>NC_061792.1:15675304-15980304 GCF_022458985.1 Mugil cephalus | reverse complement strand
CCTCCAACTACTGCTACTACTACAACTCCAACTACATCCCCTCCAAGCACTACTCCAACTATTACCACTACTACAACTCCAACTACACCCCCTCCAACCACTACTCCTACTACTGCTACTACTACAACTCCAACTACACCCCCTCCAACCACAACTCCAACTGCTACTACTACTACAACTCCAACTACACCCCCTCCAACCCCTACTCCAACTACTGCTACTACTAATACTACAACTACACTCCCTCCAATCACTTCTCCAATTACTGCTACTACTACTACTACAACTCCAACTACACCCCCTCCAACTACTACTCCAACTACTGCTACTACTACAACTCCAACTACACCCCCTCCAACCACTACTCCAACTACTACAACTACTACTACTACTCCAACAACTACTACGAGTCCAACTACTACTACTGCAACTCCAACTACTACTACTACTACTACAACTCCAACTACTACTACTACTACTACAACTCCAACTATTACTACTACTACTACTACAACTCCAACTATTACTACTACTACAACTCCAACTATTACTACTCCTACTCCAACTACTCCCACTATTAACGTCTGTCAAGCTAATACAACTGGTAACTTTACCTTCCCACAAACCCCCATCGGCTGGTTCGCGTACTCAGAGGAAGTTTGTCCTCCACATACCAGCGCCGGTAAGTTTCCACCCTTCATGTCTTTCCTTCTCCACCTCAGTCCGTCCTCCGTCCTCCAGACTTCAGGTGTGTTTGTCCTCCTCTCAGCTGGTAAACCACGGGCGTCTGTCAGATGTGTGTCTATCAATGGATTTCTGGCTTTTCAGGATCTAAAGGAGCTCGAGTGCGGGCAGACGCTCAGCGACATACAACAAAATGTAAGAGCTACTGGTCATTCTTTAGTCCTTATATGGTACTGGGGTCAAATTTGACCCATTTGAAGAACTCATTTGAAGTTAAAATGTGTAAAAATAAAAACATTTTTGTGTTTTTATGGGGACCAGCCTTCATGATAAGAACAGCAAGAACTCATTGTTCTGTGGTGTTAGGGGTCAAATACATTGAACATATGGTTCAACCCATGGTTCAACGATTCCAAGATAAAAGGTCTAAGTTTATAAATGAAGGAAGAATGGAACAAGTGAGCTAGGTACTGGGAAGTGTTCTGGTTTTTACCAGGGTAGAAAACCAGAGATGTCTGTTTGCTCTTTGCTGAAGGAAATAAACCACATAAATGGGATTCTTTGCCTGGACAAAGGACTTTTTCCTAAAATCCCTGAGTGTCTGAGAAGCTGTTTAAATCCATTTTGGTTTTCTTCTTAGTATGAGACACATAGCCTCTACTGGTCCGGTCAGATCCACTAACTGAAGCTCCTTGGTCCCTCAGCTCAACAGTACAGAAGATTTAGAGACACTGGCGTCCAGTACTCAGATTCTGACGTCCACACCTGAAAACCTGACGGCTGAAGAAGTGACGACGGCAGTTCAGATTACCAACACTCTGCTACAATCCCCAAACGCCTCAGAGGTATGAACACAGAAACTGGAAAGGTCTGAAAGGAGTCTGAATCTGAACCGGTGTTTGTGTTGCAGAGCGTCAGGGTGGCTGCAGTGGCCACGGTTAGCCAGCTACTGAACGCCAGCCTACCAGACAACGCTGAGGCCCAGGACTCTGCCCTGCAGTAAACAAACACACCTTTCTATCCTTCTCTTTCTCTTAGAGCCTCAAACTCCCAGCAATAGTTGTAAATAACTAAATGTGTTGATCAGCTTTAGAAATGTCCAGGTTAGATTTACATTCTAAGTTCTAAAAATGGTTGGTTAAACATGTTCGTAGTTTTCCTACTGGGATTTGGTGGTTTTATTCAGGTTTTAGATCCACTGTGTTAAAAATAAGAGTAAAGTTACACATGTGAGGTTGAGCTGAGAAGAATGAAACCAAACTCGGACCAAGCTGAAACAGAGTCAGACTCTGGACCATTAGACTAAAAGGTCTCCTTGCACTGGTGTCTTACTGCAGCTCTGGAGGTTTCTGGTTCTGGAAATAGTATCGTAATGCTATCAAAGGTGATGCTAACAGACATGTTCATCTACAGTGGGAGTAAAAGAGTAAACCTGACTCCCTAAACTCCCCAAACCACCAGAAACAGGAGGAAAAGTGTTGAATCTAAACAAATACATGTTTCTGTTGTTCAGACTCACAGAGACACTGGACGAGCTCTCTGTGAACCTCAACTCGTCTCAGGTTGTCCAACCAAACCTAGTGGTGCAGTCAACCCAGGTTCCTACAGGAGACACCCAGGGAGTCCAGTTCACCGTGCTGACAGGTCAGCAGGACCCTGAACGCCTTAATGAGCGTTAATGAACGAGCACTTTGTCATTCTCTGTTATCGTGCTGCCTTCAGGGACATCTGGGAGTTTTGAGTCTGACAGGATCAAGCTGAACACCAACGCATCGGAGGAGGAGGAGTCCCCTGAGTCCGACGTCCTCATTTACATCCGCTTCAGTGCAGGTGAACTTCCTGCTCCATGTTTGTAGTTTTTATTTCCTTGTTTGATAAACCGATTGTTGGACCGTTCTCACTTCCTGTCCTTCCTCTCGTCTCAGAGAAACCTGTCCGTCAGAGTCCGTCCAACATGTCTCTGGGTTTCGTTCTCTACCAGAACGACCGTTTCTTCCAGTCAAACCTGTACCGGAAGAGCCAGGCCACCACCAGGGTCCTGTCGGGCAGGGTCAAAGGCCAGGAAGGTGACGTGGTGCCGCAACAGGTGGACCTGATGTTCAGACCCAAGGTGAGTTTTTCTGCAACTGGTTCAGCTGGACTGGACCTAAACCAGTCATAACCGGTCCTAAACTAGTTGTAACTGGTCCTAAACCAGTCTTTACTGGACCTAAACCAGTAATAACTGGTCCTAAACTAGTTGTAACTGGTCCTAAACCAGTCTTCAAGACCAGAATGACGTCCAAACTAGGTACCTAGTCAACCAGTCTGCAATACTAGGACCTAAACCAGTAATAACTGGTCCTAAACTAGTTGTAACTGGTCCTAAACCAGTCTTTACCAGACCTAAACGGTCATAACTGGTCCTAAACCAGTCTCTACTGGACCTAAACCAGCCTTTACTGGTCCTAACTTGTGGTTTGGTTTTACCCTGAGAACAGAGTTTGTCCTTGTGAAGGTGTGAATCTTGATAGGAAGACAAATGTCTCACTAAGCTCTGGTGTCCTCGCTGCAGCTGATCAACGGGACGACTCTGCACGACTACTCCTGTGTTTTCTGGGACTACACCCTAAAGGACTGGAGCACCGTCGGCTGCTGGAAAGGAAGCTCTTCAGACGGACTGATGAGATGTTCCTGCAACCACACCACCAACTTCGCTGCTCTCTGGGTTGCTCCAGAACTTACTACTACTACTGCTCCCACTACACCCCCTCCTACCACTACTCCAACTACTACTACTACAACTCCAACAACTACTACTACTACTACTCCAACTCCAACTCCTACTACTACTCCAACTACAACTACGACGACTCCAACAACTACTTCTACTACTCCAACTACTACTACTACTACTACTACTCCAACTACTACTACTAGGACTCCAACAACTACTACTCCTACTACTACTCCAACTACTACTACTACTACTCCAACTACTACTACGACTCCAACTACTACGACGACTCCAACTACTACGACGACTCCAACAACTACTACTACTACTACGACTCCAACAACTACTACTACTACAACGACTCCAACATCTACTACTACGACGACTGCAACAACTACTACTACAACGACTGCAACAACTACTACTACTACTCCAACTACTACTACTACTACTCCTACTACTACTCCAACTACTACTACTACTACTCCAACTACGACTCCAACTACTACGACGACTCCAACTCCTACTACTACTACGACTCCAACAACTACTACTACTACGACGACTCCAACAACTACTACAACTACGACGACTCCAACAACTACTACAACTACGACGACTCCAACAACTACTACGATGACTCCAACAACCACTACTACTACTCCAACTACTACTCCTACTCCAACTACTACTACTCCAACTCCTACTACTACGACGACTCCAACAACTCCGACTACGACGACTCCAACAACTCCGACTACGACTCCAACAACTCCGACTACGACTACAACTCCGACTACTACTACAACTCCAACTGCTACTACTACTACTACCACTACGCCAACTACTACTACTACTACTGCTGCCCTGGAGTGTTTGAATGGAGGGGAAGCCCAGAACGGCGTCTGTATCTGCCCTGATGGCTATAGTGGACCAACATGCTCAGTAGGTAAGAACAACACTGGACCAACCTTCAGACCGCCACCTGTCAATGAAACTGATCAACTATGACTGACTTCCTAGAAAACTTCTGTCAAGCTACAACCGGTAACTTCACCTTCCCACAAACCCCCATCGGCTGGTTTGCGTACTCAAAGGAAGTTTGTCCTCCACATACCAGCGCCGGTAAGTTTCCACCCTTCATGTCTTTCCTTCTCCACCTCAGTCCGTCCTCCGTCCTCCAGACTTCAGGTGTGTTTGTCCTCCTCTCAGCTGGTAAACCACGGGCGTCTGTCAGATGTGTGTCCATCAATGGATTTCTGGCTTTTCAGGATCTAAAGGAGCTCGAGTGCGGGCAGACGCTCAGCGACATACAACAAAATGTAAGAGCTACTGGTCATTCTTTAGTCCTTATATGGTACTGGGGTCAAATTTGACACATTTTCAGTTAAAATGTGTAAAAATAAAAACATTTTTGTGTTTTTATGGGGACCAGCCTTCATGATAAGAACAGCAAGAACTCACTGTTCTGTGGTGTTAGGCGTCAAATACATTGAACACGTGGTTCAACCCATGGTTCAACGATTCCAAGATAAAAGGTCAAGTTTATAAATGAAGGAAGAATGGAACGAGTGAGCTAGGTCCTGGGAAGGGTTCTGGTTTTTACCAGAGTAGAAAACCAGAGATGTCTGTTTACTCTTTGCTGAAGGAAATAAACCACATAAATGGGATTCTTTGCCTGGACAAAGGACTTTTTCCTCAGATCCCTGAGTGTCTGAGAGGCTGTTTGAATCCATTTTGGTTTTCTTCTTAGTGTGAGACACATAGCCTCTACTGGTGCGGTCTGATCCACTAACTGAAGCTCCTTGGTCCCTCAGCTCAACAGTACAGAGGATTTAGAGACACTGGCGTCCAGTACTCAGATTCTGACGTCCACACCTGAAAACCTGACGGCTGAAGACGTGACGACCGCAGTTCAGATTACCAACACTCTGCTACAATCCCCAAACGCCTCAGAGGTATGAACACAGAAACTGGAAAGGTCTGAAAGGAGTCTGAATCTGAACCGGTGTTTGTGTTGCAGAGCGTCAGGGTGGCTGCAGTGGCCACGGTTAGCCAGCTACTGAACGCCAGCCTACCAGACGACGCTGAGGCCCAGGACTCCGCCCTGCAGTAAACAAACACACCTTTCTATCCTCTTTCTCTTAGAGCCTCAAGCTCCCAGCAATAGTTGTAAATAACTAAATGTGTTGATCAGCTTTAGAAATGTCCAGGTTAGATTTACATTCTAAGTTCTAAAAATGGTTGGTTCAACATGTTCGTGGTTTTTAACTTTTTCCTACTGGGATTTGATGGTTTTAGTCAGGTTTTAGATTCATTGTGTGAAGAATAAGGGTAAAGTTACACATGTGAGGTTGAGCTGAGAAGAGTGAAACCAAACCAGGACCAAGTTGAAACAGAGTCAGACTCTGGACCCCGAAACTAAAAGTCTTGATAGTATTGTAATGCTATCAAAGGTTATGCTAACAGACATGTTCATCTACAGTGGGAGTAGAAGAGTAAACCTGATCCCCTAAAATCCCCAAACCACCAGAAACAGGAGGAAAAGTGTTGAATCTAAACAAATACGTGTTTGACTGTTGTGTTTCTGTTGGTCAGACTCACAGAGACACTGGACGAGCTCTCTGTGAACCTCAACTCGTCTCAGGTGGTCCAACCAAACCTGGTGGTGCAGTCGACCCAGGTTCCTACGGGAGACACCCAGGGAGTCCAGTTCACCGTGCTGACAGGTCAGCACGACCCTGAACGCCTTAATGAGCGTTAATGAATGAGCACTTTATAATTCTCTGTTATCGTGCTGCCTTCAGGGATATCTGGGAGTTTTGAGTCTGAAAGGATCAAGCTGAACACCAACGCATCAGAGGTGGAGGAGTCCCCTGAGTCCGACGTCCTCATTTACATCCGCTTCAGTGCAGGTGAACTTCCTGCTCCATGTTTGTAGTTTTTATTTCCTTGTTTGATGAACCGATTGTTAGACCGTTCTCACTTCCTGTCCGTCCTCTCATCTCAGAGAAACCTGTCCGTCAGAATCCGTCCGACTTGTCTCTGGGTTTCGTTCTCTACCAGAACGACCGTTTCTTCCAGTCAAACCTCTACAGGAGGACTAAGGCCACCATCAGGGTCCTGTCAAGCAGGGTCAAAGGCAAGGACGGCGACGTGGTGCCGGAACAGGTGGACTTGATGTTCACACCCAAGGTGAGTTTTACTGCATCTGGTTCAGCTGGACTGGACCTAAACCAGTCATAACCGGTCCTAAACCAGTCTTAACTGGTCCTTAACCAGCTTTAACTGGTCCTGAACCAGCTTTAACTGGTCCTTAACCAGCTTTAACTGGTCCTGAACCAGCTTTAACTGGTCCTAAACCAGCCTTTACTGGTCATAAACCAGCCTTTACTGGTCCTAACTTGTAGTTTGGTTTTACCCTGAGAACAGAGTTTGTCCTTGTGAAGGTGTGAATCTTGATAGGAAGACAAATGTCTCACTAAGCTCTGGTGTCCTCGCTGCAGCTGATCAAAGGGACGACTCTGCACGACTACTCCTGTGTTTTCTGGGACTACACCCTAAAGGACTGGAGCACCGTCGGCTGCTGGAAAGGAAGCTCTTCAGACGGACTGATGAGATGTTCCTGCAACCACACCACCAACTTCGCTGCTCTCTGGGTGAGTATCTGTGAAGCTGGACTAGACTTACCACAGCTTCCAGACGTCTGATGGGGTTTGTGTTCCAGTCCTTCAAAGAGGACTACCAGTATGCAGAAGCCCTGGACGTCATCTCCATCGTGGGACTTTCCTTTTCCATCCTGGGCCTGGTTGTTACCATCATTCACCACCTCACAGAAAGGTTTGACTCCACCTCATTGTAACTGGCTGCTTCAGATAAACCCCTGTACATGACGATAAGTTTATAAGTTTATGACTAGAGGGCGCGCCACTGAGCCAATCTACACCAAATATACAGAAGAGTATTTAAAAAATGAGAGGAGGTAGAGATTTTTTTTAATCATGCACTCTGAGAAAAAAGAGTCTGAGTAAAATATCAAGAATAGTCGAAATGTGGAGAATGAAGTGGACCCTCTGAGACCTGAGGACCCTCTGAGACCTGAGGACCTTCTAAGACCTGAGGACCCTCTGAGACCTGAGGACACTCTGAGACCTGAGGACCCTCTGTGACCTGAGGACACTCTGAGACCTGAGGACCCTCTGAGACCTGAGGACACTCTGAGACCTGAGGACCCTCTGTGACCTGAGGACCCTCTGAGACCTGAGGACCTTCTGAGTCTACAACAACCAGAGCATGAGACTGTTTCTACAGAATGTCATGGAGGCTGTTAGATGATGAAAGTTTACGTGTGATGACAGAAGAGTATTAGAGCCACTACTATTTATTTATTTCTGTCAGCCTTTATTTAATCTGCACCAGTGAGGCCTCTGCTTCAAGCTTGAGTGGTTTCTCCTTGGGAACAGTCTCAGTTTTGGTCTCAGTTTGTTTAAAGTCCTGATACTGAGAAGTAGACTGTGTTTGAGCTAAAAGAGAGAGACAATTTCTTTGGTACTGAAGCCCAGTCCCTAGTTTCACCACTTCACAGTCACATGATCTGGTTGGTTGGATCTGTTCTTCCACTTTATTATCAACATGGCGACTTGTGTGCATAATGAAAACCAGTCCACCTCCTTTTTTTCTCCTGGGGGCCCTGATCCTCTGTACTAGTGGCCTCGTACAGACTGTGAAGACCATGACTGGAACTCACCTGAACATGTGGTTTGTTCTGCAGCTTCTACAGGAAGTCTGGGGATCGTCAGAACAACCTGAACTCAAAGCTGGCCCTGCTGAGTATCTGCGTCTGCCTGCTGGCCTTCATCATCACCTTCCTCTCCGGGGTGAACAACGGGCCGATGGAGGCCGAGAACAAATTCAATGAGATCCTGGACTCAGACCACCACAAAGTCCCAGACCAGGGCCCGTGCACGGCGGTGACGGCTCTGCTCCACTTCTTCCTGTTGGCCACCTTCACATGGACCAGCATCTATGGGACCCAGCTGGTGCTGCTGGTCCGGACCCTGGCTCGCAGTCTGCCATCACACTGGACGTCCTTCAGCCTGGTGGTGGGATTTGGTACGACACCCTGGACCAAAGTAATGGGCTTCATCTATAAGATTTGTAAAAACTCATTGTCGTTTACTTCCTGTTTCCTGTCAGGAGTCCCAGCTGTCGTCATGGCCGTCACCCTGGGAGTAACCTACTCTATGGAGAACCCTCTGGGATACAGACAGGAGGAATTGTAGGTTTTTACTGGTCCCAAGCCAGTCTTTACTGGTCTTTACTGGTCCCAAGCCAGTCTTTACTGGTGCTAAACCAGTCTTTACTGGTCTTTACTGGTCCTAAACCAGTCCTTACCAGTCTTTACTGTTCGTAAACCAGTCTAACCTTCACTGCCTCGTACTCGTGTTGTAATCATGTGACCTCTTCGTTTCCAGCTGCTGGCTTGCAGCTCTGGATGAAAACAAACACTTTGACGTCAGCAAGCCCATGTTCTGGGGCTTCGTGCTCCCAGTCGGCCTGATCCTGGTCTACAATACGGTGCTGCTGGTCCTGGTCTCGATGACCACCTGCAGGACGGACCCCAAACTAACCAGGTAACGCCATCAGCTCCACCCCCAAAAATGAACTCAAACTGCTCATTTTATGAACAAAATAACAACATGTGAACTGCGAAGCAGGGCCAGGGTACTCCAGGATAGATAATCAGGGCATTAAAAATGAAATTTCAATATGTTAAAAATGCGCGTATGATCATTTATATTGTTTTCCTTCCCCGTCTGAACCTATGTTGATAATAGCTTTTATTGTATTCTATGAAGTTAAAGATGCATTTCTGGATTTTAACATTATTTACATTTTTGTTGATATCGTGCTCTGACGTGTTTGATGTATGAACCTTGCTTTGTGACCCCTCAGCACCAGGCAATGGTCTCTGTGGAAGAAGTTCCTGGTCTGTTTCTCTCTGGTGGTGATGCTGGGTCTGTCCTGGAGTCTGGGTTTCATGGTGCTCTTCACAACAGGCAAAACCCACTTCATCTTCAGCATCTTGTTCTGCCTCTGCACCACCACACAGGTACGTCTTCTTCTTCTTTATGAACGCTCCATGGTCCAGGAACCATATGTGGTAACGTGATGTACTGGTTCCTCTCAGTGAGGTCTATTGTCAAGCGGTTTTCATTGAGCCAATCAAAGAAGATCAAGGAACCAGGAACCAGATCATCTGGGTTTACTACAGGAACATTAAACTAGTCTCCTTATGTCCTATCCTAACACTCTAGAGTTGAGAACTTCAATGAGAGTCTTGTGAAGGGTTAACAGTCACCTCCTCCTCCTCCTCCTCGTCTCTTTCAGGGTTTCCAGGTCTTCATCCTGTTCACGGCCCGAACAAAGTCCTTCAGAGCCGTCATGCACAGTTCCCTCCACCGCGTCACCAACGCCACCAACAACCTGTGGACGTCTCTGAGGTCCACCAGCTCTGAGGTCGACACAGACAGCAAAGTGAAGGACCTCAGCGGAATGTAGGACGGACCGGGACCACCACACACATCCTGGTTCTACTGGACACCACTGTTCTACTGGTTCTGCTGGTCATATGTAGACCTAAACTAGTCTAAACCAGTCTAGTCTACTCTGACCTGTGTTGACATGACTGAGCCTCTAGGGTGCGCCATTACTCCATCTACTCTAACCCTAACACCACGGCCTTCAGTTTGTGTCATGAGACTCTAAGAACCTAAATGTTTCCTGGTTGTTTGTGGTTCATCATGTTTTTGTTCATCATATGTAACAACATGCAAAAAAAAAAAAAAGTTTTGATTTGATTGATGTGATTAGTGAAGAAGGTTCAGAATCATTGAAGAACTTCTTCTTCTTGCCTTGAACAAACAAGTTATTTTGGATCAAAATGAGACGGTTCGTTTGTTTGTGATATTGTCCTGTTTTTTGTTTGTTTGTTACTTCTTTCTTTCTTTTTACTCCTATGTTTGATTTATTCTTTTATATATAAGAAAATTTTCATCAATAAAGTATTAAATGATTTTCTGATTTTCTTCAAACTCCATTTAACAGGAAGACACACCGTCCTCCAGCTGGGACGTCCGAGGGGAGGGGGGTGGGGGGTATGTCCATGGTTAAGAAGTCTATAGTTTATAGGTCTGTAGTTTTGTTGTCCCTCCACATCATTAGTCCGACAGCTGAACTGAACCTGGTCACATCTGAACGTTTTTTTATTGATACTGGAACAGGAAGTCAGTGATGCTATTAGTCTAATGACTATTGGCTTCATTTGGCCGTGGTCTAACGACACTGGTCTTTTCTTGTTTTTTTATTCTGTACATGGTCTCTATGGAAACAGAGATTAAATAACAGAGACGAGCCTGTTAATTTAAAAGCTACTATTACTTTTATTATTGTTTTACTCTTATTGTTCTTCTTATTGTTGTTGTTGCTATTATTGTTATTATTGTTGTTGCTGCTCTGGCTCATATGGGACCTCACATGATCCTAAAGAGTCCCACTAAAGACCCAGAATCAGGACTAATCACTACCAGCCCTCCTCCTCAGAGTCTGCTGGAGTCATCAGACCCTCGCCTCCAGCTCCGGCTCCAGCAGGGGCCTCCTTGGACCAGGTCCCAGAGGGAGATCCAGGGGCCGGCGCTGATTAAGTGAAGTGTTCTGGACGAGTGACTCGGTTCAGGTTTAGACTTCTGTTACAAACTCAGGAAAATCTCTTTGAGAGAACAAGGCCTCAACGATCAGCACATCTGTGGAAACACTGAACACAACACGGCCCCTTCAGGGCCGCTGGGAAACCAGCCAACTACACACCAACTTCCTCAGTGTGTCTCTTACATAAGTCTTGTTCTTATCGATTCGTTCTCATGTTCCTCAGTGTGTTCTCTCTTACATAAGTCACGTTATTATAGATTCGTTCTCATGTTCCTCAGTGTGTTCTCTGTTCCTTAAGTCATGTTCTTCTATGGTTTTGTTCTTATGTTCCTCTGTGTGTTCTCTCTTACACAAGTCACGTTCTTATAGATTCGTTCTCATGTTCCTCAGTGTGTTATTTCGTACATAAGTTATGTTCTTATAGATTCATTCTCACGTTCCTCAGTGTGTTCTCTCTTACAAAAGTCATGATTTTCTATAGATTCGTTCTCATGTTCCTCTTATACATGTCACATTCTTCTGTGGATTAATTCTCATGTTCCTCGTGTGTTCCAAGTTCCATAAGTCATGTTCCTCTAAGTCACGTTCTTCTATGGATTCGTTCACATGTTCCTCAGTGTTTTGTCTGTTACATACTGTAAGTCATGTTCTTCTTTGTCTGATTTCATTTCCTCGTCCTCGTCCAAACATGTTCCTGTAAAGCTATCTCAGGTGGTTCCTTTCAGACTTTAGACCAAACACAGCTGCATGTGGCTCAGACTGGGGGTGGAGGCCCGGTTCTGGTTCAGTGCTGCCTTCAAGTTCCTCAGGGAGATCAGATCTTACGTAACGCTGGGTTTCTGCAGTGGGATGAAATTCGAGCTGGCACTGCACTCTGGTTCTGGCAGGAGGATGCCCCCCACCCCCTCCCCCCCAACCCCCCAGTTCCTCTGTGGTAAATTAAGTCAAGAACTTGTCGAGGGTTTTTCCCGCTAAACTGAAATGGCCCGGTGGTTGCTGTGGTGATGTTGCCCGGAGCCCATCGTCCTCCTGCAGCTTCAGAGCTGGAAAAGTGAGGTAATTCATCAGTGCCGGTGTTCCTAGAGGACACACGGTTCCACTGTTTACCTCCAGCCCGACACACACCAACAAACACAACTTCACACAACCTCAACAAGAACTGATCCTCTCGGACCGGCTGCTCCGTGCCCACTGACAAAAGAAAACTCTGAGCCAGAAGAGAATGAACCCCGAGGAGAACAACAACAACCTCTAAAACCTCAACAAGGACTTTGTTGTGAGGCTGTAAGCTGCAAACAATGATGCCATGTGCATTCTTTTTGGGGCGGGAGGGGGGGGCTGCCAGATGTTGGTCACTGCAGGAATGAGCACATTCAAAGCACTTTGAAGAAATTTTATGTTTACATTTATGCAGCGACTTGAGGAATCTGGGTTCATGAGGGTTCTTGTAAATCTGTGGAGCTGTGCCTCCAGTCTGAGGGCGAAGTGGCTGAAATGCTCATGTTTTTGTTTTGTATTTTATCTTCTGTATTTATGGATTTGAGTCTAGAGTAAAGTTTCATTCATAACCTCAACAACCTTTAGAACCACAAAACCACAACAAGAACATCCAAACCCTCCACAACCTCTAAAATCTCTACAAGAACCTCAACAACAACATCTACAAGAACCTCAAGAACTTCTGAAACCTCAATAAGAGCTTGGTTGACAGAACCTCAAGGAACTGATATCCTCTGCTTCAGTTCCAGCCTCGTTGATACAAACACTGAGAACACGCATGAAATAATAAACAGAGGTTATTTCTAGTTGGAGCTCTGCCGTGCACCAAGCAGAGAGCTGCTTCATGTCACGTGATCCTCAAGTATTCAAAGAACTGAAGGATAAGGGCGTGCTCGGTTTAAACTCCGACAGAAACAGATGAGGAGAATAAAGTTGAAGCTGATGACGTTTTTTAAGAAAAAGCATAAAAGGTATTTATTGTTGAAAACAGACACAAACAAACAGAGAGATGAATCCTTACGTCCCGTGGGTTTGAAATGAAACCTGCTAACAGGCTATGTACACTACATATGGTCAGGATTTTGATGTTCTGTGCTACATCAAACAACAGAAGAACCCTCCACAGTCCACAGGCAGCCGGCAAATTAACAAAAATAATGAGCATGTTAGCTCGTAGCCCTAATCCCATCACACAGGATGCCTTCTCCCTGCTAAATTCAAGTTTTCAACAAATTTAAAGACAGGTGACATATATATTCTTGCTACCAAAACAATCTAGCTAAATAGCTAACATTTTCTTTAGGTTTAGTTAGCCAAGCGGCTAACGGTTCCAACATCTATGTGTCTATTTGTTAGCAACATGGAGCTAGGTAGCCAGATACAAACACCTGGTGTCCATAGTGTTTGTTTCCTGGCTAAGAAACTAGCCCTGGAAACAATTAGCCTTTAAGCTTTAGACTTCCAAATCTAGCTAACGGCTAGCTGAGGGCTAGCTAACACAGGAAGTCCAGCTAACAGGTCAAATAAAGATTTCTAGCCATCACTCCTAGCTGAAATGTTCCTGAATCAGGTTTAGACAGCAAGACAGCAGAGACGACAATCAGCTAACCACTGCTAACCAACCAAGCCATCTACTGGAGCAAATTCCATTTAGAAGCTCTTCCCTTTGGTTAGCATCCCGCTCAGCGTCATGATGAGGTAAGAAGAAGAAGAGCAGGTTATACTGGAGTAAATAAGGTGGTGGTGATTCTCTAAATATACAGATAAAAACATTTTGAGTTCAGCTCTGATCAGCAGATTTCTGAAGAGACGGATTAAGAAGGTTCAGGAAACCTGAGCGTTCCTGGTGAGAACCTTCAGATAAATAACACTATGAAAACAGTCATCCAGGGAGCCAGCTTCCCATATCTCAACACAGCATAAAATAGATCTAGCGTGACTTTGTTCCTTCCTGCTCTGACATCACCTTGATAAATAGTGTTTGCTAAGTTTTAAAGATGCTTCCCTGACGAGGACGTCCCGGTTAAAGGTTCCTCCAGTCCTCCAAGAGCCAGGCTGTCTACCATTTACCAGGGATGGGCGTTCCACATTCGTACCAAGAGACGTAGTTGACGTGGGAGTGTCTTCCCATCTGTCCGAAGTGGACGGGTTCCTGGCGTACGGCTCGGTAGAAACCTGGAGACAGACAATCAGTTAGAACAGGAACTCATCACCCTCATCAAGACCTCCCAAGAACCTAACCAGGACTTCTAAAACCAATAGAAGAACCTCTAGAAGCTCAACAAGAACATTTAAAACCTCAAAAGAATCTCTAAACCTCTAACAATCTTAACAAGAATCTCTAAAATCCCAAGAACCTCAACAGGAATGTCTAAAACCTCAACAAGAACCTCTAAATCCTCACCAAGAAACTCAAACCCATCAAGAAGAACCTTTAAATCCTCAAAAAGAATCTCTTAAACCCCAAGAGCCTCAAATCCATCAAGAAGAATATTTAAATACTTGACAAAATCCTCAAAACTTTTAACAACCTCTAAAATATCAACGAGAAGTTTTAAAAAACTCTAGAACCTGAAAAACAACCACTAGAACATCAAGAACCTTGACAAGAACATCTAGAACCTGAAAAATGACCTCTTGAACCTCGACAAGAACTGGTCGGGCTTACCGGGTCTGGACGGAAGCTGGTCCGCCCGGAGCTGCTGGCCCGTCCGTCCATCCAGGAACGAGTCTACAAACTGACAGTGGTCTTCACCGAAACCAGTCTGGTCGCCCACATTGTAGAATTTACCTGCAGACAGATGAGACTCAGACTGGATTGGGTTCCAGGCTAAAGGCCGGCAGGATGTGGCGGTACCCACCATTCAGGGAGTCGCTCAGGTAGATCTTGTAGCGCAGCGAGTTGCACAGCTGGACGCCCACAAACTTACGGTACCACGTCCTCTTGACGTACTGTTTGCCGTGGCAGTCAGAGTACGAGTCCGTTCTGAAGGGGAACTGGGTCCAGATGGCGTCTTTTCCTGAAAACAGAAGGAACATCTCAGGTTCTGGTTCCTGTCACATCAACGTTAAAACCAGAACCAGGAAATAAATTTACCTGAAATGTTCTCGCTCACCCTCGGGTCGGCTAAAGGAACAGAGAGCAAACTGGTTTAAATCTGGAGTCAAACTGGTTTATATCTGAAATAAACCAGGTTCATATCTGGGGTCCAACAGGTTTATATCAGGAGTCAAACAGGTTTATATCTGGAGTCACTGTAAACTGGTTTGTATCTGGAGTAAAACTGGAGGTACCGGACTCGGTGCTGAAGGAGACCGGTTCACTGGGAGGACCTGCACCCAACTCGTTCTTTGGCTTCACTTTGAACTCGTAACTAAGACACAGAAGAACAAAAGGAACAGGAACTTAAAGTTTGGGTTACTATAATTATTCTTAGCTTCAGATCCAGGTAGAACCCACCTGCTCTCTGGTTTGAGGTTCTCCACAGCCGTGTGGGTTTGGTTGGTGGTTAAGATGGAGACCTGCTCTCCGTCTGGTCCTTTAGCCGTGGAGATCACTTCGTACTCTGAGGACGGGAAAACCACGTCACAGCACGTACAGCACATAACTGCTGCTAAGCTTGGCTAATAGTCACTCTGCTCTGGGTTGTTATGCTAAGCTAGGCTAACATCCTGGACTTTATGAATGCCCTTTTTGATTTCAATGCTAACACTTAGCTATTGAAACATAAATCTAGCTAAGCTAAGCCAAGCTAAGCCTCCTAGAACCTGGACCAGTGAAATCCGGTACCAGTGGTGTCGTTGTCAGTCCGCTCCCAGTCCAGGATGATGAAGGATGGACATCCCTCCACAGTCACCACAGTGACGTTGGTGGGCGGAGACCTGGGCGGAGACGTCACGTTGGTCTCGCCACGTTCGCCCTGAGGGAAGTAGCCGAGGGAGGAGGTGATGGAGCACGGCTCATCCGGCTTCTTTCCAGTTTGGTAGACGACATGTGGTGCTGGTGGTGGGGGGCAGAATCAGAATCAAAAAGTGCCTATAAATGCCTTGAGTCATAATGCTAGGCTAGACTAGGCTAACAGCTCCCCCTTCTTTGAATCATAATGCTAGGGGGTGAGGAGGAGGGCTGAAGCTAACCTGTGTAGCGCTTCTTCCCCATGGCGTCCAGGTCAGAGGTCGGCTCAGACTGGAAGAGGTCTGACTCCTCCCAGGTTTCCTGTCGAGGAGCTGGAAGCATCAAGAGTTTTTATTGTCATTGTGAGAACATAACGACTCCCGGTTTACCTGTAACTATATATCTATGGAGCTCTACATTTTTTATAGTTTTCATTCTAATGTTTACATTAAGTCAGGAGCTACCGCCCAAGAACAAGAAGAAGAAGAAGAAGAAGAAGAAGAAGAAGGAGGAGGAGGAGGAGTCAGAAAGCTGATGAGCAAATTCAACAAGAAAGTCCCTTGGTACCAGAGGTTGCCGGGGAAACCGTTGGTGGGGAAGTCATTGTTGGAGAAGTTGTTGTCGGGGAAACCGTTGTTGGGGAAGTCGTCGTCAGGGTGCGTTTGCGTTCCTGTTTGGTCGTTTTGGCCGTCGAGACCTTGAGGTTCAGGATGGACGACTCGTCAACGTGTTTCAGGTTGTTGACCTTCACTAAAGAGAAACAGGTGAAAATGTACAGTCGCTATGAGTTGTTTTGCTAAGCTAGGCTAACAGTTCCCCCTCCTCTGAGTAGTAGTAATTGGGTAGGGTAACATATTGCCCTGCTTTGAGTCGTAGTGCTAGGCTAGGCCAGACTAAGCTTCCCCCTCTTTTAAATAATTATGCTAAGTCAAGCTAGGCTAACAGTTCCCATTGCCTTGAGTCAAAGTGCTAGGCTACACTAGGCTATGCTAATAGCTTTTCCTCTCCTTCGAGTCTAAGTGCTAGGCTACACTAGGCTAACAGCTTCCCCTGCCTTGAGTCGTATTTATGGGCTAAGCTAAGCTAACATCTACTACTTCTTTGAAGTCTAGGCAAGGCTACTTTTCCCTGTTTTGAATTGTTATGCTAAGCTAGGCTAACAGTCCCCCTGATCCTCTCACCTGTTCCTCCAGGTTTGCCCACGGAGTTCGGGTTCTTGATGAAGCGTAAGGACGTACGAGCCGGAGGTCCTGGAACACAACAAACAAATAAGAGCTGTTAGCTGATCTCAGTTAGCATTAGCCACCAAAGCTAGCTAGTTGCTACAAGCCCTGTTGCTACACAGTGCAACATCTGACACATATTTAAACAGTGGACAGTGGAGTGGATAAAGGGTTAGCATTTAGCAAGGGACTTTTTATGGACAACTGAATCAAAGATGGCCCCCGACATGAACTCTATAACTCAGAGGCTGAAGATGGACAGAGGACAGGTGAACAGATGGACAGGTTAGTTAATTAGTTCAGATGGACCAATGATGTGTGTGATTGCGTCACAGTTAACCAGCCAATGGGTGGAGTGGGCGGGGCAAAGACAACTTACCGTAGACTTTCTGTCTGGGCTCAAAGCATGCTAACATTCAGCCAATCACAGCAGCTGCAGGCCCCAGGCCCCGCCCACTCCCAGGTGATTCAGACCAAAGAATAAACGAACGTCTGCCTCGTTAGAGCTGAAGGAGGTGAGAAGAAGTAATCACCAAAGGACGTTCGTGGTACTCCAGGGAAACCAGGACTGTTGATGGCGCTGGAGAGTCGAGGCCTCGTCCCATTGAGCAGAACTACCAAAAAAAATAAAAAAATAAATCATCTGTTCACCCTCATCACCTGGGAGGGACAAAAGTCTCCTGCTCCACTTTATTACAATTATAACTTAGTGGTAATATTTCAAACTCAAATCCCATAATACTCAAAATTTACACTGTGTAATATAAATCGTCACAATTAGGGACAAAAGAGTCCTCTTCACAAACGTCCTAACAAAAAAAAAAAAAAAAAAAAACGCTTTACATTAATATTTATTTCTATTACATCTAAACTTCTAAAAACCCAGAAGTTTGATTCATTTCTGACTTTTAACCCTTTAGATTCCAGTGGTTCCAATGACACCACAGTAAATATTTTCTTAATCTAAATGCAGAGTGGATTTTTCTTATTAGAGCCTTGATAGACCTAGTGAATCAGAGTGAATGTTCTTATTAAACCTTTATTTATACAGGTCAACATCATGTTCATGTGTGAAAAAAGCCAAAGTGTAGCTTCCAGCTGTAGTTTCACTGGGATTGAATAGGAGTTGTTGCCACTAAACACTGACATGTCCAATGATCTAATAATCGCCCAAGAAAAATCCACTTTATATTTAGATTCATGAAAACATTCACATTTTGGGGTTTTTATTGAGGAATGTGTGATGTCATCAGAACCACTGGCATCTAAACGGTTAAAAGTCAGGAAATAATCAGACTTTTGGTTTTTATGATCAGGACTGAAGAAAAAGTTTAAGAAAAAAATATATTAATAAATATATATGATAAATAAATATTAACATGTGTTATTTGGGGGGTATTTTTGACTCTTCAAAAATCTCTTCATGGTCTCTTCGTGGTGACTATTTGAGATGCGGTGTGAGGGTTAAAGGTCTAGTCTGTCTCTGAGAACCTGGACTCTCACCAGGCCGAGGAGGGAAGAAGACCAGAGGGTTCTGAAAAAAAAAAAAAACACAAAACCCCATGATACACTGCTGCATCAACAGTCAGTCAGAAGCTGCTGAGGCTCATGGGTAATGTAGTGTGTAAATGAATATATATTGAACACTACATACCATCGGTTTGGGGACAGGACTGCGCAGCTTGAACGTCTTCTGAGCGTTATCTGTGAACAGATGTTAGCTAGTGTTAGTTAGTATTAGCTAGCATCACTTAGTTAGCAGGAGGTAGCAGGGTGACTCCTTACTGCCCCTGGTGGTTTGGTGGACCACCGGTTTGCTCCAGGCGCCGCTGCGGTCGTGTTTGTTGGAGCGAACGCTGAACTCGTACGGCGTGTTGGGCTTCAGGTTATCAATGACCGTGTCACTGGTCGGACACGTCTGGTAGATCCACTTCCTGTTCTTCTCCCGGTAGCGGATGGTGTAGAACCTGGAGGAGGGAGGTTGTTAAGGTCTGCGCCCTCTGTGGCCGATGCTGGTATTGCGGGTAGAGCTAGCAGGGATGCACTGATCCGATACTGGTGTCGGTATTTTACTGATATTGAAGAAGCAGCTAACTTTGAAGGAGAAGGAGGTGAAGGTAGGAAGTGAAAGGGTTCCACCTCATAGTGAGGAGCTTTGTAATATTTTATATGTTTGGCCAAGACTGAAACCAAGATGACCAACACATAGAGACACCGTAGAAGCACAGAGCGACATCAAAGGTCGTCTTCACTGTTCTTCTTTTAGTGGAATCAAGTGTGACACCAAGGTTCTTGAATTCAGTTTCCAGGATAAGACGTAAAATCTGGTTTCTGTCTCTGAACTCACCCTTCCTCCAGACACTGGTCCATGACGTCCCCTTCATAAGGCGCCTTCAGCTGGTTTCCCCAGGACAGGAGCACGGCCGTGGGGCTGACGGAGCCGATCACCAGGTGGAGCGGCTTATCCAGGGGGGCTTCACCTGTCAGAAGAAGTCCAGACAGAGTGAGACCTGTGTCTGCAATCAGCTGAACATAGACAGGATGTCTCACTGTGGGACGTGGTACCTGTGCAGTGTTTCGTGACATCGTTGGCTGGGATTGGCTGAACGGCCACCAGGTACTTGGGCTCTGCATCTGGAACGAGACCAGGACTTCAGGTCTGGTTCAGGGTCCCACAAATAACAAAAACAATAACAACAAAGACATGAAAAATGTTCAAAACTAAAGTAAAACGTTGAAATTGCAGTAAAACATTTGAAATTGCAGTAAAACATTTGAAATTGCAGTGAAACGTTTGAAATTGCAGTGAAACATTCGAAAAGTGCAGTAAAACGTTTGAAACGTGCAGTAAAATGTTTGAAAAGTGCAGTAAATGTTTGAAACTGCAGTAAAACATTCAAAAAGTGCAATAAAACTTTTGAAATTGCAGTAAAACATTTGAAGTTGCAGTGAAACGTTCGAAAAGTGCAGTGAAACATTCGAAAAGTGCAGTAAAACGTTTGAAACGTGCAGTAAAACGTTTGAAAAGTGCAATAAAACTTTTGAAATTGCAGTAAAACGTTTGAAAAGTTCAGTAAAACATTTGAAAGATGAAGTAAAACGTTTTCAAATGTTTCACGGCAATTTCAAGGTGCAGTGAACTATTTGAAAAGTGTAGTGAAATGTGCATTAAAACATTTGAAAAGTCCAGTAAAACGTGTTGTGAAACGTTTGAAAGTGCAGTAAAACGTTTGAAATTGCAGTGAAACATTTGAAAAGTGCAGTAAAACGTTTGAAACGTGCAGTAAAACGTTTGAAAAGTGCAGTAAATGTTTGAAACTGCAGTAAAACATTCGAAAAGTGCAGTGAAACGTTCGACAAGTGCAGTAAAACATTTGAAATTGCAGTAAAATGTTTGAAAGTGCATTAAAACGTATGAAAAGTGCAGTAAAATATTTGAAAAGTGCCGTCAAACACATGACAAGTGCAGTAAAACGTCTGAAGTTTCAGTGACACGTTAGAAAAGTTTAGTAAAACCTTTTTAGTTGCAGTAAAACATTCGAAAAGTGCAGTAAATGTTTGAAGTTGCAGTGAAACGTTCAACAAGTGTAGTAAAACATATTAACAGTGCAGTGAATTATTTGAAAAGTGCAGTAAACATCTGAAGTTGCAATGAAACATTCAAAAAGTGTAGTAAAACCTTTTTTAGTTCAAGTGAAACATTTGAAGAGTGTAGTAAAACATTTGAAAAGTGCAGTAAAATGTTTGAAATTGCAGTGAAACATTTGAAAAGTGTAGTAAATATTTGAAAAGTGCAGTACAACGTCTGAAGTTGCAGTGAAACGTTTGAAAATTATAGTAAAACCTTTTTAGTTGCAGTGAAACGTTCGAAGAGTATAGTAAAACCTTTTTCTAGTTGCAGTGAAACATTCCAGGAGTGTAGTAAAGCATTTGGAAAGTGCAGAAAAACGTTTGAAATTGCAGTAAAACGTTGGAAAGGTGCAGTAAAACGTTTGAAAAGTGCAGTAAACTTTTGAAATTGCAGTGAAACGTTTGAAAAGTGTAGTAAAACGTTTGAAAAGTGCAGTAAATGTTTAAAGTTGCAGTGAAATGTTCAAAAAATGCAGTAAAACATTTGAAATTGCAGTAAAATGTTTGAAAGTGCATTAAAACATATGAAAAGTGCAGTGAAATATTTGAAAAGTGCCATCAAACATATGACAAGTGCAGTAAAACGTCTGAAGTTGCACTGAGTTTAGTAAAACTTTTTTTAGTTGCAGTAAAACATTTGAAAAGTGCAGTGAACGTTTGTAATTGCAGTGAAATGTTCGAAAAGTGCAGTAAGCGCCAGAAATTGCAGTGAAAGGTTCGGAAAGTGTAGTAAAACATTTTAGTTGCTGTGAAACATTTGGTAATATTTGAAAGTGCGGTAAACTGTGCTGTTTGTCCCACGTGAGACGTCCTGAGGACATTCCTCTTGAACGCGCCCCTTCTGTTGGCTCTGACCTTTGACCTCCTGCTTAGGGGAAGTGTTGTTTTTCCATCCCCCCCGTCCTCCTCATACCTGAGTCTGAACTCCCTCTCATCATCTTTCACCAGACTCCATGTTAAAAAACAGCACTTTAAGACTCTGTTGACTTTTCCAGGGAGAAAATGTCCTGGAGCTGACGTCCCTAAAACAAACTCTCTTTCTTTGTGGGACTTCATCCGTCTCCATCAGTCTTCAGGTGAGGGCAGGCCCCGCCCCCTGCTGACTTCATCAATCAGCTGCAGCTTTTTGTCTGGTGAGACACTGTTTATGTTTTACCTTTAAGGGGGCTGCTGATGGATGGAGGTCCACAGGAGGAGGTGAAGCTCCGCCCCAAGGGTTTGACTGACAGCTGACCTCACAGCTGATTAGAACAGGGTTCCACTTTAGACCTGCATCATCTAGAACTGGTTCATCATCCAGACCTGGATTATCTCTTAGACCTGGTCCTACCTAGCTCGGTGTGGTAGGTCCGTCCGTCCTCTGGTATCTGGATGAACTGTCTGGAGAAGACACTGCTCCCATAGCCGAGGACAAAACCCTCCAGCTTCACATCTGGACGGGGACGCACAAACTCCAGAACGACGGTGTCCCCGGTGGCCCTGATCCGGACCTTCATGTTCTGGAGACTGGCTGCAGGAGGAGTCACATGACAGGAAGTTAGCATGTTAGCATGTGGCAGTGGACATGTCTCCAGGTGGACGTGTCCACATGGAGGAGACATGTAGAAGACATGGAGACATGTAAGAGACATGAAAGAGACATGTAGGAGACATGTAGGAGAAATGAAGGAGACAAGGAGGAGACATGTAGGAAACATGAAGGAGATATGGAGGAGACATGAAGGAGACATGGAGGAGACATAAAGACTAGAAGGAGACATGGAGGAGACATGAACGAGACATGAAGAAGACATGGAGGAGACATGGAGACATGAAGGAGACAAAGAGGAGACATGGAGGAGACATGGAGACATTAAGGAGACAAGGAGGAGAAATGAAGGAGACATGGAGGAGACATGGAGACTAGAAGGAGACATAGAGGAGACATGAAGGAGACATGAAGAAGACATGGAGGAGACATGGAGACATGAAGGAGACAAAGAGGAGACATGGAGGAGACATGGAGACATGAAGGAGACATGGAGACTAGAAGGAGACATGGAGGAGACATGAAGGAGACATGAAGAAGACATGGAGGAGACATGGAGACATGAAGGAGACAAAGAGGAGACATGGAGGAGACATGGAGACATGAAGGAGACAAGGAGGAGACATGGAGGAGACATGGAGACATGAAGGAGACATGTAGGAGAAATGGAGGAGACATGAAGGAGACAAGGAGGAGACATGAAGGAGACATGGAGACACGGAGGAGACAAAGAGACATGAAGGAGACAAGGAAGAGACATGGAGACATAAAGGAGACATGGAGAAGACATGGAGGAGACAAAGAGACATGAAGGAGACATGGAGACATGGAGGAGACATGGAGAAGACTTGGAGGAGACAAGGAGACATGAAGGAGACATGGAGGAGACATGGAGACATGAAGGAGACAAGGAGGAGACATGGAGGAGACATGGACTTGCCTCTGACTCTCTGAGCGGGGACACCTCTGAGGACGCTGGTCCCTCCCAGGAGGAGGACAGAGACCCGGAGGAGGAGGAGGACGCTGGTGTCCATCAAAGCTTCCAGGAGGACAGACACAACTTGACTTAGAGACGTATTCCAGTGGAAGACGTCCTCGGTGTGGAGAGGACGGCTCTGGACACACTGGCTCTATAGGCTGGGGGCGTGGCCTAGACCCCTCCTCCCTGCAGCTGCCCCCGCCCACTTCAGCCTGGACCAACAACCAACATCCCCCCCCACACACACACCCTCCTCCTCCTCATGGTTCTTCTCTTTCAGGACTCCTGGGGGGTCCTCTCAGTCTCAGTCCTGGGGGGGGGGGGGGGGGGGTCTCCTGTTGAGGAGTGAGACTCTGCTGTTTGATCCACGTGCCCCAGAGGAAGATGGGAAGGTTACAGGTTTCACAAGCCCCGCCCACATGCCAACACCTTCGCCATGGGAGGGATAATGTCACAGGCTTCCAGTGTTAGTTGTATTAAGTTAGTTGCTAGTTGTGCTAAGCTAGCTGCTAGCTGTGTGTTGTGGGTTTCAGGCCTGTACCTGCTAGCTGCTAGTTGCTAGCTACTAGCTGTATGTTGTGGTGTTCAGGGATGTAGCTGCTACCTGCTAGTTGCTAGTTGCTAGCTGCTAGCTGTGTGTTGTGGTGTTCAGGGCTGTAGCAGCTAACTGCTAGTTGCTAGCTACTAGCTGTGTGTTGTGGTGTTCAGGGATGTAGCTGCTACCTGCTAGTTGCTAGTTGCTAGCTACTAGCTGTGTGTTGTGGTGTTCAGGGCTGTAGCTGCTAGCTGTGTTGTGTGGTAGTCTAGTGGTGTTGTGGTGTTCAGGGCTGTAGCTGCTAGCTGTGTGTTGTGGTGTTCAGTGATGTAGCTGCTAGCTGCTAGCTGCTAGCTGCGTGTTGTGGTGTTCAGGGCTGTAGCTGCTAGTTGCTAGCTGCTAGCTGTGTGTTGTGGTGTTCATGGCTGTAGCTGCTGAGTTCCAGGTTCCAACTCGTCAGATGTTTAACAAGCTTCGAATGGGCCTCGTTCCATCCCATAAAACCGAACCCCCATATCACACCGAGCTAATTAGAGACCTCCTCACTACAGACACGCCCCCAGCCCCAGGCTAACCAGGCTAACCAGGCTAACGAGGATCCATTATCAGTGCTGCTTATGGCTGGAATCAAACCTCCTGTTATTTATCTCTGAGCCTGTTCAGGCTTTAACGTCTCAGTGTTCTACCTTCACATCTGTTATTTAAAGACTCATTCAGGCAGTTTGTTCCGTTCTGTTCCGTTCTGTTTGACTACAGAACCAACAACCCCTCACATTCAGCTCATTAACATCTGTTTTTCCAGCTGGACCAGACTGTTGTTGAGCCCTGAACCAGAACCAGAACCAGAACCTGCATGAGTTATAAAACCTCCCCCTGAACAACGCTGCCTTTGTCTTTTAGTTTCAAAATAAAACTGTTCTCTACCCACATCAAGAATCTAGAGAGGAGGAGGAGCAGGAGGAGGAGGAGGAGGAGGAGGAGGAGGAGGAGGAGCCAACAGGGACAACAGCAGCTCCTGTGCTAAGCTAGGCTAACCATGCCTTGTGCATTAAGTGTTGAGCGCTAGCTAACAGTTAGCACTGTTTTATTTCAAGCTAGCTCGCTGCTTGTTAGCATTGTTAGCTACCATAAAGCTGGACATGTTAATGGTTTGTACTTAACACTGACATGATAACATGTTGTGTAGTGGCTTTTATTTAGCTCATATTAGCTAATGTTAGCATCAGCTGAATATCTGGACCCAGGAGGAGGTGGAACGGAATATTTTTCTCCATAGCTCACAGGCTAACAGGAACAGCATGTAGGAAGGAACCTAGGAAGAAAGGACCCTAGGAAGGAGAGAACCTAGGAAGAAAGGAACTTAAGAAGGAAGGAACCTAGGAAGAAAGGAACCTAAGGAGGAAGGAACCTTGGAAGAAAGGAAACTATGGAGGGAGGAAGGGAGGAAGGAAGGAAGGAACCTAGGAAGGAAGAAAGGAAGGGGTTTTCCTTTGTTTGATGTTTAATACTAAACGTTCCACTGATCCTCGGACTCGTCCGGTTTAGTTCCTCCTCTGATCTGGAAAGTGTTTGCAGATGTCACCGGTTCCTCCCACTCGGAACGTCTCAGGTTTGGAAGGCAGAGCGGAGAAGAGGACGTTCTAGTCTCCACACCAGCTCTGATGAAGCCAAGCTGAATAACAAGGAACAAATCCCCCCAAACTCCCCAGACGTTCCCCTGTTCTTAACACTAGAACCACAGCAGCTTTCTCTCCTCACACCAAACCAGATGTGTAGCCTGAGGCGTGTTCCCGTCAACTCCCATTAAAACTGGTTTACACTCTGAGAACAGAACAATGTTGTGATGAAAACACTCTGAGAACAGAACGTTCCTCTGTTCTTCTTCCTTTGAATTCTCTGTTTAACAACAACAAGCTTTATAGATGCATTTACTCATTGTCTGTGGCTAAGTGGCTAAGCTGAGCTAAGCTAAGATAAGCTATCTTCTCCTGGTTTCTGAAGGAAAAAAGGAATGTACCGAATGTCAGCAGCAAAACATCACCATACTGTCATTAGAACATTAGTAGAACCTCAGAACAAAGCCAGGAGAACATGGAGTGAACGTCAACAGTATGTAAGTAGAAAGTCATGAGAACGTCGGCAGAATGTCATTACAACGGCAGAAGAACATCAGTAGAAGGCCAGCAGAACGTCAATGTAATAATAATTAGTTCGCAGATAATGTTTTGAAAGCAGAACCTCAGTAGGATGTTACTAGAACGGCAGGAAAATGTGAGGAGAACATCAGCAGAACGTTAGTAGGACATTTAGAGTACGTTGTTTTAATAAGAAGAAGAATTTGCAGAGAATGTTTCGTCGGAAGAACGTCAGTGGAACATTAAATTCGTTTTCATAATAATGAGTTCTCAGATAATGTTTTGTCAGTAGAACATCAATAGAACATGAAATTTGTTTTCATAATAATGAGTTCTCAGATAATGTTTTGTCTGCAGAACGTTGGGAGAACATGAGGAGAACAGAGAACGTTTTGGAACAAAGAGACATCAGACGAAGTCTGTAAAAAATATCGTCTTTTTATTTTAGAAAATGAAACTTTAGTCTTTTCTGTTGGAACTAAAAGGAACAACACAGAACATGGAGAACCACACAACACTCACCGTACCACATGCACACACACAAAGAGAACCATACAACACACAGAACCACATACACACACACACAAAGAGAACCACACAACACACAGAACCACATACACACAGACACAAAGAGAACCACACATAGAACCACATACACAGAACCAAACACACACGTAGTACCACACATACATAGAACCACACACACACAGAACCAGTGATTGAGTGGACACAGTGTGTGTCTCTGGACACACCCCCACCAATCAGCTGATCAGAGAGAGGAAGCGTTCTGATTGGACGAGGAGGAGGAGGAGGAGGAGGAGGAGGAGGAGGAGGTGTAAACATGGGGTTCATGGATCTGTGGACTGAAATGTGACAATGAAGGCACTGAGACAGTCTGTCCTCCAGAGACAGTCTGTCCTACAGAGACACCAGAGGCTGAGGACAGGTGGACAGGAAGCTCCCACTGAGGCTCATGGGAAGTGTAGTCCAAGTGAAGGAGGTAGTGGTACCTGGAGGTGAACTATGTACTGGAGCTCCCCCTCCTCTCCAGGAACCTGGACCAGGAAACAAGAGGGAACAAGGTCAGGACCAACAGGAACCAAACAAGAACCAAACAAAAACCTTTATTTGTCCCACAAATTTGGGAAATTACAGCACCAACCCACAGGAACCAACCAACAGGAACCAAACGAGAACCAACAGGAACCAACCAACAGGAACCAAACGAGAACCAACAGGAACCAAACAAGAACCAAACAAGTACCAACAGGAACCAACAGGAACCAAATGAGAACCGACATGAACCAAACAGGAGCTAAACAAGAACCAAACAGGAACCAACAGGAACCAAACAAGAACCAAACAGGAACTAAACAAGAACCAAACAGGAGCTAAACAGGAGCTAAACAGGAACCAAACAGGAACTAAACAGGAGCTAAACAGGAGCTAAACAGGAACTAAACAGGAACCAGTAGGAACTAAAGAGGAACCAACAGAAAGAAGAAGGAATGAAACTCACACTTGAGTCTGTCGTATGAAGTCAGCGAACTGTTGGTCCCTGGAAAACAACTCGATGATCCTCAGACGCTCCTGGATCTCCTGGAGGGGTCAGAGGTCAGGGTTCAGGGGTCACAATCTACACCAGGGGTGGTCCAAGGCCCCAGGTCCAAACTAAGTTCTCAGGTCTAAACTAAGTTCCCAGGTCCAAACTAAGGCCCCAGGTCTAGGGTTTTCATGAGTCTTGTTTTGATGCTGGTGCCCCCTACTGTTAAAACTAGTGTGTTCTGTTCTGGGTCCGGGTCTGGGTCTGGTCCTACCTCAGGGGTGAGCGTGGTGTTCTGGTAGATGTTCCTGATCTCGTCGCTGCTGAGGTCTTTGGAGGCTCCGTCCGAGCTGCTGTAGGCCGGCAGGTCGTCATGGCGACGGCTGTGGTGGTACTGGGGCGGCTGGTCGTCATAGCGACGGTAGTACTGGGCTGTCACCGGGTCGCTCTCGAACATGGGGTTGAACTTAGTGGCTCGCTCCAGAGTCGGGACGCTGTCTCCACGCCTGGAGGGAGAACCTGATGTTAACATGCTTGGTTCTAGGTTCTACTTGCAGTTTTTCTAGTCCAGGTTCCTACTGGTGTCCTGGTCTAACTCTCTCAGGTCTCTGAGTGTTGTTAAAGTCACCGTAGAGGGTCCTCGCTGTCCTCCCCGTCGTACTGCTCTCTCAGGGTCCTGGCCAGGAAGAAGATGATGGCAGCCGCCACCAGGAGGAACCCGACCACGGAGGCGATGGCGATGCCCACGACCAGAGGCTCAGAGACGTACTCCTCACAGTGTTCCCCCCGGTACCACCAGTTCTCCCCAACCCGGCACCTGCACAGAGGACACAGCGGTCCAGCCACACCTGGTATCAACACCTGGTATCAACGCCTGGTATCACGTCTGTTATTAACACCTGATGACAACACCTGGTATCACACCTGGTATCACACCTGGTATCACGCCTGGTATCAACACCTGGTATTAACACCTGGTATCAACACCAGGTATCACGTCTGTTATTAACACCTGATGACAACACCTGGTATCACGCCTGGTATCAACACCTGGTATCAACACCTGGTATCAACACCTGGTATCAACGCCTGGTATCACGTCTGTTATTAACACCTGATGACAACACCTGGTATCACACCTGGTATCACGCCTGATCATCTCCCACCTGGTCAGTGTAGATCTATTCTCTTCTTTCTGGAGTCTTTGCTCACCACTAGATATACAGAATATTACTGTGGGTTTAAAATTAATGAGACTTAATCGTGATTGATCCTAATTAATCCGCTGGTCTCCTTCTAGACTACTTTACCAAATCTCTGCTCTTCATTCTTTGGTGTCTTTCTATAAACTCTATCTTGGTCCCCCCCAGGTCCCTGGAGCTCCCTCCAGTTCATTTTTTCCTTTTCCACAAGTGGACTCATGATCTTAATCCCAAAGGGGAGAGGTTCTGGAGGATCTAGAGGATAATTTAGCCATCACCTGTCCCTGGAAGACGAGGACCGTCTGTCCTCTAGTAATGTCCTGTCCTCTTTCTATTAACTTATTTATTCTATGTCGACGTAGACTCACTCCCCTCTGGAGGAGAGGAACCCAAAGCCTGGTCCCACCTGCAGATGGCGCCCTTCCCGGGGATGATGTCACATTTGCCGTCGTTGAGGCAGAAGTCCTGTTGGACCTGGCAGACGCTCTGACAGGGCAGCCCGTCCACGCTCAGGTAGCCAGCATCACATACACACTCAGCCTCTCCTGACCACCGGTTCACCATGCACCTGGAGAACTCGTTGCAGGCCTGGAACTTACAAGGGTCCGCCCGGTCTCCTGAACAAGAACCAGAACCGGAGAGAACAACGTTCAGAGAGACTTACAGGGACCGGTCTGATCCACCAACACATACTGTCACCAGATACCAGCAGAGCCCTACTACAGTCCACGTCTGTCTCAAAGTCAGGAGGTCTAGTACATGTCCTAATGTCCCCCAGGTCATGGTACGTCCAAAATACAAACATGAACCTTGTTGACATGTTGTTGTCTGAAACCCACAAGACAAGAGTCTGGAGTCTGGGTCCAAACTAAGGCCCCAGGTCCAATCTAAGGTCCAAACTGAGGCCCCAGGTCCAAACTACAGTTTCCCAGGTCCAAACTACGGCACCTGTTCTATAGTGTAGGTGCCCCAGGAGGAATTTAGGTTTTTATGAGGAATGTCTGAAAACCATGTGACGAGAGTCTAATCAACCCGGGGTCATTGGGGACGTTGTACTTGGTTCAGAGTTGGACAGTGACGACAGAGTCCAGCCGTTATAACACTGCTTGTGCAATGGAAAACCTGGTTCCAGGGAACAGTGGAGCTGAGGAGTAAACTGATTATGGAGTCCGCAGTGACTCACTCTGTGGATTAGGACTAGCAGGCTGTCAGGAGCTCCTCTGATTGGCTCAGACAGATTAACGCCCTGAGGCTCAGTAGAGATGGAGGGAAGATGGAGTCACTTCTCAGACAACACCACAGAAAATCTCCTTCTTTACGAATCAATCCGAAAATCTGCTGCAGCAACAACAACATGTTCTTCACCGCACTGATATGGGTTCCCAACTACGTGAGAACCCAACTTTACCCCTGTTCTCGTTCTGGCCTCATGGGGGCAGCGAACTGGATTTAAACCCCTCATGACGTCCTTTTTAGGACGAGAACGGGACGTCTGGTCTGAAGAGTCAGAGTCTGTGGACTCAGACAGACGCTGTGATGTTGATTCACCAAGGTGAGTCAGATCACGTCCCTCCCAGACAGATTATCTCAGGTTTTAGATCAGTCCTGACAGGTGAAGACTGTCCGAGCTGATTAAGACGCTGCAGACACAAACCGAGGCAGCAGCTGAGCTCCTTCATTATGAATCACACCACCTGGCCAGAATAAACACAGGTCCCCCACTCTAGTGTCTGGTTGGACCTCCTTTAGCATTGAGTCTGTCTGCCATCACCATCATTCACGTTCTCCGCTATCCCTCCGGTTTATAATAAAGTTCTTAAGCCAGTTTTAGTAGTTTCTAGATGTTTCCTCTGCTTGATGCAGCCAATGACTTGACCCTTCTCCACCAGACTAACATCTTCTCCTCCACCACGGGACGTGTCTTTACATGGTTGTGTCCTCATTGCATCAGTGTATTAAGAGTTTAACCTCCACCTTCACTTCAGCACAAAGAAAACCAGAACCCAAGACTTTTACCTGATTCCACGTCCAGAGAGTACTTGTCGATAGCCAGGTTCATGGTTTGGTAGGCGGTGTTGGCGAAATCCTCCAGAATCAGGTAGATGACATTGGTGACCTCTTTGGGAACCGGTTTACCAAACCTCATCCTGCTGTTGACCACAATGCTGCCGTTTCTGAAGTTGAGGATCTCCAGGTTTTGGAAGTTGTTCAGGTTGGACTGCAGGTAGGGAACCAGCTGCAAGGGGAGGACCAAGGAGAGTTAGGAGCATGGATCGAGTGAAGCTAAGAGGTTTCATCCTCTGAGTTCTCACCAGTTGGAGAAACCGTTGCTCCAGGGCCTTGTACTCTGGGGAGCTTTTGTTGAAGAGGTCCATGGAGAACGCCATGTTGGTCACCCTCAAGCTGAAGAAGACCGTCAGAGCTCTGCCAGGTCGGGTTGGCAGGGCAATGGCCTCCAGGTCTGAGCCCTGAGCTCCGCTGGAGAACCCACTGGAGTCACCTTCAGTGGCTACGCCGCCGTACTGGAATACATCGAAGCTGACGTCGATGCCTGGGACGTCAGAGAAATCTGGTTCAAAGGGTTGGAGCTCTGTCCCCACACTGCCGCCAACGTTGTTGGGGCTTTGTAGGGAGGGGGGCAGTGTTTGGAGGCTGCCCACCTCACCCCCCGAAGGTTCAGTCAAGCTCCAGTCTCCTGGAGAACCTGGCAACGTGTCTGCTGCATCAGTTGGTGCATCTTCAGTTTTGTTTAATATGTCAGGCCTTACTGAAGGAACCTCTGAAGACTCAAGAACTTCTGGAGACTCAGGAACCTCTGATGACTCAAGAACTTCTGCAGACTCAGGAACCTCTGGAGACTCAGGAACCTCTGGAGACTTGGGAACTTCTGGAGACTCAGGAACCTCTAAAGACTGAGGAACCTCTAAAGACTCAGGAACCTCTGGAGACTCAGGAATCTCTAAAGACTCAGGAACCTCTGGAGACTCAGGAACCTCTAAAGACTCAGGAACCTCTGGAGACTCAGGAATCTCTAAAGACTCAGGAACCTCTGGAGACTTGGGAACTTCTAGAGATTGAGGAACCTCTGGAGACTCATGAACCCCTAAAGACTGGGGAACCTCTGGAGACTCAGGAATCTCTAAAGACCCAGAAACCTCTGGAGACTGGGTAACTTCTGAGGATGGAGAGGTTATTGGTACTTCGGTGTCCTCCTCGTGGTTTGGGTGCTCATGGTGAATCAGATCCTCATCCTCAGGAACCGAATCTGACACTCGAGTGAACGGCGAGTCTTTTTCAGGCGAGAGCTCGGCGTCGATAACGTGGTCTGAACCCGTAGATGTGGTCAGGACCGGAGCGACGACCAGGACTTCATCCACGACCAAGTCCTCATCTGGGACTTCATCCACGACCAGGTCCTCATCCAGGACTTTCAGTGTCGTCGTGGTCGTTGTAGTTGTGCCAATGTGTTGCTCTTCTAAAATCTCAATGGCTTGGTGGTGCTTTGTTCCCAGAGGCTGTTCTGGTTTCTCCTGGAGCGGCATCGACTCCTCTGTGGTTGAACCGAAGCTGAATTCACTGACTGTCACGGCCTGGATCTCCACAAAGGTGGGAAGCTCTAGATCAAAGACTTCAACCTCAGGAACACCTGCTGCTGGTTCAGAGGTTGTAGATTCTCCTGTCTGTGTGGAGGTTTCCTGAACCTTGACTACAGAATGAGGGGCCTCCCGAGTCCGAGCTTCAGGTTCAGGAGAATCCGAGTAATCGGCATAGATGCCGGAGGCCTCCACTGTCTGCACAGACAGCTCCACAGTCAGGGTTCCTCTGGGCGAGAACACGGGAGCCTGGGTGGTGGTGGAGTACCGGGGGTCAGTGCTGATGTGAGGCGTTATCAGGACCAGATCCAGAAAAGGTTCTTCAACGTGAACGTCTGGAAATGGTTCTTTAACAGTTGGACGTGAAGTCCAGGGAACATCAGAGTCTTTAACTCCAAGTGAGACTAAATCTTTCTCAGTGGTTGGTGGCTCGTCTTCGTCGTCATCCTCCTCCTCCTCCAGGTCCGGTGGAGGCAGCCCTTCCAACCCAACGTCCCCCTTCTTATAAACCCCATCAGAAGTGGCTGAGGTCTGCCAGGACCAGAGATCTGGACCCTGGCCGTCTCCAGAGAAACCAGAACCAGATCCATCGTCTACTGAGACCTCGGAGACCGTTGGAGTGGGACCAGATCCGTGGTGTTCTCTGGGGTTCTTGGTGCCGGTGCCGGGGGCGTTACTGACCAGGAACCCCTCGTCTTCAATATTTACATTATCTGAAAAGACCAGAGACAAAGGGATGTCTTTAAATCTCAAACTACCACGAGACAACAACTTTCCACCAGGGGTCACCCTGAGACCCTGAGACCAGAACTAAACTGTGGAAGGACGGTTGGTTAAATTTAAACATTTCTCCACAGACTCGTTCTTCTTTGCAATAGAACAAATAGAACGTTGTTGCTAAAAGCTCCGTCTCAGTTCCATGAAGCTCCAAAACTCTGTAGAAGATTTCGGTAGCTCACTGTTTGCGGTCGCTGGCTCCAGGTCTGAGGTCTTCCTGGGGAAGTCCAGCGGAGGAGGCGTGCTCTCGTCGAACAGGAGAACGTCGTTCTCGCCGGCCGGCTCGCTCTGCGGACCTTTCCACTGGTCGAAGGGGTCGAACAAGAAGTCGTCCTTCTTCAGGAAAACCTCGTGGGTCTCGTGGCTCGGAGCGTCGGGAGGTTTCTCTGCAGCCAGGACGTTATCCTGACAACAGGGGACAACACACACATCTGACGTCAGTAAATCAAGATCTGCAGCTGGAGCTAAAGTCTGGTTTGACCCACCATGTTGTCGTAGGTGTCGGCCGGTCGACTCGTCGGTTTCCCAGAAGGCAACAGGTTCTCTGCTGCACAAGAGAAATTAGTTCAGACGAAGCTTCTCTAACCAACTGATGGTAATCTGTTATTATTAAAAAGAATTTAACTAAATCTAAACTGGACGCGTCTAAAGCTTCACGAGAAACAAGACTCAACAACCACAAAACAAAGCTGAGCCCCAAATTCTAGAGGAACATCTGTACAGGTCTCATGGTTAGGCTGGCTAAGCTAGGCTAGGCTAGGCTAGGCTAGGCTAGGATAAGCAAAGACAGGCTAGATTAAGCTAAAATAAGATAAACTAAACTAAGCTGGGTTAGGCTAAGCTACGACACCTACTACACGTTAGGTAAATAACACATTTAGTTATTTACAACTATTTCCATTAAAACTATTTAGGACCATGTCCAAAACTATCAGTTGTCCAACCAGTAATAATGTCTAAATGTCTCTAAACTGTCTCCTGTCTCCATAGACTGAATATAGCCTCACTGTTCCTTAGCAACCATTGACACATCATGTCCTGATTGGTTGATGGATGCATGTTTCCACCAATAGGAAAGGGGCTGTCATGTTGTGTTTCTTTCTATCATGTGTGGCTGGCTAGCTCTCTCCTCCTGCTAGCTCCCTCCTCCTGCTAGCTCTCTGCTCTGGCTAGCTCTCTCCTCCTGCTAGCTCTCTCCTCTTGCTAGCTCTCTCCTCTTGCTAACTCTCTCTTCTTGCTAGCTCTCTCCTCTGGCTAGCTCTCTCCTCCTGCTAGCTCTCTCCTCCTGCTAGCTCTCTCCTCCTGCTAGCTCTCTCCTCTTGCTAGCTCTCTCCTCTGGCTAGCTCTCTCCTCTGGCTAGCTCTCTCCTCTTGCTAGCGTTTTTCTCCATGAACCAAACATGATGACAATATTCAGGAAAAAGACTCAGTTATTTAAAACCAGTCTAGTTTTACTTGGTCTAGAAACACTAGTTAAAAACTGGTCTATAGGATGAAGGGTCCTGATGCTACGTGGTCTAGAACTGGTCCCAGTGTTAATTACTAAAGAATAAAGGCGGTACCATTGTGGTCCAGGGTGTCCAGGTTGCCCAGGGTGTCCAGGTTGTCCCGGGTGTCGTTGCTCATGAAGTTGTCTCTGTGCAGGGCCTCTGTGATGTAGTTGCGGTAGTCTGTGATTGTGTAGACCACGGTGGGCAGCTCTGCGGCGTTGGGGAAGTTCTCCTCCACCAGGTTGTTCTGCAGGGAGATGAAGTCCAGCGTGTCGTTGGCGACGCCTCCCTCCACCTCCAGGACGATGGCGTAGTTCACCAGGACCACCAGACCCCTGAGGGGGGGTTATCAATGTACATACTGACAGATGTTCGTAAAGAGAGCCGACACTAAGTGTAACCATGTCTGCAGTGTTGGATCAAATCATTTCTCTGGCCTCAGTTTACATCCAGTTCCCATACAGACATCACTAACAAGCCCAGATTAAACCAGGATTTCATAATCTGGAGCCATAGACTGACCCACGTCACAATAAAACCACGCAATGAATTCAGTTACGTGAACGGGGAAGGATTCATTCAGTCAATACATAAATAACGTGAGATGCAACTACTCTATTAAACGTTGCATCAGTGTAAACCTCAGAAACTCATTGAGGCTAGAGAGAGGATCATCCAGAGACTGTAGGTTAGTCTGTCTGTAGCTGGTGGTTGGAAAGAGACACATTTCATTTTTCTTTATTTTAATTTGCTCTAATTACATTTATTTAACATTTAACAATGGCTCCGGAGCATAGGCTCTTTGTCTTTGCTATGATTTCGATGACGGTAAAAAAAATCCCTTTGTGTATTCTTAAAGGGACTGTTGCTTCCATATATGGTCAATTCAAGGCGTTTCTGAATGTAAATGATCTGAACCACACAGGAGCCTGGTAGATAAGAACAGGAGGAGTCACTAACCAGGAGGAGCCTGGTAGATAAGAACAGGAGGATTTATCATCACTGGTTACTTATTAGTGTGGGAGGAGTCACTAACCAGGAGGAGTCACTAACCAGGAGGAGTCACTAACCAGGAGTCAGAGGCTCCGATTTATACTTTTGCCCGTGGGTGCCCAAATTAAATAAATACCATCATATAAAGATCATATAATTCTGACTATATAGAGGTGCTCACTGCTTCTGAACATCTGATTTTCCAAAGAATTCTAATTCATCATATAGAGCCTATTTTGATGAACTCGGAACACCGAGACGGTGCTGTTCTATTCCGGCGGATCAGAGGGAGAGAGAAGGTCCTGGTCCATCCACCACCAGTTGCCGGTTTCCCTGTTCCTGTCTGAATATGCGCAAACAGCACTGTTCTTGTTGCTGTGACACTGAACCCGCTATACAAGCACTGATGCACAAAAGAATATACATATATATGTATTAAAATATAAAATAAAATGCTTGAGGGCTTAACTGGGGCTACACAGAACTTTGACAGGGATAGCACCTCCAAGCCCCAGTGTAGCACCGTCCCTGCCCAGAGGAGGCACGAGTACTGGAGGAGTCACTAACCAGGAGGAGTCATTAACAGGAGGAGTCACTAACCAGGAGGAGTCATTAACAGGAGGAGTCACTAACCAGGAGGAGTCATTAACAGGAGGAGTCACTAACCAGGAGGAGGTTCTCTACTCACCGCTCCAGATCTTTCTGAGGTCTGGAAGAAACGACACAACACATGAGAACCTGGACCACACAGAACCGGCTTTAGAACCCACACGTTCTCCACTTTACCTGAACTCCACGATCTGGAGGCTCTTGAAGCCCGGCAGCCTCAGGAAGACCTCTTCAATCTGGGTCCACAACAAGACCAGGTCACAACAAGAAGGACAGAAAACTAGAACAGAACCATAGAACATTCTATGAGGAGGAGTCAGGAGGAGTCAGGACCCACCCGGTGTGAGAGGGTCCGGGCCAGGTGCTGGTACTGGGAGGTGCTGGGGTCCCTCAGGGCGTTGTTGTAGGTCTCAGATCTGAGCTTCAGACTCAGCTCCACCACCTGGTCCTTCAGGGGCCGGGGGGGCCGGAGCAGGGGCGGGGCCTCGATCTCGTTCCCTATCTGGAGGTTTGGGGGGGACAACGTGAGTCCTGGGTCTGGGTCTAACAGGGGTTGGTTGGAGCTACCTGGTCTAGAACTTACCGAGTTCTCCTGCTCCTCCTCCAAGTCCAGGTTGCGGTTCCCCAGAAGGTTCTGGTCAGCCTCCGTCAGGTCTGGGAAGTTCCCGTTGTTGGACTCCACCAACTCGTACCTGGCTGGCGTCTGAGTAGTGACTTCAGGGTTCAGGACACGGACCTCCTCATGGTCCTCCTCATGGTCCTCCTCATGGTCCTCATTGTTCTCCTGGTCCTCATGTTCCTCCTGGTCCTCATGGTCCTCCTCATGGTCCTCATGGTCCTCCTCAGATTGAACCTCCTCTGAGACGTCGGTCTCAACTTCTGGAGGTGTTTGAGCCGGAGTCTCTGGGTCTTCTGGGGTGTCCGTGGAGGTTTTTGGTGGAGGTTCTGCTGTTAAAGGAGGTCCAGGTGTGTCCTCCTTCGTGGATCCTCCTGCTGGTTCGTCCTGTTCTGTGGGTTCCCCTACAGGTTCTAGTGGTGGTTCTGAAGACTCCAGTTCTTCCATGGGTTCCTCAGGTTCAGGTTCATGTGATGGTTCTTCTGTGGGTTTGGTTTCTTCTCTAAGGTTTTCTCCTGGTTGGGGTTCTACTGCAGGTTCTGGTTCATGTTCGGGTTCTGCTGCAGGTTCTGGTTCTCCTGTGGGTTTTGTTCCTTCTTCTTCTTCTACAGGTTCTATTTGTGGTACAGATGTATTTTCTTCTTCTTGAACTGGTTCCTCTGGTTCTCCTGGTTGCTCTGGTTCCTCTTCTATTTCTACCACAGCTTCAGAGGGTTCTTCTTCTTCTGTCTCATTTATTGTTGTCAGAACGAGGTCCTGAGACGTAGATACTGTTTCTGAGACAGGTTCTAGGTCTGCATCTGTTGTCACAAAGACGGCTGGAGTTTCCTCTGGACTAACAGCAGCTTCTAGAGGAGGTTCTACCACTGGAACATCTGTGTCGCCTTCAGATTCTTCAGGAACTTCTGATTCAGGAACCTCAGGAGTCACTACTGAAAGAACTTCCGGAGGAACCTCTGAAGGAACTTCTGAAGGAACCTCCTCCACTGTCACAGCAGAGGCAGATGTTTCTGGAAGAACCTCTAATGGAACCACCTGTGAAGGAACCTCTGCAGGAACCTCAGGAAGAACTTCTGAAGGAACATCATCCACCTTCACTCGAGTGGTAGATGTTTCTGGGAGAACCTCTAATGAAACCTTGGGAGGAACCTCTGAAAGAACCTCCTCCACCATCACTGGAGCGGTAGATGTTTCTGAAGGAACCTCCGAAGAAACCTGTGAAGGAACTTCCGAAAGAACCTCTGAAGGAACTTCTGAAGGAACCTCTTCCACCGTCACTGGAGTGGTAGATGTTTCTGGAAGAACCTCTAATGGAACCTCTGGATGGACCTCTGAAAGAACCTCTACAGGAACTTCTGGAGGAACCTCTGAAAGAACATCAGGAGGGACCTCTGATGGAACCTCTGGAGGAACCTCTACAAGAACTTCAGGAGGAACCTCTGATGGAACCTCTGGAGGGACCTCTGAGAGAACCTCTAAAGGAACTTCTGGAGGAACCTCTGAAGGAAACTTGTCCACTGTCACTGGAGTGTTAGATGTTTCTAGGAGAACATCTAATGGAACCTCTGAAAGAACCTCTACATGAACTTCTGGAGGAACCTCTGAAGGACTGTCTGGAGGAACCTCTGAAGGAATTTCTGGAAGAACCTCTGAAAGAACCTCAGACAGAACCTCTGGAGGAACCTCTGAAGGAGTGTCTGGAAGAACCTCTGAAGGAACTTCTGGAGGAACCTCTGAAGGAACTTCTGGAAGGACCTCTGAAAGAACCTCTGATAGAACCTCTGGAGGAACCTCTGAAGTAACTTCTGCAGGAACCTCTGGGAGAACTCCTGAAAGAACCTCTAAAGGAACCCTGGTCACCATCACTGGAGTGGTAGATGTTTCTGTAAGAACCACTGAAAGAACCTCGGAAGGATGTTCTGAGGGAACCTCAACCACCGTCACTAGACTAGTAAATGTTTCAGGAGGAACCTCTTGAGGAACCTCTGAAGGGTCCTGGACTTCAGGACTAACTTCAGATCCAGGTCCACCAACGTTCTCAGTGGTCCTCTCAAGAACCTTGTCATCTTCTGGAGGAACACCAGAGGGTGGAGAGAGGCCCCGGTTGAAGACGGCAGCGTCCTCCCCTGAAACAGAGAACCAGAGTCTGGTTTTTGTAGGGACAGGGTCTGAAGAACTCCATCTCCCCTGACCAGACAGAACAGGTCTGGATCAACCAACACTTCTGCCCCCAACCCCCCAACACCTCTCCTTAGCTCGTTAGCTCCTAATGCCCTCGTTAGTTAGCGTTAGCTTAGCTTTAATATAATTTAGCTGATTGATCTTGGACCTGGTCCAACGAGATCTGGATCTGGATCTTACCTGGATGAGTCTCTGTGGTTGAGTCTCCGGTCTGGACGGTCGGGTCTTCAGAGCTGAGGGACAAACAGAGACAGAAGTTGATGTTTAGTCCAGAACCTTGAGGAGAGACGAGGTGAAACCTGTTCTCGTGAGCTGAAGTGAAGCAGATGAAAACATCTGGAGTTCCTCGTTAAACTCGTTAAATGTTTTACAGCCAGTATTAACTGAAACCAGAGCGCCATAAAAAACAAACAAAATCCAGCGAGCTAACCCGCTAATACCTGCCGTTAGCCACTGGTAGCATGCTACATGTAGCTTTTACACTTTTTATTATTGGTGGTGATTGATAAATGATAGGAGGGTTAAACAGCATCCTAAGTTATCTCAACACAGAAACAATTGGCTTGTTAGCAGGCTAATGCAAGCATGCTAATGGGTAGCAATTTAGCGTTAGCTTAACACAGAAACTATTGCTTGTTAGCAGGCAGTCAGTATGTTAGCAGGCTAAGGCTAGCCTGTTTTCTGCAACATATGAACATTTAGTGTGAATGCTGAACAGGTAGCATGTAGCACGTTGACTGTTTCACACCGAGAGGTTTCAGCCCAGCTCCGGAGGCAGAGCTCTGTATTTTTCAGGCCTACCTGCAGGGGGCGGGGCCTGAGGGGGTGGGGCCACTGCAGCAGGTGATGAAACATAAAACACAACAAGACGCTTAGCTTGATTTCAAAGAACCATATTTCCCCCGAAAGATGTTACGACGTATTTAATACTGTAACAGTCAGTGTGTTATCGTGCCAACGTGTAGCTCTTTTGCTTTTACTCAACACATTTAACATTCTGTGTGCTAGCATGCTAATTAATTAGCATACTAACCTGTAGCTCTTTAGCTTTTACTCAACACATTTAACATTCTGTGTGTTAGCATGCTAATTAATTAGCATACTGACATGTTACTCTTTAGATTTTACTCAACACATTTAAAATTCTGTGTGCTAGCATGCTAATAAGTTAGCATGCTAACGTGTAGCTCAGGTGTTGACTCACCTGTTGACGGCGGTCATCATAGCGACTCTCTGGGACAAAGAAACGGGAGTTAATGTTAAATATGAACAGAAGTACAACAACATTGTTCTACATCTAGAAGCGGAGCACAGCTGTTCATCCTATCTACAAAAGAAAGGAAAAGCTAGAACTCACGCTCCTGATGAGGCGGTCGTGCTCCTCTGATTGGCTGAAGAAGACGCCCACGTCCACGGCGTTGACCGACCCGTCCAGGCAGCGTCCCACCCAGTCCTGGTACTCGTCCCTCTCTGGCAGCCGGTCCCAGAAGATCTGGAAGGCCTCCCAGATGGTCTCCTGACACACTAGACCGGGGGGGGGTACAGGGGAACATTCAGTCCAGTTTGTTCCAGATCCAGACCCGGAACACAACAGAGTAACAGAAATAAAATAAAATGTGATTAAATATTTGAGAACCCCCCAGAGAGGAACTTAAAAAGCGTCTGACCCCCCTGACCCCTGTAGACCCTGACCCCCGTAGACCCTGACCCCCGTAGACCCTGACCCCGTAGACCCTGACCCCGTAGACCCTGACCCACCTCTGAGGTGGAAGTAGCTGAGGTGGTTGGCGACGGCCTGGTCCAACGTCTCCTGGGAGCAGAGCTTCACTCCACTGGGGAACAGGATGTTCCTTCGTCTCCGGGTCAGAACCACAACCGGTCCCCCACGCTGCTCCAGATCCCCCGTCCAATCACCACGTTCCTCCAGACCCTCCAGACCCTCCGTCCAATCAGCAGAGGCCTCTGAGGACGTGCAGGGAAACAAAGAGTTCCTCTACAGAAGCTTTTGTTCCTCAATGAACACAAAGAACCGGTTCTGATTCCTATTAATCTCATCTGAAACCATTTACGGAACTGGAACCAAGGACAGAAACCAGGAACTAAGAGCTAGAACTAGGACTCGGGAAACAGGGACTGGACCAGGGACTACCACTAGTAACCGAGAACTACAGTTTAGGGAACCAGGAACCAAGACCCATGGGCCAGGAATGATGGACCATGGACTAGGTCCCAGAACCAGGAACTAGAACCACAGATTTTTCCTGAAGAGTTTTCATGGAACCTTCTTAAAGCGTCTCTGTTGAAGCTAGAACCCATCAAGTGTAGCACCTAGAACTGGTTTAGACCTAGAACCAGTTTAGTCGTACCTGTGTCCAGGAACACGAGGCCCGACAGCAGCAGGAACCCCAGAGTCCACATCGTCAGCCTCCTCCTTACTCCTCCACCTCCTCCTCGGTGTCCAGCCATGACTCCTCTCCTTACTCCTCCACCTCCTCCTCGGTGTCCAGCCATGACTCCTCTCCTTACTCCTCCACCTCCTCCTCGGTGTCCAGCCATGACTCCTCTCCTTACGTCCACCGGCTCCTCGGCCGAGTGAAGGAGCAGAAGGAGATTTCTCCTCTTTGGTCTAATCCCATTAGTTCCGTCTAATCCTGATGCTCTGGATCAGTGTCACGGGACGAGGAGGAGGAGGAGGAGGTCCAAGCAGACGGCTCATCTCCACGGGACGGGAACTAGGAACTAGGAACCAAGACCAGAAAACAGAACCAAGTAACCAAGAACCAGAACCACAGGTGGAACTACAACCAGGAACCAGGAACTTAAACTTTTCTTGGTACCAAGAACCAGAACCAGAAGTTGAACCGGTAGAAGTGAGAGAGAGAAAATGACACGATGTGATTAAATAATAAACAAATAAGTAAACAATGAATAAATAAATAATAAAAACAATAATAAATTAATCCTAGTAAATATAAAATATATAAATAACTAATACAGGACAAAGTGAATTAACAATAAAGTGATAATAAATAAATAAATAAAGGATGAAGTGGATGAATAAAGTAGTTGTTGACTCCTGATGAATTAACTGGTTAAACCTCCTCCAGACCGATGGACCCCCCACACTGTCTGATCCACTTCATGAGCTCTAAGCTGATTGGTCCTCAGCAGGGGGGGGTGGGATTATAGTAACCCAGAGACCTTTCACCTCCACCAAGGACACAGTGTCCTCAGAAGACTGAAGGGACCCTTTCAAAATAAGAGCCAGAGCCACAGAACTGAAATAAATACTTTTATTTTATAAACAACAGGAAGATGAATAAAGAATAAAATACTTGCTTTTATTTTACAAACAACAGGTAGCAGAATATTGCGCTAGTGAGTCTTATTTTGGCGGGACAGGAAGTGCAGCCTCATGATCAGACTCCGTATCTCGCTGCGTTTCTGGCGCACTCGTTGCCGCGGGAACCAGCCGTCCAATCGCAGCGGGAGGTCGAAGTGCACCACAGGGTTCTGGGGAGCCAATCAGAGAGCTCGGTTTAGACGTTGGGGGAGGAGTGGGAAGAGTCAGCTGAAGGAAGGGGGAGGAGTTACCTGAAGGAAGGGGGAGGAGTTTGCTGAAGGAAGGGGAAGGAGTTACCTGAAGGAAGGGGGAGGAGTTTGCTGAGGGAAGGGGAAGGAGTTATCTGAGGGAAGGGGGAGGAGTTACCTGAAGGAAGGGGGAGGAGTTACCTGAAGGAAATGGGAGGAGTTTGCTGAAGGAAGGGGGAGGAGTTAGCTGAGGGAAGGGGGAGGAGTTAGCTGGGGGAAGGGGAGGAGTTACCTGAAGGGGGAGGAGTTACCTGAGGGGAAATGGGTTACCTGGAGGAAGGGGGAGGAGTTACCTGAAGGAAGGGGAGGGGTTACCTGAAGGAAGGGGAGGAGTTACCTGAAGGAAGGGGGAGGAGTTACCTGAAGGAAGGCCTCCACGTACTGCAGCAGGTAAACTCCACAGTCGCTGCTGTTGTCCTGTCGAGGAACTCTACAGCTGCAGCTCCTCATGGTGCTGAAGACACGGGACGTTCTCCTCCGCACCTCCCACTCCACCTGCAAGTACCTGAGCACACACCAGCACCTCCTCGTTAGCACCTCCTCCTGCTCATTAGCTCCTCCCCCACACTGTGTGAACTCACTCTCTGATGAGTCTGCAGACGTCCTCATGCTGCGACAGCTTCAACGAATCCATGACGAGAACACACGGCCTGAGAACAGAGAACACCTGGTTCTAGACCGGTTCTAGCGTCTGTATCAGAAAACATCTGGTTCTAGACCAGTATCGGTTCTATAGGAGGAGCAGACTGACCTCTTTAACACTGATGTTCTCCTGCAGCCCAGTTCACTGCACTCCTGCAAACACACAAAGGCTCAGCATCAAACCCCCCCTTATTAACCCCCCCCCCATACTAGCCCCACCCATATCATTTACCGGAGGCGGAGCTTCTCTCTCTGATCTGTCACCTTCTCGTGGCTGGAACTTCTGGAACTGGACGTCCTCCAGACCAGGGAAACACACCACCACCAGGAACCAGTGGGACCTGAGGAGGAGGAGGAGTCAGTAATCTATGAATGGATGAGGTGAAGGCCGGCCCACTGGTATTAACCGACCAATTATAACAGAATTAAAACACAAACAGAAATGAATAAATGAATTATTCCGTCGTTTATTGACCCAAATAAAGGAGGAGGAGCTTACTCTTGATTGACAGGCACAAACAGGAAGTCTTTGGTGAAAATGTCCACACTGCGTGTCCACGTCTTCACCCTCTGGTGTCTCACGTAGCGGTCCCTGCAACACAGAGACACAGAGACAATGGTGGGACATGTCCAACGATTGACGGACACCAGGAGCATCCTCTCACTGGACACAGGGGACAACGTCCTCTCACTGGACACAGGGGACAATGTCCTCTTACTGGACACAGGGGGCGCCGTCCTCCCCCGCCGTTCGTCTCCTGCTCAGCTGTTTGAAGAAGAAGCTGCTGAAGACGTGACTCCTCTTGGACACAGAGTCGTCCTCCACCCCCTCCATGAGGAGGAACCTGAGGGAGGACAAAGGACATCAGGAGACACCTGGAGGAGGATGTGGGACACGACAACCATTTAATACAGAGGAGGAGGACTAACTTGAGGTAGAAGTCTATGATGACGTCGTTGAGGTAGTTTCCGTCCTCCAGACAGGACATGTCCTCCTGAGAGATAGTGATCCGTCCTTTACAAGGAGACACAGGATACTGGACCAGCCTGGACACAAGGAGGACAAAGAGGACACAGGACGGGTTATTGTTTAATGGTTTTTACTGATTTAATTTTAATTTTTAATTAGTTAATTAGTTAATGAGTTAATAGTTTAATTAATTAAATGCTTAATTAGTGATTTATAAAAAAATCATGTAGTTAATGACTTAATGAGTTAATTGATAGTTTAATGAGTTAATGAGTTAATTGATAGTTTAATGAGTTAATGATTATAATTAGTTAATGTATTAATGATAGTTAATGAGTTATATAGTTATAAGTTGTTAATGAGTTAATTAGTTAATTAACAGTGTACCTGGTTGGGAGCTGCTGAGGAGCGCTGGTTTTCTTCTGACCAGATTTCTGTGGGAGAAAAACTTCTGTTAGACACAAAGAGGAGGAGCAGGAGGAGGAGGAGGAGGAGGAGGAGGAGGAGGAGGACTTACCGCTGAGTGGCCCAGGAGTCTGAGGAGATGCTGGTCCAGAGGAGGAGGGCAGCTGTGGAGGAGAGCCAGTCCCTCGGTCCAGTCCAGAGGGGAGGCCAGCCCCCCATAGGAGGAGGAGCAGGAGGAGGAGGTGCGTCCCTGCCTGTACTCCTCCATGTCCAGGATGGAAGCCAAGAGAGCAGACTGGAGCTCCTGAAGCTGCTCCCTCAGGACCACCAGGAGGAAGGGGCAGGGGGGACCTGCAGGGACCAGGAGAGACCAGGAGGGACCAGGAGAGACCAGAGTTTAAAGACTATTCTTTTGGTACCAGTATGACACTGAAACATCTCTGAGACCAGACCTGGACCCGGACCCAGACCCAGAACCAGACCCAGGTGGTGGTTGGGGGTTTACCGGAGGCAGTGCAGGTCTGGATGGCCGACAGCTCCCTCTGCAGGACGTTGGCCTGGGCATCAGTCACCCACAGGAAGAGCAGTGAGGGGGCGGGGCCTTCCCAAGCAGCCAGCAGACCCCCGCCCTTAGCCACGCCTCCATCCCAGACGCCATAACCACGAAGCTGAGACGCCACCACTGTCACCTCCCCATTCTCCTCCCCTGAAGGAGGAACTACAGTCAGTCTAGAGGCTAGCTGGGAGGCTAGGATGAGCTACTGTTAGTCTAGAGGCTAACTGGGAGGCTAGGAGGAGCTACTGTTAGTCTAGAGGCTAACTGGGGGGCTAGGAGGAGCTACTGTTAGTCTAGAGGCTAGCTGGGAGGCTAGCTGGGAGGCTAGGAGGAGCTACTGTTAGTCTAGAGGCTAACTGGGGGGCTAGGAGGAGCTACTGTTAGTCTAGAGGCTAGCTGGGAGGCTAGCTGGGAGGCTAGGAGGAGCTACAGTTAGTCTAGAGGCTAGCTGGGAGGCTAGGAGGAGCTACTGTTAGTCTAGAGGCTAGCTGGGAGGCTAGGAGGAGCTACTGTTAGTCTAGAGGCTAGTTGGAAGGCTAGCTGGGAGGCTAGAAGGAGCTACTGTTAGTCTAGAGGCTAGCTGGGAGGCTAGCTGGGAGGCTAGGAGGAGCTACAGTTAGTCTAGAGGCTAGCTGGGAGGCTAGGAGGAGCTACTGTTAGTCTAGAGGCTAGTTGGAAGGCTAGGAGGAGCTGGTGTTAGTCTAGAGGCTAGCTGGGAGGCTAGGAGGAGCTGATGTTAGTCTAGAGCTAGCTGGGAGGATAGGAGGAGCTGGTGTTAGTCTAGAGGCTAGCTGGGAGGCTAGGAGGAGCTACTGTTAGTCTAGAGGCTAGCTGGGAGGCTAGCTGGGAGGCTAGGAGGAGCTACAGTTAGTCTAGAGGCTAGCTGGGAGGCTAGGAGGAGCTACTGTTAGTCTAGAGGCTAGCTAGAAGGCTAGCTGGGAGGCTAGAAGGAGCTACTGTTAGTCTAGAGGCTAGCTGGGAGGCTAGCTGGGAGGCTAGCTGGGAGGCTAGGAGGAGCTACTGTTAGTCTAGAGGCTAGCTGGGAGGCTAGGAGGAGCTACAATTAGTCTAGAGGCTAGCTGGGAGGCTAGGAGGAGCTACTGTTAGTCTAGAGGCTAGCTGGGAGGCTAGCTGGGAGGCTAGCAGGAGCTACAGTTAGTCTAGCGGCTAGCTGGGAGGCTAGCTGGGAGGCTAGGAGGAGCTACAGTTAGTCTAGCGGCTAGCTGGGAGGCTAGCTGGGAGGCTAGGAGGAGCTAATGTTGTGGTTACCTTTCAGGGGAAGCGTGATGCCGTTGTCTGTGATCTAAAAACAACATGAGAACCGTGAGAAGGGGGAACGTCGCTGGTTTGAATCCCTAAATGTCACATGACCCTCTCACCGTCATCTTGTGGTCGGCGGCGGCGTCCATCAGGCCGGCGTGAAGCGAGGAGAAGTCCAGCTGCAGGAAGGAAGGAGGCGGCAGCGAAAGACCCTGTCAGACAACACACAGGGAAACATGCTAAGCTAACCTCTCCAAGCTAACACCAGACCTCCTCATGTTACAGGTCTGTGAGCTACCGTCTCTGAGGGCCTGCAGCTCCGCGGCGTCACCGCTGCGTCGTCTCTGTCGTCCTCCTCGTCTTCACTGGACAGTACGACTGAGGGACACAGAGGAGGACACAGAGGAGGACACAGAGGAGGACATGTGGAGACAGCTCTACTGGAGCAGATGTTTCAGGACCACATGAAACTCACTGGGTTCTGTCGGGTTCTGGTTCTGTTTCCTCGGCTTCTTCAGGACCTCCAGCCTGGTCCTCCTCTCCCTGAACTCCCTCCATCTTTCTCTCTGACGTTCCCTCACGTCCTCCGGCGTCCTCGGCGTCCTCGGCGTCCTCGGCTCGGACGTGGAGACAGACGAGGACGAGGGACGAGCCTTAGCCGCTGGGAGTCTGGTCCTGGACGGGGAGAGGAAGTCGTCCTCTGACGCTGGATCTGAACCTGAGACGGACGACGACGACTTCTTCTGTTTGACAGGAGACTCTGGAGGACTTGTAGACACCTGGAACCAACATCCAGCAATACCACCTTAACACACAGCCAGCAATACCACCTTAACACTGTGAATATATTGTGACCTTTGACCTTTACCTGCTGGTGTCTCCTGCCCGTGCTGTGGTTGGAGGAACTCAGACTCCCATCATGCCTCAGCTCAGCCAGAGAGTCCAGAGACTCCACGGAGATGCTCCCAGGGACTGAAGGGAAACGTTGACACATGGTTACCGTGGTAACAGACTTGTTACTGGGCAGATTAGGGCTGAGGAGAGGGGACGGGGCGTCTGATTGGTCCATGTCATCACAGCATAAATAGAAAATCACCTGTGCTCTTCTTCTTCTGTGGTGGAGACTCTAAAGTCACCTGAGGCTTCAGCAGCCGGTCCGATGCTCTCTGAGGACGCCACCTGGTGGACAGACCAGGAAACAGCTTACAGCTTTATTCTGAAACCATTACGACTTCTGATTGTAATTGTAAATACAAATCTAAAATAATTTCTGAAAATTTTCAGACTTTACCAACTTTTATGTGAAAATATTGGGACTTTCGTTACTGAGACTTTTATGCTGAAAATTTTATAAGCTACCTAACTTTATTCTGAAAATATTAGGACTTTATCTGGAAAATATTCTATAGTACCCAGGCTTTTATTGTGAAACTACCTAGGCTCTTATCATGAAAGTCCTCACCTTTATTGTGAAACATGAATATTAGTTAAGGAACCTGTTAGTGAGGCTGGCCGATGTCGACTCACTTCCTGGTGGCCTGCGATTGGCTGCTGGCGAGGCTCCGCCCCCATTGAGGCCCAGTATGGTTTTGACCACGTCCCTGAACAGAGGCTGACAGGATGTTTTATTCCCAGCATGCACCCTGTCAGTGGCCCCGTAGCCCTGTAAACACAACCAGACGCACACCGACTTAAAAAGATCCTCCTTAAATGAGCGAATCTCATTAACATTCTGTTCATTCTGAACAGTTCAGGACTTTTACTGTGAAAATACTTTAGCTTTTATCCTGCTGACACTTTATTCTGAATATATCCAGACTTTTATTCTGAAAATATTCAGACTTTATTCTGAAATGGAGGAGGAACAGGTGATATCACCTGAAGCTGAGGGGCGGGGCCCTGGAGGCGGGACAGCGGTGACTGCACGTGCACGTGGGCGGAGTCAGAGTCTGCAGGGTGTTTCCTCTTCGGGATTTTAAAAGATGACGCCATGCTGGAGAGAACACACCAAAGTCCATTTAATAATTAGTGGTTTTATTCCTGCATGTTCGTAAATCTGTCTGGAAACAAACTGGCTTCTTTAAAGCACTTCTGTTTCTGTGAGGGACGGTTCAGCAGTAAATAAAATGAAACTTACACCTTTAGTAAAAGACTAACACACAAACACACTGAAACTGCCTAATGGGAAGTACGATGAGAAAGGTTACCTCAAATCAGACATTATTTAAATGAAGTTCTGAACGCAGAACTATTTCATTATGTGTTCATAAACAATTTGAAACCGAGGTCTGAGAACGTCCACACACCAGAGTCCATTCAAAAATTCTCGGTTTTCCAAGGAACAGTCGTTTAATGTGATTCCATCATTTCATTAAAACTCTGTGTTGTTTCCACCCGAAATAAAACTAAAAGCAGGACTGGACGCAATTTATGTTTAAAATTCAGATTAATTTACATGACTTCTTCATTTTAACTACAGACTCACGACGCTGAGGGTAAATGCTAACTGTGGGTAAAAGTAAACATATTTCCAGTATGTAACTAAGCCGGTGTCTTATTTCTGAGCCGAATTAACCAGAAGACTTTATTAACCCACACAAAGTCTAAACTCGTCGTTTCTACGAGTCTGTGTTTTTATTTTAGCTGTAAATATTCAAACTGCACCGTTTCTTAGCGGGGTTCCTGCTGGTGTCAGCTGATTCTCCTCCTCGTCGGGCTCAGCCGCTAAGCTAAGCTAAACTAAGCTAAGCTAGCTGCTGCAGCTGCCGTTAAATGCCGGTGAAGTCTCCGGGGACTCGTGTGCGGGGTCCGAGGACGGGCTGAGCTGTGACCGCCTCATGGAGGAGTCAGAGTCCGGTTAAAGACACCAGTGAGTCCGGAGAGAACGAGCAGAAACCTCCGGACTTCCAGGAGCTCCAACGACAACAATCACCACGCCGTGACGTCACCACGTAGCCCCGCGTCACAACGTAGCCTTGCGTCAGTGAGGCGTCACCGGCCGAACTTCTTGTTGAAATTCACATAAAACACAAGTTTAAAAAGAAAAAGAAAAAGAAAAGATAAAATAAAACATAAGTGTTATCTAGTAAAAAAAAAAAAATGGTGCAAAATTATCATTATGAATAAAATTACAATTCATTTAATGAATTAGGAGCCGTATTTCTAAAAGATTATAGTTACTCTGAGAAGATGAATTCTAAGAAACTAAGAGAAAAAGAAGGTTCTGCAGCAGAGAGGAGGACTTTAAGAGGCTCAGAGAGGAGAACATGGTGGATGGAGTTAACCATCAACACGAGTCTCAGTGAACATTAAAAGAACAAACCGGTCTGACCTGGAGCCTCTTTAATCCGAGACCTGGTTCTGTGTCAGACTCTGACCTCTGACCCCAGACGGGATCAATAAGACAAACAACCAGATCGAATCAGGTCTAGGGGTTTACACTAAAACCACAAAGAAACATTGATGGTCTAGTCTGGCCCCGTAGGGGGAGGCAGTCTGGTCTGGGCCAATGGTCTGGTCCTGAAGGGGGGCGGTCTGGTGGTTACTGATTGAGCTGGTGCAGGTTTGTGGCGAAGGGGGACGGACTGAGCTCAGTCTGGAGGCGTCATGGGTCGACTGGTGGAGTGCGTCCCCAACTTCTCTGAGGGCCGAGACAAGAAGGTGAGACTATATAAGAAATAACACTTCAGAAACCTGGACCAGGACTTCATCAGTCCTCTCTGGGGTCAGGATCAAAAAGGTCTCGAGTTGATTATTAAAGGTCTAGAGTCCGGGTCCTGGTCTAGAGTTGATTCAACGGTAAGAGTCTTGGTCCTGGTCTTGCCCCAGTCTGAATGATGGTCTTTTGGACCTCCAGGTGATCGATGCCATCTCAGCTGCCATCTCCGGGTCCCGGGGCTGCAGCCTCCTGGATGTGGACCCCGGGACCTCCACCAACCGGACGGTCTACACCTTCGTGGGGTCCCCTGAGGCGGTGGTGGAGGGGGCCCTGAACGCGGCCCGTTGCGCCTTCAGCCTCATCGACATGAGCAAACACTCAGGTGAGTCTGGGCCCAGCCCCCCCCCCGCTGGCTCCGCCCACAGGAAGTGTCTAACAGCCGTTTCTTGTCCAGGTGAGCACCCTCGTACCGGAGCTCTGGACGTCTGTCCCTTCGTCCCCGTCCAGGACGTCTCCATGGACGACTGTGTCCACTGCGCTAATGTCTTCGCTCAGAGACTCGCTGAGATGCTGCAGGTTCCAGGTGAGGAGGCCTTTAACGAGGAGGAGGGGTTTAACGAGGAGGAGGGGTTTATTAAATCTGAATCTGTGTCTCAGTTTATCTTTATGGAGAAGCTGCTCGGTCTGAGTCCAGGAGGAACCTTCCCTCCGTCAGAGCTGGAGAGTACGAGGCTCTACCCGACAAGGTGACACCTCCTTCTCCTCCTCCTCCTCCATCATCTTCATCATCTTTCCTCCTCCTTCATGCTCGTCTTCCTCCTCCAGCTGAAACGTGATGAGTGGACCCCTGACTTTGGCCCCGCCCTCTTCGTGCCGTCATGGGGTGCCACGGTAACAGGAGCTCGTACGTTCCTGATCGCCTACAATGTGAACCTGATCGCAACCAAGGAGCAGGCTCATCGCATCGCACTGGACGTCAGAGAGCAGGGCCGCGGCCACGACCAGGTGCATGCTGGGAGTTGTATTGTTTGAGCCTTTCACTGTGACCAGTGGTTGAACGTGTGCTCTCGTGTCCCAACCAGCCCGGGCTGCTGAAGAAGGTCCAGGGGATGGGATGGTACCTAGACGAGTCCAACATCGCTCAGGTTTCCACCAACATCCTGGATTTCACAGTGACACCACTGCACGTCGTTTATGAGGAGATCCGCCGAGCGGCCCAGGTCAGTGACTTCCTAATCCTAACCCTAACCTCCAGTTACCTGTAACCAGTGACCTCCAGTGACTTTTAGCCAGTGACCTCCAGTGACTTTTAGCCAGTGACCTCCAGTGACCTTTAGCCAGTGACCTTTAACTAGTGACCTCCAGTGACCTCCAGTGACCTTTAACTAGTGACTTCCAGTGACCTCCAGTGACCTTTAACCAGTGACCTCCAGTGACCTTTAGCCAGTGACCTTTAACTAGTGACTTCCAGTGACCTCCAGTGACCTTTAACTAGTGACTTCCAGTAACCTCCAGTGACCTTTAGTCAGTGACCTCTAGTGACCTCCAGTGGCCTTTAACCAGTGACCTCCAGTGACCTTTAGCCAGTGACCTCCAGTGACTTTTAGCCAGTGACCTCCAGTGACCTCCAGTGACTTTTAGCCAGTGACCTCCAGTGACTTCCAGTGACCTTTAGCCAGTGACTTCCAGTGACTTCCCGTGACCTTTAGCCAGTGACTTCAAACCAGTGACTTCCAGTGACTTCCAGTGACCCTTAGCCAGTGACCTCCAGTGACCTTTAGCCAGTGACCTCCAGTGACTTCCAGTGACCCTTAGCCAGTGACTTCCAGTGACTTCAAACTAGTGACCTCCAGTGACCTTTAACCAGTGACCTCCAGTGACCTCCAGTGTGTGTCTTGCTGTCAGGAGCTGAATCTGCCGGTGGTGGGCTCTCAGATCGTGGGTCTGATTCCTCTGAAGGCTCTACTGGACTCAGCTGACTTCTACATCCAGAAAGAGAAACTGTTCATCCTGGAAGAGGAGCACAAAGTCCGACTGGTCCGTCTCTCACCTGTCCTGTCTGTCTCACCTGTTCTGTCTTGTCTTGTCTCTCACCTGTCCCGTCTGTCTCTCCAGGTGATCAGTAAACTGGGTCTGGACTCCCTTGGTCCATTCAAGCCAGAGGACAGAATCATCGAGTGAGTCCTTTAATTGTCTGATTGGTTGTTGACAGCCCAGGTGACCATGTCTTTCTGAGCAGGTACATGGTGAAGTCTCCAGAGGACGGACGTCTGGTGTCTTTGTCTCTGGAGCGTTTCGTCCAGAGTGTTGGCGCTCGGACGCCGGCGCCCGGAGGAGGATCAGTGTCGGCTGTCATGGCCGCTCTGGTACGTGGGTTCAAGGAAAATATTGAGGGTCAGGGTAGAGCCAGAGGATGATGAGGCAACATGGAACCTGACACCTGGGTTCTACGGGTACCTGGGGTAGCTTTGAAGTCAGAAAGAAAGTCAAAGGTAAAGCCCCGCCCCCTTAGTTACCTTTGCTAGTCCTGCCCATCTTATTTACTGTTGCTAGCCCGCTATTCTCAACACGAGTCATGTTGGGGTTGGGGTATGTGGCGGTACCGGTACATGTCAGTGATTCTCTTTGATAAAATACCTGCACAATATCCTCCAGATTGAGGTAAAAGTGTTTACAGTGGTTTACAGTATGTAGTGGAGGGATACATCCAGTGGAGGGATACAGCCAAAATATTAAGACATGCAACGAAGAGGAAAATACAATTATTGAGGCAAAGCATAAAGTCTGAGAATAAAATCAGATACAGCGAGCAGCCTCAGGATAGTCTGTCCATTCCCAAAATGCTACATGAAAGATGAAAAGACCCAACGCAACAGCTAAAGTTAGCTAGCTAACGTGAATCGCTAGCTAACTATCTAACATAGGCCCTTATATCCTTCAATAGTAACTGTGATATACAGTTTTGTATATATGAGCGTCTTGTTAGCTCGACGTTAGCTAGCTGGCTATCACTATGGCTTTAGCCCATTCTAGTCTTACCTTGGAGCAGACGTAGCTGGAGTTGATCCACTTAAAGCTCCACCCCCGTTAAGATGCCGCTTTTTTTCTCTTTCGATATCAATATGGCAATATGGATAATTAGACTTCCAAATTAAAAGCATGTGTATAAAACTGAATACAGTAGCTTTATACACATGCTTTTATTTTGAAAGGAAAGAATAGAGCTGATGCCTACCTCCATGGACCGTCCACCTCGGCCGTGACACTGTCCTCTTCCTGTAGGGGGCGGCGCTGGGGGCCATGGTGGGTCACATGACCTACGGGAAGAGACAGTTTGAAAAGCTGGACGGAGTCATGAGGACACTGATCCCTCCCTTCCACCACGCCATGAAGGACATGCTGCTCCTGGTGGACGAAGACACGGACGCCTTCAACGGGTACATGGTGAGGACAACCAGAGACACACCTGGACACATTTAGAGACACCCAGAGACACTTACAGACAACTGGAGACACACTTAGAGACACTAAACAAAGACATCTAGACACCCCTGTGAACACGTGGAGACAGTCTGGTTAGTCTTTGTCCTGGTTGACATTTGTCTCGTGCTGCAGGCGGCTCTGAAGATGCCTCGGGGATCTGCTGAGGACATGGACAGGTGAGACAGGTTTAGGGACAGGGGGACTGATCAGAGACAGAGGACATTCTGACGTGTCTTTCATGGTGTCAGGAGAGAGACGGCCATGCAGGACGGACTGAGGAGATCCATCAATGTCCCCCTGGCTCTAGCCGAGAGGATCAGCGTCCTCTGGGACCCTCTTAGGGACCTGGTCCTCTATGGCAACATCAGCTGCAAGTCAGACGTCCAGGTAGGACATGGACACAGGGGTCTATGGGGTTCTAGAGGGGTCTAGGGGTCTTGGGGGCCTGAGGGGGTCTGATGTGGTCTCTGGTCTCAGGTTGCAGCTAAAGCCCTGGAGGCGGCCGTCTTCGGGGCGTACTTCAACATCAGCATCAACCTGAGGGACATCAAAGACAAGGCCTTCAGGGCGGAGGTAAGACAGTCCACATGTCCTCCAGAGCCCCTGGTCTGGTCCACGTGTCCTCCAGGCTCCACTGACCTGCTTTGTGTTGTGGTCTAGACTGAGAGGAGGGCCTCAGAGCTGCTGGAGGACGCCAAGCACAAGGCCGCCGCCGTCCTCCAAGCCGCCGACACCAGGCAGTGAAAGGGCCCCGTTACCGTGGTTACGGGAGGAGAAGGGCCCCGTTACCGTGGTTACAGACGTGCTGATGTAGTTGATGTGAACTTTGGAACCTCAGGACCAGCAGAGATTGTTGGTTCTAGATAAAAACCCTCCTCCTCCTCCTCTAAACCCAGGAACAAAAAACCAGGAGCAGTCTTTAATCTGATGATGATGATGATGATGATGATGATGACAGTGATCTCTGTACTGACCTGTGTGTGTAGAATGAGTTTTAATGGGAGTTTTTAAATCTGACAAAAACTAATAAAATCCTTCAGAATCAGTTTCTACTGATCACTGACATGTCCGAGGTTCTGAGAATCCCCCAAGAGAAATACACTTAGCATTTAGCTCTTTGAACACATTTATATAAACACCTGATGCTAGTGTCGGGATTATCTAAAATTAAATTAATTTATCCGTTAGCTCCCGTTAGCTCTATTTAGCACAAGCTAACCTCTTTGCCCACAGATGCGTTAGGTTCCGTTAGCAGCAGCAGCTTCTTCTTCTTCTTCTGTTTTCTCAGCCTCTCATTTCCGCCCCCTCTAGACTGGAGGGCGGAACACAGCCTCAAACTTTTATTTCAAGTTTAGTGATTTAATTTGTGGCGCAGCTTCTACATATTATATTACATTATATTATATTATATTATATTATATTATATTATATTATATTATATTATATTATAGATGAAGTAACAAAGACAGAAATCTTCAATTCTTCTCAGTTTATTGTTGGTTTTAAATAAATAAAACATAAACATTGGTGGAGCGTCTCCTCAGGTTTCCATGGAGACGTCGGCCCCTGGTCCTGGTCCGGGGCCGACGTCAGGTGGGCGTCCCTGGTTCTGTCAGACCATCTGGTACTGGTTGGCGCTGATGAAGCGGGACAGACAGCAGGCCAGAGACGTCCCTATGAGCTGGAGGACAGAGACCAGACGTCAGCTCCCGTCTGGGGGGACGGTTCTCAGAGAGGTCAGAGGTCAGAGGTCAGTACCTGAGAGAAGGCCACGCCGAAGGTGACCCCAGCGATGACCCCCATGTTGCTGTCAATGAAGGACATCACCAGCTCATAGCAGCCCTGGACCGCAGAACGTCACGGACAGAACGTCACGTGTAGAACATCATGTATAGAACATCAGAGGTGGAACATCATGGTTGCAACATTGTGGATAGAACGTCATAGATATAACATCAGAATCAGAGATAGAACATCATGGACAGAAAGTCAGACACAGAACATCAGGGATAGAACATCGTGGCTAGAACACGTTCCCACCTGTCTGTGGACCTTCCTAGCTGCCATCGTCGCGTTCCTCAGGTCGGCGCCGCTGCAGTCGGACAAACTGACGCAGCAGCTGGAGGGAACCCCCCCCACGGGGAAGTAATGGGAGCTGAGCCAGCTGGAGTAGTTATAGACGCCACAGCAGTGGAGCTGCAGAACCACAGAGGGAACACATCAACGGGTCATAGAACACACAGTATATAGAGAACACATACAGAACCTAGAACATATAGAAGACAGAACCGAACATGCTGTATACAGAACATAGAACGTACATGTGGAACATAGATAGAACATGCATATAGAAGATATACAAAGAACATACATAGAACATAGACTATATATATAGAACATACGATGTATACAGGACATAGAACATATATAGCAGATATAATGGAACTTTAAACGTCTGAGTTATAATCATCAGTTCTTTCGGTTCTTTAGGACCTTTGCATGTTATTTATCGTCATATAATCTGTAATCCTAAAGGACCAAGACCAGAACCCTGAGGAACTCCACAAATAACCACAACACACTGAGATTATCTTTTGTTGTCATTCAGAAACAGAACCCTGAGGAACGCCACGATAACAAACCGGAGAACCATGCAAAGAAAGACGTACTCTGCGTTGGACCCCGTCCACGGCCAGACTGCGGTCGTCCCGTCCGTCGTAGCTCGTCACGGCCTCGCTGAACGTGGTGAAGAACGTGTCTCTAATCTGAATATACAACAATAATTATTTCATCAGCCGTGGGATTCACACGGAAACTACGGAACGTGTTCTCACCTCGTGACGGAACACGAATCCAGAGATTCCAGCAATGAGTTCAGTCATGAAGACCAGAGAAAGAAAGACGGCGAACTAGGGAGAGGTCAGAGGTCACGATCATGAGAACCAGATATGTTTGTGGCTGACCAGAAGAACTTCAACAGCTCACTGCAGACGCTTGGATTCTTCTCCTCACAACTCAAACTACACACATCTGTATGGCCACGCCCACAACATGAGACCACGCCCACAACCCTTATAACAATACAACGGGATAGCCCCGCCCAGAATCTGAGGTTCATGCCTCCAAAGAATTTCCTCATAATCTGATAATCATCATATAATTTGCTGAAGCCCAGAATATTAAAACAGCGACCACGCCCACAATGTGCTGACCACGCCCACATTATCATGAAGCTAGTCGACATTAGCTGGAACTAGTGGAGTAAAACTCATCGTACGTTGTACATTTTATTTATTTACTATCTATTTTTTTCAGAATGTATATTTTGTGTCCTGTAAATTGACAATAAATAAATCTTGAATCTTGAATCTTGAATCTTGAACCGTTCCCCAGTCTGGACTCAGGTGGAGGTCAGGTGGATGGAGGACACGTAATAAACTCAACAGGATGTAAAGGTTCGAGGTAAGACCCGGGACACCGACCAGTTTTAGCATCCAGGGGCGCCCCCTGCAGGTGGCGAAGCAGCCGAACAGTCCGAACAGCACGATGGCGACCCCGGTACCCGTCAGGACGTAGGGGGCGTTGGAAGGTCCCCTGGAGATCAGCAAGGTGTAGGGGCCCAGCATGAACTTCCACCACAACCCCACCGACACCAGCACCACACCTGTCACCTGGGGGGGGGGGGACATCGTCACATTACACAACCTTAGGACACATGTTCTTCTTCATGGTTCCTAATAAACCAGTTCAGAGGGGGACCTTGTAGACCACGTTAGACCCTGATTAGACTTGACAGTGTTTCCTTGATCTTCTCTGATTGGCTCAATGTGACAACACATCAAAATTTAAAAACCTAAAAGGGCCGAGACTAGAACCCTGAGGAACTCCTCTCATTGTTCTAGGTGTCAGGTGTTCTGTCTGCTGCTAAAGATGGGTAACGAGCCATGAAGCCAACGTACATCAGGGGCGGCCATCTTGTTCTTTGACCAGAAAGGAGTAGAAGAAACGAAAGTATGGCAGTAAGGGGGGCGGCCATCTTGTTCTTCTAAGAAAACCTCCATTATTTATTTATTTGACCACTTCCTGCCCATTTCTGGTCACAAAAAGATAGAAAAAATCTTGTTCTGATAAAAAAGTTTTTTAACAAGTCTCCACTCCAGCCATACTTTGGGTTCATGGCTCTTAAATTTACAGTGTGTGGTCCTAGAGCTGAAACAGACCAAGGAGTAAAATTAAAACACTATTCAGATGGTGGATCCATTTCATTGATAATTCTAAAGTTCTAAATCAGTTCTTCATTGATCTTTTTTTTTTTTAAAAAACTAAAATATTACAGATTTGTTTGATGTAATCTCTAAACATGAATAAACCTGATTACATCAGTTCAGAATAAACTCTAATACTCAGTTCCTGTCATATTTTATTTTATATATATATTTGAAAGGCTCCTGAGATTAAACCTAAAAGGACCGCGACTAGAACCCTGAGGAACCTCACAGAATGGATTTTTGGGCCTTAACAGAGTGCTAAAAAGGTCTCAACAGAACCAGCCGGTGGATTATCTCGTTCCTGAAGCTCCAAAGAGACGGCGAGGAGGTGGGAGGAGGTGATTCAGCTCCACATGACTCTAATGACTCTGACAGCAAAGTGCCAAAGTGACAAAGAGACGAGAAAAGAAGCTGAAAGTCTAAAAATAAACAGGCCGAGCTTTAAAGAAAATAAAACGTAGAAGACGTTCAGATAAACAGACCAGACGTTCAGTTCAACATGATCAGAGATGAAACTCGATCAGGTCGATTGATCCCATCACATCCTGCCTGTGGGAGATTTCACAATAAAAGCACATTTAGTATTAGAGCGTTCCTACCCAGAAGACGAAGGAGTAGAGCAGCAGCAGCGTCTTGAGGCAGAAGATCACCGGTTTAGTTTCCATCCTCCTGGGAGCCATGGTCCATCTGACGCCCAGTCCGTCTGGGCTTCACATCTACTGGGAACACTACAGAAGAAGAAGGAGGAGGAGGAGGAGGAGGGGGAGGAAGAGGAGGAGGAGGGGGAGGAAAGAAGGAAAAGGTGGAGCAGCAGCACAAGAAGCAGAAGTAGTAGAAGTAGTAGAAGCATATTGTCCAGTTCTGATTTTATTTATTTACTATATTTCTCTCAGAATGTCTATTTTTATCTTTTTATCTATTTTTCCTTTTTTATTTATATTGATTTTTAATTTGTGTGTTCTTATGTGAGAGAGACAGAATGTTTATTATTATTATTATTATTTTGTTCTCTATATGCTGTGAACATTTTTATTTACAATAAAGACAATGAAGAAATGTTGAATCTCGACCAGATCACCTCGGTGCTAAGAGTCTGATCACGGTGTCAAGAATGAGGGTCACATGATCACGCCTCCCTGCCAGCTCAAACAAACACACTGGACGGAAATAGCTGGTCGGCCTCGCATATAAATATACTATATGTTGCTAGCTAGCCACAGAGTGAATACTTCCTTAACTAGAAACATACAAGATGGTGGCAGGAGCTTCAATTTGATCAAACTCCATGAGACGTGACCTCAAAACAAAACCCCTCACCCCACATCCTCACCCCACGCTGCTGCAAAAGATGATGAATGACCCAGTAAGCCACAATATATGGTAGAAAAGAAGATGGCCGCCCCAGTTTTCACCATCTTGTGACCAGAAACAGGACAAATATTGAAGGAAAAGGTTGAAGAAGCCAAACTATAGCAGTAACTGGGGCGGCCATCTTGTTCTGTGACCAGAAATAGTCACCTTCTATTAACAGAACCCCCATTATTGTTTTCTTCTACTCCTTCATCCCATATTTCGTCTTCTTTTACTTCTTTTTTCAAAATGGCTGCCTCCTTACCGCCATACTTCAGTTTCTTCTACATTTTCCTTCAATATTTTGGTCCATTTCTGGTCACAACAAGATGGAAAACATTGGGGCAGCCATCTTGTTCTGGCAAAAAACAAGATGGTGGCCGTCATTCCTGCCATACTATGGCTTGGTGACTGGTCGGCCATCTTTATTTACAGCTGAAACAGAACCAGGACTAAAATGACGACATCTTTATTCTGAGGAGAACATTACAGTGGATCATTTATTTGACAGACAGTGAAAAACTCATGTACATCAAAGTTCTTGTAACAGTTCTGAATCAGTGAATCTCTTTAGTGTTTAAATAAAAACGTTCTCCAGGGTTCTACGTGGAACCGGGAGCATTAAGTGAAGGTTCATTCAGGTCATAATTTATAGAATAAGAATAAAACAAGGTTTCAGAGCAGATTCCTCCAGCACCAGCACCAGCACCAGGAAACGTCTTCTAGTCCAGATGTCAATCAGCTGAAGGATCTGAACCCTACACCTGCACAGACCAGGGTCTGAAGGTTCCCGCCTCGGCAGGAGGACACTGCAAGAGAAGAAACCAGACCTCGTGAGGAAGCTGCTTTCAGTTCAGTAATGTTGGATCCCCAGATCCCCGACTCCTGACCCCAGATCCCAGATCCCAGGTCCCTGACCCATTGATTCTAATTGACCCTCTGGGATAAATATTTTTTATCTGATTCTGGACCCTGACCTCTTGCCCTAACCCCTAGCCTTGACCTCCTGACCCCTGACTCCTAGCATTAGCCCTTAGCCTTGACCCCGTACCCTTACCCCTAGCCCAGACTCTGATCTCTAGCCTTGACCCTTGATCCCATCCCTAACCTCTTGACCCACAAAGCCTGACACTTGACCTCCTAACCCCTTGACCCCTAGCCCTAAGCCCTAAACCCTGAACCCTAAGTCTGACTCTTGACCCCTGACCCCGACCCCTTACATACTGTCCCCCAGTAAAACCCCTCTGGAGGTCTCTGGAGAGCTCGTACCAGTTTGGTGAAGCGGTCGCTGCAGGCGATGCGGATTCTCTCAGTGGAGGCGGGGCTATCCAGCCTGAACGGTCCGCTGAGGCCCGACTCCGCCCGGGCGGCGCTTATGGCGTCTTTGATGGCGAAGAACACGGAGGATGCCAGGAAGAGAGGAGGCTCGCCGACGGCCTAGACCAGAACCAGAACCAGAACAAATGCTCAGTTTAACATCCCTACGACGGCGGGCATTTTGAATGTGGCAGCGTTACCTTGGAGGCGAAGATGGCCTTGTCGTTAGGGGCGTCGCGGAGCAGGGAGACGGTGAGCTGGGTGGGGATGTCCCCAAAGGCCGGGATCTTATAAGAACCAGGACCCCGAGTGAGGAGGACGCCCTCGGGGGAGTACTGAAGCTCCTCCAGGGTGAAGAGACCCAGACCCTGCATGAAGGCCCCCTCCACCTGAAGAGACAAGAGGACTCTTAGATCTGAGGAGGTGTCTCGCCTAAAGAGACAAAAAAAACAAGACTGTCTCTAGAACCGCATCTCTGGTCTCTGTTGACCCTGGTCTCTGTGGACCCTGGTCTTTATGGACCCTTGTCTCTTTGTTGTCAGTTGTTTTTGGATCTTATGAAATATTGAGACAGAAGAAGAAACTCTGACATGATGACTGTGACATTTAAAGTTTCTCTGTTAGCACGAGGCTAGCTGGTTAGCTCTAGCTATGTTGTTAGGTTCTAATGAGACCCAGCATGGGCGGTTGTTTGATAGATTTAGAGTCTGACGTTGTGGAGACTCACCTGTCCGATGTCTATGGCCGGGTTCAGACTGTGACCTACGTCCATCACTATGGTGGTGCTTAGGTTCTATAGGAAACATTAGATTCAGGAGAACACGTTTCATTTTCAGTTTAGAAGAAGTGACGACCAACCCACGTCTCCTGGTTTCAACTTTCTTTCTGATAGGTTCCTATAGTTTGCGCTAACGCTTTAGCTTCAAAACCAGGGAGGCTACAACTGATGCTCGTTAGCTCGTGCCGACCTTGTGAGCTCCAGTCAGGCAGTCGATCTCCACCTCTGAACACGCCACTCCGTTGGTGAAGTAGTTGAACACTCGGCCGGAGTTTGAGTTGAAGTCATAGCCGAGATCCGGAGTCCTGAGAAAAGACAAGAGACGGCAAAGTCTCTTAGGGAGTTTCTTGACCTCTGACCCCTAGACCCAACCTCATTTTGAAAACTGTTAAAACCCATTTTTATTCTTTGGCTTTAAACCCAGCATGAGACCAGGGTTTACCCTAACCCTTTAGCCCCTGGCCTTTAGCTCCTAGCCTTAGCCCCTGACCTTTAGCTCCTAGCATTAGCCCCTGACCTCTAGCCCTGACCCTGAGCCTTTACATGTTGTTCCTACTGTCCCACAGTAAAACCCCACTGGAGAGTCGGAGGTCTCTGGAGACCTTGAACAGCGCTAACAGAACCGGCGGCGGTGGACTCACTTGAAAAAGCCGTTGGCGCTGAGGTTGACTCTGTCGAAGTACGCCGCCTTCACCTACGACACAAACATAAAACACGTCAAACAAAAACCCCTTCAACAGAACCTCCACCCAACGGGCCAGCCCTGCTCACCCAGTCCTCCCATGATCCTGTGGGGTTCCTGGTCCTGTACGGCTCCAGGCGCTTCACCAGGACCGCGCAGGCGTTCTGCACCGCAGCGCCGTTCAGGTCCGAGGAGGCGGAGGCGGCGGTGGGGCTGGTGTTGGGGACTGTGTTGGTGCTGGTCTCTGAGATGTGGATCTTTGAACAAGGGATACCCAGAACCCTGCTGGCAACCTGGCAACGCAAACCTCGGTTAGCTTAGCATGAGGCTAACTGTACGCAGATGATGACGTATTATTCATTGATGAAAACTTTGCTGCATAAGATTCTCCTGGTCAGTTCAGAAAGTAGTGAAAAGGAAGGAAGGGAGGTGAGTCTGTACCTGGACCATCTTGGTGTGTAGACCCTGTCCCATCTCGGTCCCCCCGTGGGTCAACAGAACCGAACCGTCTGTGTAGATATGAACCAGAGCTCCAGCCTGGAGACAAAATGAGACACTCAGTCACAGGAAGACCAGACCTGGATCAGACCAGACTTGGCTCAGACCAGATGTTGGTTTCAGACCTGGTTCAGGAAGGTCGCCGTGAAGCTGATGCCAAACTTGGTGGGGACCACGGCCAGGCCTCGTTTGGTCCAACGGTTCTGTCTGAGACCAGAACAAGAAACATAGATCAGGACTAGATCACAGGACTCTAGTAGACTTTGGTGGACTCTGGTGGACTCTGGTCATTTGCAGCTGCTGCAGGTTTTGGTCTGGCTGGTCTTACCTGTTGTGGAGGTCGATGGCGGCCCGTCGTTGCTCGTATCCGGAGCGGGACAGACACTCGTCCCAGCAGCGGTCCAAGGTGAGACGGTCCAGGACCTGGTTGTAGGGCGTCAACTCTCCTTCCTGGTACAGGTTCAACCGCCTCACCTGCAGAAGGAAGGAGACGCTGATTGGATGCAGCTGGTGGACCAGAGTCCACCCTCTCACCTCTGGGTGTGGGTTCAGGGACAGACCTCCTCAGTCGACCGCCCCAGAGTCTGAGCCACGTCCGTCATCCAGCTCTCGGCGATCATCATGCCCTGGGGTCCTCCGAAGCCCCTGAAGGCCGTGTTGGACGGCAGGTTAGTGCGGCACAGGAACCCTCGGCCGCGGACGTTGGCCACGCTGTAGGAGTTCTCCATGTGGAACAGAGCGCGCTCCATGATCTCCAGAGACGGACGAGAACGTCAGAACATCGTCGGCAAAGAGTCGGAGGAGGACGAAAGAGATACTCACCGACAGAGACAGGTCCAGGGAGTTCCCCACGTTACTGTAGTAGGACACGTCCAGAGCCACGACCTTACCGCTGCTCAGAAAACCCACCTGCAGAACACCGGAACACAGGGACACAAGAACACCACAACACAACAACACAAGAACACAACAACACCACAACACATCAACACCAGAACACAACAACACAACAACACCAGAACACAAGAACACCAGAACACCAGAACACCAGAACACCGGAACACAAGAACACCGGAACACAAGAACACCATAACACCAGAACACAACAACACAACAACACCAGAACACAACAACACAACAACACCAGAACATAACAACACAGCAACACCAGAACACAACAAGTCATGGAGAACACAAGACAACAAGAACACCAGAACACAACAACACATCAACACCAGAACACATCAACATCAGAACACAACAACACAACAACACAGAAACGCAGAAACACCAGAACACAACAAGTCCAGGAGAACACAAGACAACAAGAACACAGGAACATGGGAACATGACAACACAAGAACAGGAACAAACACAGGAAAAAGAATGAGAACGAGGAGACGTTCTAGTCTCAGCTAAGAAATGGCAGTGGAGCCTATGAGGAAACTCTCCAGCAGAGGGCAGCGTCCCACCTTGTATGTCCCGTAGAAAGGGTGTCTCCCTCCAGTGATCAACATGTCCTCGTCTCTGTCCAACATGCACCTGACCGGCCTCTTTAGCCTGGAACACAGAACCACGTTCCTCACTCAGAATTACTTTACTGATCCCAGGGGGAAATGACTTTTCGTTGCAGCAGCTCTGACCCAAAGTGTAACGGTGTTTAGAACAAAGATTATTATCAGAATAAGTAAGAGACACAGTTCATTAAACCTAATAGAACTGTTCCACCTACTTGTTTGCTGCCACGGCGACGACCGAGGACAAGATGGTGGTCCGGCTTTCCTTCCCTCCGAAGCCCCCGCCCATCCTCTTCACCCGGACCACCACCCGGTTAACGGGTACGTCCAACACCTCCGCCACCACAGCCTGGACCAGAGCACAGAGTCAGAGTCACTTCACCTGGGTTCACCTGAGTTAATGGTTACCTGTGTTAACAGTTACCTGAGTTAATAGTTACCTGTGTTCATAGTTACCTGTGTCTTGGTGGGTGCCTGGGTGGAAACGAAGAGCTCCATCTCTCCATCTTCTCCTCGAGGAACAGCCAGAGTGACGTTCGTCTCCAGGTAGAAATGTTCCTGACCCCCAATGTGCATCTCACCTGACAATCAATCAATCAACCAATCAATCAATCAATCAATTAGGGATTAACACCTGACTGGCCATCTGGCTGGAACCAGGGGGAGGAGACAGTCCTACCTTCCAGGATGTGGTCAGCTTGTTTAAACCCCGCCTCCATGTTTCCCTTCTGGATGGTTCTGATCGGATGATAGAAGGACTGGGCAGCGATGGCCTCCTGTCAATCAAACACAGGTGTATCAGGTGTTTCAGGTGTGTTTTCAGGTGCGTTTTCAGGTGTGTTTTCAGGTGTGTTTTCAGGTGTGTTGGGTCTCACCTGGATGGTGACGATAGGCTGCAGCTCCTCATACTGGACCCTGACGGCCTTGGCAGCTCTCTGCGCGTGGAGCTGAGTGTCGGCCACCACGGCGCCAATGATGTGTCCCACACAGGTCACCTGTACAGAGGACAGACCTGTCAGTCGGGCCCCACCCAGCCTCCTGATTGGCCTAGCCATCAGAAACTCACCTTGCCGTCAGCGAGGACGGTCTCGTCATGTACGATGGCTCCGGTGGCGTTGCTACCAGGGACGTCCTCAGCGAACACGCAGCACACGAAGCCAGGACAACGTTCTGCTTCTGACACATCTACAGACCTGCAAAACACACCTGGTTACACCTGGTTCCTACAGGTGTGTGTCTTACAGGTGTGTGTCCTACAGATGTGTGTCTTACAGGTGAGTGTCTTACAGGTGTGTGTCCTACAGATGTGTGTCTTACAGGTGTGTGTCTTACAGGTGAGTGTCCTACAGATGTGTGTCTTACAGGTGAGTGTCTTACAGGTGAGTGTCCTACAGATGTGTGTCTTACAGGTGAGTGTCTTACAGGTGTGTGTCCTACAGATGTGTGTCTTACAGGTGAGTGTCTTACAGGTGTGTGTCCTACAGATGTGTGTCTTACAGGTGAGTGTCTTACAGGTGAGTGTCCTACAGGTGTGTGTCCTACAGGTGAGTGTCTTACAGGTTTGTGTCTTACGGGTGTGTGTCCTACAGGTGAGTGTCCTACAGGTGAGTGTCTTACAGGTGTGTGTCTTACAGGTGAGTGTCTTACAGGTGAGTGTCCTACAGGTGAGTGTCTTACAGGTGAGTGTCCTACAGGTGTGTGTCTTACAGGTGAGTGTCTTACAGGTGAGTGTCCTACAGGTGAGTGTCTTACAGGTGAGTGTCTTACAGGTGAGTGTCCTACAGGTGAGTGTCTTACAGGTGTGTGTCCTACAGGTGAGTGTCCTACAGGTGAGTGTCTTACCGTATGGTGGCGTGAGCCTTGCTGCTGGTGATCAGCGCCAGGTAAAGCTCGTTCTCGTACAGCGGCATGTCGTCGCAGTAAACCGCCTCACCTGTGGCCTGCTTCATGGCCGACAGGTGCATCATGGGACGGCCCACTACGTCGTCCTGGCTCTGGCCCTCTGGCACCGCCTACAGGAGGAGACAGAGATGACACACCTGGACGGACGGGTGGTTTCCATGGTAACCCGGGTGAGTGTCGTACCTGGTAGAGCTGGACGCTGGACGCCGTCTCTGGGCGGAACTCCTGGATGGCGCTCTGACACTCTGGCCCCGCCTCCTCCACGCTGACACCCTGAAGGAGGAACAGGAAACACTTGGTCACATGGTCACATGGTCACATGATGCTTGACTGAGGCTGTTTTTAAACGAAGAGGAACCTGGAGGCGGAGCTTCTGCAGCACCGTCAGGTAGAACTTGTAGAAGAGGCTCAGGGCCAAAGTTCTCCGGTACGTCACCATGCCTCCTGGGGCCGAGGGGTCAAGGGTCATCTCCTCAGCCAATGAGGAACAAGCATCCTGTAGAAGCTCCTCCCCCCACGACCTGCACCGCAACAGACAGTGTTACACCACCTCCTCCTCCTCTGCTTCCACCACCTCCTCTTCCTCTTCCTCCACCTCCTCCTCTTCCTCCACCTCCTCCTCCTCCTCCTCCTCCTCTCCTCCTACCTTCCTCTCAGCCTCTTAGCCGTCTCTGTGGCTAGCTGCGTGCTAGCTGCCATGCCTCCGTAGCTTAGCATCAGTTCCTCCACTACGTTGGTCTGGGGGGAGAAGGTGACGCTCATCGCCGCGGTAACGATGCTGATGTCATCCTCACGTCGACGAGACAGTTTGAAGGCGGAGACGAACTGAGTCTGAGGAATGAATGAGTGAATTAATTAAAAAGTTAATTGATTAATTGACGAGTTAATGAGTGAATGAGTGAACGCTGGACAGACCCTCTTGCTGTGGGGGACGTGGACGGAGACGAGGACTTCCTGTGGCCGTACGATGGTCTTCCTGTAGCCGGTGAAGAAGCCGTCGTCCATCCGGACCACACGGCATCCCTCTGAGGACATTCATTCAGACACACACCCTTTCAGAATAAAACCACTACCCTTTCAGAATGAAAGTGTCATCCTTTCAGAATACAAGCATTAGAATGAAAGAGTTACACTTTAAGAATGAAACCACTACCCTTTCAGAATAAAAGCGTTACCTTTGTCCATCAGGGTGAGTCTGCAGCCGGTGGCCATGAACACAGGGTTCAGGTCTGAGATGGGGCTGGCAGTCATGATGTTTCCCCCGATGGCCTGAAACACAGAGAAACTCAGCTCTCCCAGGGGTCCTGAACTAAACGCTGGCTCCTCCTACTGGTCCTCAACTACCTAGTGACTCAGTCTCCTAGTGTATCTTAGCTTAGCATAGCTCACCGCTACGTTGCGTATCTGGGCCCCAGCGAACCAGTGCAGCTGCTCCAGGATGGCGAGGTAGACCTGGGTCTGGTGCTGAGGAAGAGTCTCCACCTCCTTCCTCAGCACCGCCCCCATGTGGCTGAGCGTGCACGCTGCACCGAACTCGATCCCTGCAAACGTAGCATCGTTAGCATCGCGTCAGCTGCTGTTAGCTAACATTTAAACATACTGACATGCTAACATGCTAACGTGCTACGTTACCGTCGTCGGTGTGAGTCACTGCGTTGAGTTCAGGGATGAAGGCCGGGGCCAGGATGACGGGATAGACCATGTTCTTAAACTTTACCTCAATCCCTGGAGGAACACGGTGAACGAATGAACGAGTGAACGAATGAATGAGTGAACGAATGAATCATTGAACGAATGAGTGAGTGAGTGAGTGAGTGAGTGAGTGAGTGAGGCAGACTGACCTACTTCCGTGTTTCCCACCACCACTTTGGAGTCAGGATGTTTCCACTTCAGCTCCAGGAACTGGTCCAGGTTTCCAGGCTGGATCCAGGTGGTCCGGTCGCCACGGAAACACAGAGTCTGTGACCTCTGACCCTTAGAGAGAGCCTAGGAGACGATGGGGTTAGTGTGTGTGAGTGTGTGTTAGTGTGTGTGTGTGTGTGTTAGTGTGAGTGTTAGTGTGTATGTGTGTGTGTTAGTGTGTGTGTGTGTGTGTGTGTGTGTGTGTGTGTGTGTGTGTGTGTTAGTGTGTGTGTGTTAGTGTGTGTGTGTGTGTGTGTGTGTGTGTGTGTTAGTGTGTATGTGTGTGTGTTAGTGTGTGTGTGTGTGTGTGTGTGTGTGTGTGTTAGTGTGAGTGTGTACCATGAGCTCAGGGGGGAAGATGACTTCCTGTGTGGGGTCAAAGGGCGTAAAGTCGGAGGCGTTGAACAGCGTGCTGACTTCCTGTCCAGACAGAAAGACTTTCAGATTAAAAGCTTCTTCTCTGGAACCACCAGAAACATTAAAGACTCAGACTTACATCAGCTTCCTTCCCATTGGTCATACAGCAGCCCTGGCCCCGCCCCCTGCCTCCACAGCAGCCGCCGCCATCCTGGAGGAAGAGACAGGCTAGCGTTAGCGTTAGCGTTATTCAGAGGACAGATCAGAACCTCTGAACCGTGAAATGGGTCCTGACCTTGGTCATAGTGCGGAACCCGTCCAGGATCGGTCTGTAGCCTGTACACCGGCACAAGTTCCCTGAAAGCATCGTCACACGTTAGCCTGGTTACCGTGGTTACTGATACAGAGGGACCACGTTAGCCTGGTTACCGTGGTTACTGATACAGAGGGACCATGTTAGCTTTGTTACTATGATTAGGGCTACAGAGAACATTAGAAGATGTCATGATGATGTCATGATGAGGTCATGATACCTTGGAAGGCTTCCTCCACGTCGGCCATCTTGGGTGTGGCGTTGTTCCTCAGGAGGGCGTACATGGACATGACGATGCCCGGGGTGCAGAAGCCGCACTGAGAGCCGTGAGCCAATGAGATTCTCTCCTGGACCAGAAGACAATTAACACTAGACGTTAGCCTGTTAGCATGTTAGCATGTTAGCGTGTTAGCGTGTTAGCGGGTTAGCTACGGTCGGGGGCTGGGACCAGTTATTACTCGGTTGTTCCAAAAATAAGAACAGAATTGTGTGAGAAAGCTTTTAGATTTTTACACCAGATTATTGGAATAAATTTCATCCTGAACATGAACCTCTCAGCTGTTCATTGTGTTTATGTTTAGTTCTTTCTTATTACCGTATGTTATCAGACATTATAGTTATATACTATTCTGTGTGAATGTCTGGTTCTTCCACGTCATGCTGCTCGGCTTGTGCCTTAAATTGGCCCCAGGGACAAATGAAGCTTCTGGATGTAAATGTAAATGTGACCAGATCTTCTCTCTCTCTCTGTTTCTTGTTAGTTCCTGTGTTGCTTGTCAAAGGACGTCCTCACCTGGACGGGGTGGAGCTTCCTCGCCACGCTGCCGATTCCCTCCACCGTTGTCACGGCAACCAGGTGCAGGGAGCAGAGGGGCGCGAGGCAGGCGTTGACGGCGTGATGACTGGACGCGGTTAAGGATCAATGTTCTGCTTCTGGAGACGGCGTGAAATGGGTCGGGGTCTGACACAGTCAGCTGGGAGCACATGACTGCAGCTGACAGGACGCCTCATTCACTCACTCACTCACTCACTCATTCATTCATCACGGACGCAGAGGATACAGCAGCCGTCTGGCGGGCGCCTGGTAGCGGGACACCATGACGGTGCAGGCCCCACAGCCGCCCTCAGCACAGCCCAGCTTGGTCCCGGTCAGAGCCACTGGAGACACACAGCGGATGCTAACAGTTAGCATCCAGCAGCAACAATGAGCCATAAATAACCACAACAAAGAGGAACATTATGGAAGCATTTACTATTAGAAAACATGCAGCAGCAGCTTCATGGACCAATCGCTGAGGTGTGTTTGAGTAAAGGCTCATTTTATATTTGATTCACTGATAAAATGACATATTCCTTCAGTTACTTTGTCCTAAATAATGGGATGATGGGAGGTTGATGTTGATGCCAGATTAGACCCTGTGACGGCCGCTTTCGGCCCGCGTGCCTTATGTTTGACTCTGATTGGCTCAGGTGCTGAACCTTTGTGTTGTTGTCATTACAGTCACTGACCTCGGCCGCCGTAAACCAAACCCCATGCAATAAAAGGCAGATTTAAGAGCAGCTTTAGGTTGTTCAGCTGTAAAATCAAACGACACTAAAGTGCGTAAAGTGCGTGTTCATGTGTTCATACACTGTCTCCTCAGGTAGGTGAGCAGGGTCATCTCAGGGTCTGGGTTCTTCTCCACGATCTGCAGAAAAAACAGACAAACAAACCGTCGTAAAACATCTCAGATCTGAGTAAAAATTAACTGAGAATAAAACGGCCACAAAGTGACATGGACTCTGGTCTGAGAGCTGAATAAACAGAGCTGTCACATTTTAACTCGACACGTCCAGTTTCAACATGTAAACCATTCAAATCTCATGCAAACATCGATTAATATCACATTCATATAATATGCATCGTCTTTCTCTTTTATTTTCTATATGAATATAGACAGACACAGACAGATAGATAAACAGATAGATTGATAGATAGATCTGACCTGTACTACCTCTGTAATGTCAATAATCCCTAGACTTAATGTTTACACTTGGACTTTAGTGTCTTTCCTCATCCAGTCATGTTTACATCCATGGACAAGTCTGAACATTTATTTGTGTATTTATTGTGGTCTAGTTGTTACTGAGTTTTGTTCTATTTTGTGTTATTTAAAGGTGTTTCTTAAATAAAGTTTTCTGGTTCTATTTTCTGTTTTATTTTACTTTATTACTGACACATTATTTTTAGCGGATCATCAGTCATTCTAAGTCTGTATCTCAGGACGGTGAACAACAAGAACTCCATTTGAAATCTGTCTAATTTAACGTGAGTGAAGATTTTTTTTCTACCTTCTTTCCGTTAACGAAGAAGATGAGCTCATCAGACCGAGACCCGGACCCGGTCTCGGGATCGGCCGTAGTTCCGTTGGTGTGCATCGCGCTGCCGGTCTGCTGTGTCCCCTCCATGATGCTGGTCTTCAATGATCCGGAGCGTCCGCCGCTCGGAGGCTCGTCTCCCAGCGGAGAGGTGTGACCCCCCCCCCGCCTCCTCCCCCGGTCTCTCCCCCCGCCTCTCCCCCCGCCTCTCCCCCGGTCTCTCCCCCCGCCTCTCCCCCCGGTCTCTCCCCCCGGTCTCGGACCCACCCCGGTCTCTCCCCCTCCCCGGTCTCGGACCCCCTCCCTGATGGATTAGTTCCAAAATGACTGATTCCTCTCGTGTGTTAAAAAGACGGAACGGGACCGATCGTTGACCCTGACGGGAGATTAGCTGTTAGCTAATCATTCACAGTGAGGTCAAAGGTCATCGATTACAGAAGATTACACGTATTTGTTTTTATAAATCAGCCAGTAATTAATATATTAATGAATAATTAGTTAAAGGTTTATGTGAAATAGTTTAAAAGTCAAATGAGTCAAAAATTACAGATGAACCAGTGAAACCTGCCAGCATTAGCTTTAAGTCTGTTAGCATTAGCTTCAGTCTGATAGCTTTAGCCAAAATATGCTAGCTTTATCCTCAGTCTGTTAGCATTAGCTTCAGTCTGCTATCTTAGGCATCAGTCTGTCATCTTCACCCTTTAGCATCTGTAAGCTTAGGCTTGAGTCTGTTAGCTTTAGCCTCAGTCTGCTAGCATGTACAGTAGCACAATAAACACAAACATGTCTAGTTTGAGGAACTTTGTTTCTAAACATCTTTATTTCAAGTTTAGTTCAAACTGTATAAAACGGTTAAACGTCAACACGTTCAAATCAGGTTTTTCTTTGTAAATCTTCTGCCTCTGGTGACAAATTCATAGAAGTATTCCTAAAAGGGTTTCAATAGCTTTAGCCTGTTAGCCTTAGCATCAGTTTGTTAGCTTTAACTTCTGTTTAACCTCAGGAGTTTAGCTTTAGCATCAGCCTGTTAGCCAAATACTCAGTCAGATAGCTTTAATGTGTTAACCTCATCCTCAGTCTGTTAGCTTTAGCCTGTTAGCCTCAGCCTGTTAGCTTTAGCCTGTTAGCCTCAGCCTCGGTCTGTTAGCTTTAGCCTGTTAGCCTCAGCCTCAGTCTGTTAGCTTTAGCCTGTTAGAAGTGTTTCTCAGTGAGATGTGATACTCCACACAGTACTTCCTGGGTGCATACCACAAAGTATTATGGGAGCTGTAGTTCCAGTTGTTTATTTTGTAAAGCTCCGCCTCCAGGAACCAATCAGAGGATCCTCCTCCTTCTCCTAGGACGCATCCACCAGGTGAAAGCCTCCGTTCTCCTCACGGAGCTTCTCCCTCTTCCGGGCCTGGATCAGACTGTAGACCACGGCTCCCAGCGTGTTCCTGGTCAAGCTCCGCCCACCACCGCCGCCGCCGCCGCCGCCGCGCTCCGGGAAGCTGGACTGCTCCCCCCGCCCACTCACGAAGAAGGTGCGGATCTGAGGCAGGAACAGGAAGTGTGTCAAACTGGAAGAGCTGACGTGATGTCAGTAAGGAAGGGGTGTGGCCTCACCTTCCCGTGGCGTTCGCTGACTCCTTTGACGTAAATGTTCCCTCTGAGCTGCCGTAGGAAGCCCCTCTCCACCAGGATGCAGCTGGTGGCCTCCGGCACCTGACAGGAAGGGGAGGGGTCAGCGGAGGTACCAGGGCAGGGCTGAGGCGGGAGGGCGGAGTCAGAGGGGCGAGGGGGCGGAGTCAGAGGGGCGGGCTCACCTGGATGGTGCCGCTGACCCCGGTGCTCTCCATCCTGCTCGCCATGTTCACGGTGGAGCCCCAGATGTCGTACTGAGGTTTGGTGGCTCCGATCACACCTGCAATGACGGGACCGTGGGCCAGACCTGAGGGGCGGAGCCAAGACTGGTTTAGATAATCCGGGGTCAGAGGTCAGGGGGCGGGGTCAGGGCTGGGAGGGGGCGGGGTCTCATACCGACTCTGAGGGTGAAGCTGCTTCCTGTCAGAGTGTTGATGTGTCTCAGAGTTTCCTGCATGGCCAGAGCCAACAGAGCCAGCTGAGGGAGGTGAAACCAGACGTCCTCACACTCCTGACACACACACACACACACACACACACACACAGAGTCACATGGGTGGAGGTCAAAGGTCAGGCAGGTGGTGGTCGTCACGGTGACGCAGCAGCAGCTCCCACCTTCCTGTCTGGAGAGAGGCCTGACGCCGCCATGTAGGAGCTACCGATGGTTTTAATCTTCTCCACATCCTGGAAGTAGATCTCCTCCAGGAGCTGGACACAAGGAGACAAGACATGAGGAGGAGCAGGAGGAGCAGGAGGAGCAGGAGGAGTGAGGAGGGAACCTGGTCAAAGCCGGTGATGATGTCATTGAGGAGGCGGAGACTCTGGACTTGTTGATGAAGAACTTCCTGTTGTTGGTAGAAATCAGAGAATCCTGGAAGAGACGCGAACATGACTCCAACTCTCTGATAGGACTCAGAGTACAAGTCCTGGGACACACAGGGGACAGGGGACAGGTTAGAGACACACAGAGACACACAGGGGACAGGTTAGAGACACACAGGGGACAGGGGACGGGTTAGAGACACACAGGGACAGGTTAGAGACACACAGGGGACAGGTTAGAGACAGGTGAGGACAGGTTAGAGACACACAGGGGACAGGTTAGAGAGACACAGGGACAGGTTAGAGACACACGGGGGACAGGTTAGAGACAAACAGGGGACAGGGGACAGGTTAGAGACAAACAGGGGACAGGTTAGAGAGACACAGGGACAGGTTAGAGACACACGGGGGACAGGTTAGAGACAAACAGGGGACAGGTTAGAGACACACAGGGGACAGGTTAGAGACAAACAGGGGACAGGTTAGAGACACTCAGGGGACAGGTTAGACACAGACAGGGACAGGGGACAGGCTAGAGACACACAGGGGACAGGGGACAGGTTAGAGACACACAGGGGACAGGTTAGAGACAGACAGGGACAGGGGACAGGCTAGAGACACACAGGGGACAGGTTAGAGACACACAGGGGACAGGTTAGAGACACACAGGGGACTGGGGACAGGTTAGAGACAGACAGGGACAGGGGACAGGTTAGAGACACAGAGGGGACAAGGGACGGGTTAGAGACATACAGGGGACAGGTTAGAAAAACACAGGGACAGGTAAGAGACACACAGGGGACAGGTTAGAGACACACAGGGGACAGGGGACAGGTTAGAGACACACAGGGACAGGTTAGAGACACACAGGGACAGGTTAGAGACAGGTGAGGACAGGGGACAGGTTAGAGACACAGAGGACAGGGAAGGTAGAGAACAGGGGACAGGTTAAGAGACAGGTTAGGAAGGACAGGGGACAGGTTAGAGACACACAGGGACAGGGACAGGTGAGGACAGGTTGAGAAGGACAGACGTGAGAGGGACAGGTAAGACAGGTAGGAAGGGACAGGTGAGGACAGGTGGAAGTTAGAACAAGGCAGTGAGACAGGTTAGAGACAGGTGAGGACAGGAGACAGGTGAGGACAGGTTAGAGACACACAGGGACAGAGACAGGTGAGGACAGGTTAGAGACAGCTGAGGACAGGTGAGGACAGGTGAGGACAGGTTAGAGACAGGTTAGAGACAGGTTAGAGACAGGTGAGGACAGGTGGGGACAGGTGAGGACAGGGACCTCGTGGCTGCGCTCTCTCTCCAGGAAGTGCTGGACCACGTGGGGCGGCAGGATGTTGAGGAGGAGACATTCGTTCAGCTCCCTCAGCTCCTTCATGTCCTCCACCTCCTTCTTGGCCTGGAGACGCCACAGGAAGTCCAGCCGCGCCGTGGCCTCCAGCTACCAACGAAGAAGAGACGTCAGCCATGACAGGTGCCCACCAGAGATCAGGTGTCCCCCCGTCCTCACCTGTCCTCACCTGTCTGCTGTTGTAGAGGACGGCCACCACGAACATGACCATGAGGACGACACACGCTCCTCTCCCACACAGCTGATGGGACCTGAAAGCACCACGCCACGGTTAGCGGTCTCCTGAGCGTAGCGTCTGAACACCTGAACGTAGCGTCCGAACACCTGAACGTAGCGTTTGAACACCTGAACGTAGCGTTTGAACACCTGGACGTAGCGTCTGACAGCAGCTCACCTGTGCGTCTGGATGATGTAGGCGTAGAGGGCGGTGACCAATAGGAGGACGGCGACCTGCAGAACGCAGCTGAGCCGCAGGAAGACGGCGCACGTCACCATGGCAACGACCCCAGTGCAGATGTTGACCTCAGCCCAGGTAGAGGGGGGCGGGGCCAACGGGGCGTCACTGCTGGGTACCTCCGACCAATCACACCACAGCTAGAGGAGAGGAAGAGGAGGCAGGTGACACAAGCCCCGCCCACACGCCAACAGGAGGAAGAGGAGGGGGAGGAGACTGACCAGGTGGGAGGAGCCCACTCCCAGGTTGATGGTGATAGCCGTTAGCGTTAGCATCGTTCGGATCGTCTTGGTCTCGTGAACCCAGCAGCAGAGAGACTGGAGGGGGGCGGGGCAACGCTGAAACTCCTCCCCCAGAGTCAGGAGGAGGAGCAGGAAGTAAACCAGGCAGCTGACCAGGAAGACAGACACCAGGGGACACCACCTGAGGACAGACAGGTGTGAGGACAAGAGGACAGTACCTGGGGATAGGAGGACAGTATTCGGGGACAGGAGGACAGTATTGGGGACAGGAGGACAGTACCTGGGGACAGGAGGACAGTATTGGGGGCAGGAGGACAGTATTCGGGGACAGGAGGACAGGAGGACGGTACCTGGGGACAGGAGGACAGTACCTGGGGACAGGTCTCAGCAGTTGGACGACCATCAGCAGCAGCAACAGGATGAAGGAACAGACCATGTTGGACTTGAAGAGCTCGTCTCTCATCTGTGAGAACTGAGACACAAAGACACCTGAAACAGGCCCCGCCTCCACCCGTCTGCCCGCCCCCTGAAGTAAGCCCCGCCCCCTGGGGAGGAGCTACCTTGGCCTCCATGCTGGCGTCCTTGAACTCCTGGGTGAAGGAGGTGATGTTGTCCCTCCTCATGCGCCGGCTGCTCCTCTCCTCCAGGACCCGGCCGATCCTCTTGTGGACGTCCCTGGATCCTGGTCCCTGATTGGACAGCTGGGTCAGGGAGCCGCTGAAGGTGGACAGGATCTGGAGGGGACAGGGGACAGGGGACAGGGAGAACTGAGGACATAGACTGGGGACACATAGAGGACATATTGTCAGTGTGTCCTCACGAGGCTCATCCCCAGGATGTCCCCGAAGGGACGCTCCGCGGTCCACGTCCTCGTCTCCTCATAGCTGAGACGCCTGGTCCTCGGAGGCTCCGCCCCCTCCCGCGGCCCTGGGCGAATCAGGAATGTGTCGATGTTGTGTTTCCGTAGCAACGGGCTGCGGTCCCGGCCATGCCCCGCCTCCACCTCATAGACCCCGCCCAGGAAGTCAAGAGTGGCCCGAGAGACGTGGACCTGACTGAGGACACAGAGACACAGAGGCTGAGGACAGACTGAGGACAGACTGAGGACAGACTGAGGACATGGGGGGCGCTGACCCTGGGACTCCTGCAGCCTCCAGACTGTTGGCGATGTCCACGTCCCAGCTCCAGATGTCAAACTGCCACTTCTGGAGACCCAGGACGCCACAGAGGACAGAACCCGAGTGGACACCGATCCTCATGTCCACGTCCTGCTCCAGGTCCCGGCGGACGTACCTGCAAGGGGACACGTTAGTCCTGAGAGCCACAGGGGGACGGGGGGACGGGGACTTTACCGGATGGTGCTGATCATGCTGAGTCCCATGTCCACGCAGCAGCGGGCGTGTCCTCTGTGGGGCTCAGGGACACCAGAGACACAGTAGTAACAGTCTCCCAGGATCTTAATGCGGAGACACTGGTGCTCCTGGACAGGACAGAGACATTTAGAGACCTGAGACATTCAGAGGGGACACTGAAAGAATTGAGACATTCAGAGGACAGTCAGAGGACATGATAAGGGGACATCAGAGACCTCTGCTAATCTGTCGAAGCGAGCGAAGAGCTCGTTTAGCATCTTAACGAGTTCCTGAGCCGAGAGAATCAGGGACAGAGACGTGAACCCGATGATGTCAGCAAACAGGATGCTGAGGACACACAGAGGTTAGCAGGTTAGCAGCTAACAGGCTAACAGGTTAGCAGCTAACAGGCTAACAGAGACTAGCAGCTAACAGATGCTAACAGACCTGACGTCCTTGTAGTGGTGGATGTAGATCTTGTGGAGGAACTCGTCCATGTCTGAGATCATCTCCAGGACCAGGAACCGGGGCAGGATGGACATGACCAGACGCTCCTGGGGACAAAGAGACAGATGAGGACACAGGACAGAGGATGGACACGTAAGTACAGACAGGTGAGGACACAGAACCAGGACCTGTCTCTGGTTCTCTGTCTCCAGGTGGACTCGTCCCTCGATGCAGCGCCGTGTCTCCAGGAAGGACTGTCTCTGGGTCCGGTCCCACAGGAAGTGGATGAACAGGCCGGCGGTGTTCATGGCCAGGTGGAGCAGGGCCTGGGACAAGACCTGGACCAGGACCACAACCAGGACCATTAACAAAAACCAGCACCGTTAGTCGGGCCAGGACCAGGACCAGGACCAGGACCAGACCTTTGAGAGTGAGGTGCGGTTGCCGTAGTGACAGCAGGCGTCCACCAGGAGGTGCAGGACGGAGGTGGTTGTCCCGGCGATGATGGACCAGAGGAGGGGGACGGGGAGGAGGGTGTAGGTGGAGAAGACGCTGAAGAAGACGTACCAGGACTGGTCCCCATCAGACCAGCAGAGGACACCAGCCAGGACCTGGACAGTCTGAGACACCCAGGTGACCAGAGACAGACACCTGGACAGGACAGAGGACAGACAGGTGAGGACGGGTGAGGACAGGACAGAGGACAGAAAGGTGAGGACGGGGGCGTATACCTGAGCCACTGTGGTGATGACATCACTTCCTGTCTGGTCAGTACCAGCAGACTTAGCCCCGCCCACAAGGCCACAGAGAGGCCGGCCAGGCAGCCACAGGCCACGCCCCCCCAGCCCGGAGGCCACGTCAGCAGAGACACGAGGACGCGGGACAAGATGTCAATGGTGTTGGACACGACCAGAGACGTCCGTCTCTGAGACGAGGAGAACCGCTGGTAGACCTGCTCCAGGTCCTGAGACCTGGGACCAAAGGAGACCAGAGGAGACCAGAGGAGACCTGGATCAGAACAGAGCAGGACAGAGGACAGAGGAGGACAGACAGAGGACAGGTGTCCCCATTGTTGTTAATCTGAGTTACTTGAAGACGAGCTGCAGCGTGGGGAAGAAGACGCCTCGAACCGTCCGTCCACACGAGACCAGGAAGTCCCGGTCGCTAAGCGTGTTCTGATTGGTGGATGTTGCCATGGCGACGCTCTGGGTGGGATGGATACGAGCTGCAGAGGAGCGACGTTTCTGCCAGAGGGTTCCTCGAGAACCTTTGTTACGGATCTGCCTGAAAAACACGACTTCATCGGTTCTACTACGACATCACTGGTTCTACCTGTCGATGACATCACTGGTTCTAAGTGTCAATGACATCATTGGTTCTACCAGTCGATGACATCACTGGTTCTACGTGTTGACGTCACTGGTTCTACCTGTCAATGACATCACTGGTTCTACTTTTCGATGACATCACTGGTTCTACATGATGACATCACTGGTTCTAAGTGTCAATGACATCACTGGTTCTAACTGTTGATGACATCACTGGTTCTACCTGTCAATGACATCACTGGTTCTACTTTTCGATGACATCACTGGTTCTACATGATGACATCACTGGTTCTAAGTGTCAATGACATCACTGGTTCTAACTGTCGATGGCATCACTGGTTCTACATGATGACATCACTGGTTCTACCTGTTGATGTCAGCGATGTAGGCGTCGGTCACGGTGATGCGGTGCGGCCCCCTCTCTGGTCTCGGGGGGTTCAGGTGATGCTGGTCTATGATGGTCCTGATGGCGTTTTGCCAAAGCAGCTGTTTCCTCCGCAGGCCGGGGGCGGGGCTTATGTTTTCACTGAACGTGATGTCACTGGCATGCCGCGCCCCCTCAAGGTCACCGCCCTCAACCATGGTCACAGGGATCAGCTGATTGGGACAAGTTTAAAGGTGAGGACAGAGTCAACTCAGAGGACATGTTGATCGGGACAGTTTCGGAGGACAGGTCCCAGGACAGGTCCATGTCCCAGGACAGATCATCCAATCAGCTGATCTGATCTCTAATGGACTCATGTGAAATGTGACATAATAGTCCAGCTACAGGACACCACCAGGGACCAGGGACCAAGAACCAGGGACCAGGGACCAGATAGACTTGTACTCACTGAGTTGGTTCAGGTGCAGAGTCCAGCTTCATGCCTCCAGTCGTCCTCTGTCTCCAGGTTCTGACGAGGACGAGGACGAAGGTTTTTCTGTCTTTGAGTCTTTGAGTAATGAGCTGATGTCTTAATCTCTGAGACGAAGACAACGTCCGTCCATTAATCAGGTGGATTAACTCAGAGAGCCTCCAGGTGCATGATGGGACATTGGTGGACCAGGTCCAACCAGGTCAGACTGTGTCCAGGTAGAGGAAAGACATGGGTGGCGCCACCTGGTGGAACTATTTAAACCTGATAGACACCACATGGATGCTAGCCTGTTAGCCTGCTAGCTCTGGCTGCATCCACATTTTATTTTGAAAACCAGCTCCTCTGGTTGTGTTGCTTTCTTCTTCTTCTTCTTCTTCTTCTCATTCTCCTTCCATCTGATCCACTTCACGCTTCACCTTCACGGGTTCTGTTTAGAACGACCTAGAACATTTAGAAATGAGAACACACATCACTGGTTGTACCCGTTGATGACATTACTGGCCCTACCCGTCACTGGTTCTAGATCACTGGTTCTACCTGTCACTGGTTCTAGATCACTGGTTCTACCTGTCACTGGTTCTACATCACCGGTTATACTGGTCACTGGTTCTATATCACTGGCTCTACCTGTCACTGGTTCTAGACCACTGGTTCTACCTGTCACTGGTTCTACATCACTGGTTATACTGGTCACTGGTTCTATATCACTGGCTCTACCTGTCACTGGTTCTAGACCACTGGCTCTACCTTTCACTGGTTCTAGATCACTGGTTCTACCTCACTGGTTCCACCTGTCACTGGTTCTAGATCACTGGTTCTACCTCACTGGTTCCACCTGTCACTGGTTCTAGATCACTGGTTCTACCCGTCACTGGTTCTAGACCACTGGTTCTACCTGTCACTGGTTCTAGATCACTGGTTACACTGGTCACTGGTTCTATATCACTGGCTCTACCTGTCACTGGTTCTAGATCACTGGTTCTACCTCACTGGTTCCACCTGTCACTGGTTCTAGATCACTGGTTCTAGACCACTGGCTCTACCTGTCACTGGTTCTAAATCACTGGTTCTACCTGTCACTGGCTCTAAACCACTGAATACAAAGTGAAATGAAGGGTTAAATGTACAGTTAGAATTAATGCCCATTGTCCCTCTAATAAAATGAACGAATGAATGAATGAATGCTAACAGGTTTATTTCCTGTTAGCATTAGCTTTAATAAAAACACATTAAATAAAAATCACGTTCAAGCGTCGAGTGGAAACTTTTTATTTCTTCAGACACACGTATGTAAAAATAGAAAATATGATCACATCCTCATGAGAACCAGGAACCTTCATCATCATGTAAACGTTCTGCGAAAGCTCAGGTGCTAATCAGTTAACGAGGGAACTAATTAAAACGAGACGGTGACATCACACGACTCAAATCCGCATCTGGGTCGTTTCGAATAATTCAGGGAACAGTTTGAAGAAAGATGTCGGAGAACGAGATGTGACATGAGAAACAGAACGTTAAAGGAACAGGTGACGTAGAAATAAGAACCCAAATGAAAACATAGGGAACAAATGCTTTAGGACACAAATGACTTCAGAGTCGTTTCAAATGAAGAAATGATAAATACAGCACGAACGGTGTGGAACAGAAATGTGAGGGAACTAGGAACAGAGTAAATACAGTCACATTAAAACATAAGGGAACATGTCGTTAAAACAGAGGGAACTAATTAAAGGAACGACAAGAAGAAACAGAAGTTTTAAGGGAACTATTGAAATAAATACAAGGCAACAAAAGTGAAAAAGAAAGTTGAGGGAACAGATAAAAAGTGGGATGAATAAATGTAAAATGTAAAGGAACAAGAGACTTCAGAGACGTCTCAGATGAAGGGAACCAAATAAGAACCAAATAAGTTCCACAATAAAGACAGAGGTTTGAGGGAACAAGCAACGTGGAATCAAAAGAAAACCACATGAAAATGTCAGGGAACTAATGAACAGCTTCAGGATGTTTTAGCGTCAGAGACGTTTCAAATGAAGGGAACTAATTAAATACAGCACTAACGATGTGGAACAGAAGTTTAAGGGAACTACTCACAGTCGTGTGAATAACGTAGAGCAAGTGCAGCCAAATTAAAATGTCAGGGAACAAATGAAAGAGAGTTAACTGCTGAACTAAGAAACAGAAGTTTTAGGGAACTAACTCGTATGGATCTTAAATTGTCTTCCACAGTTGGAGGGAACTAAGCAGCGATTAAAGTGGGTTCCTCTTCCTGGCAGGTTTGGTCACATGGAGAGTTTTTTATGTTTCATATTCAACATGCAGTAGAACTTCAGACCTTTATATTATTATTACGTTTAAACGCCAACGTCGCGCCTTAAAATCTGTAAACACGTTTTTAATTTGGACTCAACTGAGACAAATAAATAAGTTGGGACTGGTTGGAGCCAGTCGTTAGCTTCGTTAGCTTCGTTAGCACTGAGGCGAGCAACATGGCACACGATAGGTTAAATACGTTAAATAAATATAAATTTCCGTTCCGTTGTGTTATTTAATGTTCTTCAGCAGCGACGTCCGAGCGTTGACCACCGCCTTGAAGGCGTCCTCGCTGCCGGGAGCCACACACTTGTCCGGGTGCAGCAGGACGGCCAACTTCCTGTACGCCTTGTTCACTTCCTCCCTGGAAACCAACGTCAGGCTAACAGTTAGCATGCTAACTAGCATCTACCTCAAACATGTTTGGTACTGAGTTTGTGAATAAGTGGTTCTCATCTAGATGATAATTAGTAGCTAACTAGTGGCTGGCTAACGGCTAAGTAGCATGCTAACTAGCAGCTAACCCACACATGTTAACAAATGGTTCACTAACAGGACTCCAACATTAATTATACGTTTTGTCGCTAAGTTTGTGAAAAAAAAGTTCTCAGCCAGCATGCTAACTAGCGGCTAAACAGCAGCTAACCAGAGGACTCACCGTGTGGCGCCGGGCTTCACGCCCAACATATCCCATGAGTCCTTGCTGCTGCGGATGCGTCGGATGGTGTCGGCCTGTTCTTTGGTGAAGCCGACGCTAACCTCCGACACCGGACGCTTTCCGCCATTTTCGCACATGTCGGTGATGGAGGAGAAGAAGGCCTGCGGAGAACACGAGAACATCAGGACGTCAGCGCTAACAGCGAGCTAACGGTGAGCTAACGGTGAGCTAACGACGAGTACCTGAAACATCTCGCTGATGCCCTCGCCGCTCTGAGCGGACGTCTCAAAGTAGTGGAAACCCCGGGACTCCGCCCACAGACGACCCTCGCCCTCGTCCACCACGCGCCGCTTCGTCAGGTCCACCTGTAACGGGAATCAAGCTCTTATTTTGAAGGGCCAAAATGATACCTTACATTGTAACAAGAAAGAAAGTTTTAGTTTATAAAACGATATTTAATGATAATATTAGTAAATATTTGAACGCTGAATGTAGCATGCTAACTATAGGATAGCGGCTAGTGTGCTATCTAATAGGATAGCACATATGGTGCTAACTAATGTAACATGATCATTGTAGGATAGTGGCTAGCGTGCTATCTAATGGGATAGCAACTAGCGTGCTATCTAATGTAATGTACGAATGGTGGGATAGCGGCTAGCGTGCTATATAATGGGATAGCAGCTAGTGGGCTATCTAATGTAACATGCTAATGGCAAGATAGCAGCTAGTGTGCTACCTAATGTAACATGCTAATGGCAGGATAGCAGCTAGCATGCTATCTAATGTAACATGCTAATAGCAGGATAGCAGCTAGCATGTTATCTAATGTAACATGCTAATGGCAGGATAGCAGCTAGCGTGCTACCTAATGTAACATGCTAATGGCAGGATAGCAGCTAGCGTGCTATATAATGGGATAGTGGCTAACGTGCTCTCTAATATAACATGCTAATGGCAGGATAGTGGCTAGCATGCTATCTAATGGGATATCGGCTACCATGTTATATAATAGGATAGCAGCTAGTGTGCTATCTAATGTAATGTGCTAACAGTAGGATAGCGGCTAGCGTGCCATCTAATGTAATGTGCTAACAGTAGGATAGCGGCTAGCGTGCCATCTAATGCGACAGTGGCTAGCATCCTATCTAATGTGACATGCTATTGGCAGGATAGCAGCTAGTATGCTATCTAATGTAACACGGTGATGGCAAGATAGCAGCTAGCGTGCTATCTAATGTAACATGCTGATGGCAGGATAGCAGTTAGCGTGCTATCTAATGTGACACGGTGATGGCAGGAGCTAGCGTGCTATCTAATGTAACATGCTAATGGCAGGAGCTAGCGTGCTATCTAATGTAACATGCTAATGGCAGGATAGCAGCTAGCGTGCTACCTAATGTAACATGCTAATGGCAGGATAGCAGCTAGCGTGCTACCTAATGCAGGAAACGTCATGATGAGAGGATGCGTTTAAAGGAGAGCTCTGATTGGAGGATCCCACAGGCTCAGCTGTCTGCTCTTTGATTGGGAGGAGCCTCACCTTGTTAGCACATACGACGAACACGATGCTATCCATGTTAGCTTGAGAGCCCATTTCCTGCTTCATCTCTCCCAGCCAGCTGTCCAGGGCGTCGAAGCTCTCCCTGAGGCCCACGTCGTAGACCAGCACCACCCCCTGGCTGTCCTTGTAGAACTCGTTACGCACCTGAGACACAGAGCAGCAGCTAACGGCTAACAGCTAACAGCTAACACTCAAACCACAGCTAACGCTAACTCTCACACCAACTCACCTCATAGAAGAAGGGATGGCCGGCCATGTCGAAGATGTTCACTTTGATTTCTCGGTCTCGAACCTGGACTCTGTCGGGACACGATTCAGTCAACTGGTGTGAAACTGGTTCAGACTCATGGAACTGGTGTGAAACCGGTTCAGACTCATGGAACTGGTGTGAAACCGGTTCAGACTCATGGAACTGGTTTGAAACCGGTTCAGACTCAGGGAACTGGTGTGAAACCGGTTCAGACTCATGGAACTGGTTTGAAACCGGTTCAGACTCAGGGAACTGGTGTGAAACCGGTTCAGACTCAGACAGGTACTCACTTGGTGACTCCATAGTCGATGCCGATCGTGGCCAGATACTTGGGAACGAACCTCTTCTCGCAGTAACGTTTGATGATGCAGCTCTGAGGAGGAACACGCACCAAAGTCCATGTAAAAAAACAGCGATTTAAAGGAGACCGAGGCGTCTGGTCAGTAAACGCGGTTTGTGATTAAATTAGAATCAACTTAAGTCGCTGGACGCATGAAATAATAAAGTTTCAGAAGAAAAAAAACGTTTTAAAGTTTTAAGAATCTGAAACTTGTGCAGAGCTGCACCGAGACTCGAGCAGTTTTAAAGAAATTTAACCTGAATCTGAAACTCGTTAACATTAAAACATCAACTCTGATTTTCTCAGAATCATTTTTTCTCCTGATTCATTCGGCTCAAAGAAACGAGCATCATCATCATCATTATCATCATCATCACCTATTCCTGTTAATACGTATTAATAATAATGTATTTGTCACATATTTGTCGGTTAAACCTGTGCCGTATTTCACAGAACATGTCCTGAGATGTGACTAAATGTTTCTGGTCGCTCTGCTGAATGAGACCTGGAGGCGATGAGCAATGAATCAGGAAATAAACGGATTTTAAACGGAGGCTGGCGGCACAGAGCGCAGCGCCACATTCATTGTTATAATTAATCATTGTGCACCAGAGGAAACGTCAGTTGTTGAATCTGAATCTGGTCCCGGAGCTGGATTTAAACCAAACCAGGTGAATACATGTTAAATTAAAGCTGTGGTGTCGATTTAAAGCAGCTGGAAGCGGCTCAACCTGCAGCGTCCTGAAGCCCATAGAGGTTTTGTGTAATTGAGGGTGGGGGGGCTCCTACCTTCCCCACCTCGGCGTTCCCGAGGCTGATCACCTTCACCCGCAGCGACTTCTTGTTGTCTCGTCTCTTCGGCGCATTCGTTTCCATCGGGACCTTTTCCTTTTCGCGGTTTATTGCGGTGAAAGTGTGCGGGGACGTTCCCTGTTGTTGTTGTTGTTGTTGGGAGCGATGCTAACGAGGCTAACTAGCCGTTAGCACCCAGGCTAGCCGGTATCGACCCTGAAGCATTCTGGGATTAGTGGTTTTTATGCAGCGTCGATGATGGATGGATGGATGGATGGATCGACAATAACAAGAATTGTTTCAATAATTCATTTTTATTTGTGAATATGTTAAAATCTTTAAAAAAAATAATAGAAACAAAACCACGATGAAAAGAATAAAAGACACAAAATCTGTGACGTGAAAGAGAAACGATGTCGTCACAGAACAAATTCTCAGGTCAGAGGTCAGAGGTCAGTCCGGGGAGGACGCGAAGCGAAAACTAAACTAAGAGCGAATCCTTTAAATCTACGGTCACAGAAAAACTACAAACGTCTTGAATCTTATCAGAGAACTGGTTTCTGATCCTCGATCCTTTTCTCAATTTACTCTAAACTCAAGAAACCTTCAAATGTTAAAAGAACCAGACGTTCAGACCAAGCGTCCGGTTAGCGTCCGGTTAGCGTCCGGTTAGCATCTGGTTAGCATCTGGTTAGCATCCGGTTAGCGACTGGGGAGCGGCTGCATCTGCAGGGCGTCGTAGGTGTCTCTGGTGGCTGAGCTCAGACCCTAAAGAGAAACAGCTGATTGGTCCAACGTCCTCCTTTCACTTCCTGGTTCATTCATTCATTCATTCATTCATTCAGTCACTTCCTGGTTCATTCATTCATTCAATCACGTCCTGGTTCATTCATTCAATCACTTCCTGGTTCATTCATTCATTCATTCAGTCACTTCCTGGTTCATTCATTCATTCATTCACGTCCTGGTTCATTCATTCATTCATTCATTCATTCATTCAATCATTCAATCAAGTCCTGGTTCATTCATTCATTCACTTCCTGGTTCATTCATTCATTCATTCATTCATTCATTCACGTCCTGGTTCATTCGATCCTTCAGTCACTCTTTGATTCATCCAGTCACGTCCTCGTTCATTCCTTCACTTCCTGGTTCATTCATTCATTCATTCATTCATTCATTCACTTCCTGGTTCATTCACGTCCTGGTTCATTCATTCATTCGTTCACTTCCTCATTCATTCATTCATTCACGTCCTGGTTCATTCATTCATTCATTCATTCATTCGTTCACTTCCTCATTCATTCATTCATTCACTTCCTGGTTCATTCGATCCTTCAGTCACTCTTTGATTCATTCGTTCACTTCCTGATTCATCCAGTCACGTCCTGGTTCAGACTCACCTGATAGACCTGGTCGTTGTTCTTGTTCCTCTGACGCTGTGGAACATTCAGATCGTTAGTCTCTTGTGTTATTGACTCTTTATTTTGTTTATTTGCTCTTGGTTCTGACTCACGTCTGTTTTGTAGCGGAGTTCCTTGTATTCTCCGTCCGGCCGCGGGTTCAGGCCCTGAACCAAAAACAAAGACACACGTGAGAACCAACGTTCCTCCTGTTGGAAGAACCTTTAAAGAACCGACTACGTACCGCATACGTGCTTTCATCCTTCTTCCGGTTCTACGAGAGGAAACAAAAAGAGAACATTTTTACATCGGTTCTAGGTTCTACAGGAATTATTAGTGACAGAACAGAAACTGCTCAACGTTCTTTAAGCTCCCAGAGAACGTTAAAGGTTTCCCCTCAGAGCTGGTTCTTCCAATTTTTGTTTTTGTTCTTTAGGGTTCTTCAAAGATTGTTCTTTACACTGCCTTTACTTTTTAACCTTTTCTGTTTGGGTTCTCTAGAGAAGTTTGTTTTGTTCTCCAGGATTCCTGTTTCTCAGTGTTTAGATCGTATTAGTACTTGGGTTCTTCCTTTCAGGTTCTGCAGGTTTGGTTCTTGTAAAGTTAGAGTTATCAAGGAACGTCTTCATCAATTGATGTCAAAATTTTTTGGTTCCTCAAACTTCTTAAAGGAACTTTTAAACCACAAAAGAGAAGGAGAACCTTGAAGAGAGGCTGAAGTAGAACCCTGTAGAACGTTCTGTTAGTACTGAGCACTCACCCTTCCTTTCTCGGCGTCTCTCACCAGCGGAGCGTAAGCTCCAGAGTCCTGACCTCTCAGATCCTAAACACAAGAACACTTCCGCGTTAGCGCCTCCCTCCTGTTCTATGCAGAACAGCAGAACCATGAAACAAGGAGAACAGACTCACGCTGTAGAGGCTCTCCTCCGACGGCTTAACGGCTCCTCTGAAGAACTGCACAAAACAAAGTCAAAGTTAAAATAAAGTTAATAATAATAATAATAATAATTTAAGCAGATGCACATACAGCTCTGAACCAGACTCCACTTAAAAATGTTACAATTCAAGTAGATATAGATAAGCAGCTCTGCATGAGAGTAAGAATGTTACAGTCACACACACACACGCAGCTCTGCACCAGACTCCATGTAAAAATGTTAAAATTTAAGCACGTAGCTCTGCACCAGACTCAATTTAAAAATGTTAAAATTTAAGCACGTAGCTCTGCACCAGACTCAATTTAAAAATGTTAAAATTTAAGCACGTAGCTCTGAACCAGACTCCATGTAAAAATGTTAAAATTTAAGCACGTAGCTCTGCACCAGACTCCATTTAAAAATGTTAAAATTTAAGCACGTAGCTCTGAACCAGACTCAATTTAAAAATGTTAAAATTTAAGCACGTAGCTCTGAACCAGACTCCATTTAAAAATGTTAAAATTTAAGCACGTAGCTCTGAACCAGACTCCATTTAAAAATGTTAAAATTTAGGCGCGCAAATCTGTACTAGCCTCCATTTAAAATGTTAAAAATTTAAACGTGTGCAGCTCTGCACCGCTCAATTTTAAAATGCTAGAATTTAAGCACACAGCTCTGCACCACACTCCATTTAAAAAATATTATAATTTAACGAAACACAGCTCTGTACCAACATTTAAGCGCATGCAACTCTGCATCAGATTCCATTTAAAAAATATTATAATTTAAGAATGCAGCTCTGTTTCAGAGTCCATTAGAAACGTAAGGATTGAAGCGCATGCAGCTCTGCACCAGACTCCATTTAAATTGTTAAAATTTAAGCGCGCGCAGCTCTGGAACAGACTCCATTTAAAAATGTTAATATTTAGGCGCGCAATTCTGTACCAGCCTCCATTACAAATCTTAGCATTTAAGCGCACAGCTCTGCACCACACTTCATTTAAAATGTTAAAAATTTAAACATGTGCAGCTATGCAACACTCAATTCGAAAAAGCTAGAATTTAAGCGCGCAGCTCTGCACCAGACTCCATTTAAAAAATATTATAATTTAACCAAACACAGCTTTGTACCAAAATTTAAGCGCATGCAACTCTGCACCAGACTCCATTTGAAAATGTTAGAATTTGAGCAGTAGACGTAGACATGCAGCCATGCGTGCGAGTAAAAATGATGCAGCTAACAAAAGAAATAAAAAATTTAATTCATCAAACACTAACGTTCAGATCTGCACCAGACTCAATTTGAAAATATTATAATTTAAGCGCTTGCAGCTCTGCACCGGACTACATTTAAAAAATATTATAATTTAACCAAACACAGCTTTGTACCAAAATTTAAGCGCTTGCAGCTCTGCACCAGACTCCATTTAAATTGATAAAATTTAAACGTGTGCAGCTCTGCACCAGACTCCATTTGAAAATGTTAGAATTTAAACGTGTGCAGCTCTGCACCAGACTCCATTTGAAAATGTTAGAATTTAAACGTGTGCAGCTCTGCGCCAGACTCCATTTAAATTGATAAAATTTAAACGTGTGCAGCTCTGCACCAGACTCCATTTGAAAATGTTAGAATTTAACCAAATACAGCTCTGTACCGAAATTTAAACGCATGTAACTCTGCACCAAACTCTATTTAAATTGTTAAAATTTAAGCACGTGCAGCTCTGCACCAGACTCCATTTGAAAATGTTAGAATTTGAGCAGTAGACGCAGACATGCAGCCATGCGTGAGAGTAAAAATGATGCAGCTAACAAAAGAAACACTAACGTTCAGATCTGCACCAGACTCAATTTGAAAATATTATAATTTAAGCAAACGCAGCCTTGAACCCGACGCGGCCGACGCTGCACCAAACTCTACCTAAAAATGCTAGAATTCAAACACACACACACACATTCAGCTCTGCACCATTTACAAATCAATCCTGTAAAAACAAGGCGTCTGTAAATGTGCCACAGACCTTCTCCTTGATGAACATGCCGGTGATGATGAGGCCGTAGAGGCCGAGGAACCCGTCCAGGATGTAACACAGCTCGGGGTCGTACAGCGCCAGGGCGTCTGTGGAGGCCAAAGGTTAAACGTCAGAGAGAAACAGTCACTAAAATCAGGAGAAATGTTTGTGGAGTTTGGTGCAAAATTGTGTTTGTCAGGTTTAAAGTTGTAGAGGAACGGCGGCCGACACACTTTCTGTTTGCAGAGGTAGCGCTCGTCGGTTTCTTCAGCTGCTGCTGCTACAGGTGTGTGTTGGCGTGTGGTTCGATGTGGGCGCGTTAGTCAAACTGAGTTTCCTCACATGAAACCTTGAAACCCTCACAGAGACACAACAACACTTACCAGCAGAGCGGTGTTGATGAAAGCAGCACAAATGTTGATGGGGTTTTGAACTAAGATTTAACTTGTGAGATTTTTTTTTTTTCTGTAAAAAACTGGTTCTGCTCATTTTAAAACGTCTTCCCGCCAAACTCCATTGAGCTTTGGTCATATTTTAGAGGCCAGCTTGAGGCTTAAGGCTCCACATTGTGGTTCAAAGCCTCCTCCTCCTCAACACAGATGGAGTTACTCTTGTCCACCTGAGGTTTTCTGGCTTCAAGTTAAACCCACTTCACAACTGTACGTGTCACGCTTCTTATCAGGACACTCTCACCCACCACCAGGCGTTGTCCCGGCAACAGCCACGTGAAGCTGATACGATCATCACCTTCAGCCGTTATTATGGCCGAGGCCTCGATATACGCCCAGGCAGATTAGAGATAAACACAACAGGAAGTGTTGTCATCTGATATAGTACATGGCGCACCAGACTCCATTTAAAAGGGTTACAATTTAAGCAAATGCATATGTTCAGCGCTGCACCAGACTCTATTTAAAAATGTTAGAATTTAAGTGGGCGCAGACAGGCAGCTCTATAATAGAAATCTCATTTGTTGAGTGTTATAATAAATAATATTTGTCAGGTAACCTGTGAGGTGTTACCCTCTCACTGGCCACACTTCATATTTGTAGATATCTGAGCAGCAGATGTGGTTTAGTTCATCATGACATGACTAAACACGCAAACATTTTTAGATTTTTGTGTTAAGATTGAGGGTTAAAACATGTTATTATTACACACCAGAAACTAACACGTTAAGAAGACACGAAGAACCCACCTGAGCTGGGACTGAACACATAAAGTTTCTGAGTTAAACAACTCTGAAGGGAATGAAGACGTTTACAAAAAATCTGAAACTCCGACTCTATGCAGATGACTCTGTGGTTTATTCTGGATTCTTCTGAGACTTTCAGGTCAATAAAAGCAGTTTGTCAACATTCAGACTCTCTCGGCTGACATTTCTTCTCTAATTAATTAAAGAGGGAAACATGTAAATCAAGTCATCGAGTCAAACTTAAACCAGATGCTGGTTTCTGAGCATCAGTGGAAACTCGTGATTATCACTCGGCACCTTCTTCCATCACAACCCTGAGATTTCGGTAAAAACACGTCAGAGCGTCTCTGAACGCAACTCTGGGTTTCATTCACAATCAAAGCGGTCGAGGACGTCTGGAAGACAACGGACGCTCCAGGTGTTTTAAAGCTAAAACGTTTCCTGAGTCTGAGTTGATGCTAATCTCAGAAATATGAGGCAGTTTCCTGAATGAAAGTAGAGAAACAGAAATAAAAGTCACGCTTGTCTTTAATGAACTGTTGCTCAACTTCATGTTTTCATCCTCCTCCATCTCAGTTGGAGGGGGAGGGGAAGGAGGGAGGGGTCTGTTAACTAAAATAACCTGCTGCAGGAAGACGAAGAAGACGCTCTGTATTATCTGTGTTTTATCTGTACATTCACTCCTATTTATTTCTCAGAACTCAGGTCTAAAAACATCTTTCTGTTATTATAATAGGAGAAGCATTTAATAAAAGATGCTAAAAGACGCTAAAGGATGCTGAAACATGCTAGAATATGCTAACAGATGCTAAAAGATACTAAAATATGCCAACAGATGCTAAAAAATGCTGAAAGCTGGTAAGATACGCTAAAAAATTCTAAAAGATGCTAACAAATGTTAACATTAAGGACTGAAGTTCTTATACACTAAAATTGCTAACAAATGCTAAAAGATACTAAAAGATAAATAATAAATGATAACATATGCTAGAATGCATAAAAGTTGCTGAAAGATAGTAAAATATGCTAACAGATGCTAAAGAATGCTGAAATATGCTAAAAGATGCAAACAGATACCAAAAGATGCTCAAATATGCTAAAAATGCTAACAAATGCTGAAGGATACTATAAGATAATAAAGGATGCTAGCATACGCTAGAAGGCACTAAACTATGCTGAAAGATATTAAAAGATGCTAACAGATACCAAAAAATGCTAAAAGATGTTAACAGATGCGGACATTAACAATAAATTTCTTATATGCTAAAGTATGCTAACAGATGCTAAAAAATGCTGAAAGATAGTGAGATATGCTAAAAGATACTAAAAGGTAATAGCGGATGGTAACATGCTAAAACGATGCTGAAAAATACTAACAGATATAAAAGATACAAAAATATGCTAATATGCTAAAAATGCTGAAGGATGCTGAAATATGCTAAAAGATGCTAACAGACGCAAAAAAAATTCTGAAAGATGCTAAAAGACATTAAAAGAAGCTGAGAGATATTAAAATATGCTAACAGATGCTAAAAGATTTATTACCAATTTATTATCTACTTTTTAATTTGAATAAAACTCAGATGATGTTTATGGAAACAATAAAGTTGTTTGATGACGTAAACGTAGAGAGTGAAACTACATTTCTGATCATTGACAGTAAAATCTGCTGGAAACTTCATTTAACACACGTACGTAAGAAGATGGAGACAAAACATGTTCTAGAGGCAGAACATGTTACACAATGTGGGAAGAGATAAAAAGATGATTTTCACCAGGTGTAAGAATGAAGAGGAGGTATCATCATCATTGTCATTATTATTAAAACATCTTCAAACATAAAGTGGTTTTATAAGAATTTAATCAATAATTTATTCTCCAACTATTGAAATAATTCTACTTTTCTGAAGTAGAACCGGAGTCCCTCAGAGTTCCGTCCTTGTCCCACTTCTGTGTAGTTTATGTAGTTTATGTAGTTTATATAAAACTCTACACAGATGATGTTGTCTTGTACGAATTTAATAAACAAACTACTCATCGTCTGCTAAAAGATGAGCCGTAAAAACTCTGTGAAAAAGCGTTGAAATAAATCTAGAAAAGTTCTGTTTCTCTAAAACAGAACTGGAGTCCCTCAGGGTTCCGTCCTTGTCCCGTCACTTCTACGCAGACAATACAGTTTAATACACAAACTACATATTATTTGATATTAAAACTCTTAAACGTGTTCAAATGAATCTGAAAAAGTTGTGTTTTTAGAAAGTAGAACCGGAGTCCCTCAGGATTCTGTCCTCGTCCCATTTCTGATTAGTTTATATAGTTTAAATAAGACAATATGCAGATGACACAGTCTTATAAATATAAGAAACAAACAATTTAATATCTGCTTAAAACTCTCTCTAAAGAATTCAAATAAATCTGGAAAAGTTCTGTTTTTATGAAGTGGAACCGGAGTCCCACAGGGTTCAGTCCTTATCCTACTTCTATTTAGTTTATATAGTTTAAATAAATGAGTATAGTTTGGAAATAAAACTCCAGGCAGATGAAGCAGATGAAGTAGCAGTGACACCAGGTTGAGCCGACCTCGATGATGTAGAACAAGCAGATGTTGCCTGGTTTCTTTTCAACTTTTCAAACTCTAAACGGTTCTCGTGGCTTCGGGGTTTGTCCTGTATATTGTCTCAGGGTTGAGACGAAATCAGGACGTGTCTGCAGTATTTCAGAGACGGTCTCCGGGTGTTTGTGTAGCGGCGTCTCAGACCATTTTCTGGTCACATTACGCGGCGTTGAGCTGAAGCTCAGTTTGGGGAAAGACGCTTCACAGCGAGAGAAACCACAGAGCTGCTTCCTGAGCTCTTTGTGGTCGATTAGTTTCCTTTCGCTACGCTTCATAACACAGCTGTAATGTCGGTAACGTGCTCGGATCACATGGAGACGAGGAGACGAAGTGAAAAAAGTCAAAAACGTCAACGGTTCTTAAGGAACTGGAGCTTGGTCTCATTAGCACCGTCTCTGATGGAACAATGAGCTGCGTTCAGAGGAGTCACAAATAAAAACCATGACACATGAGGATCCGTTAACAGCTGATTGTAGAGAAGGTTCCTTTGTTGACTCAGGCCACACGGCTTTTACGTTTCATCGTGGGTTAGAAACACTGTCTTTAACACACTAATGAACAGATGACGTAAAAACCTCCAGAATCAACCAACCGGTTCCATTTAGTTTATATAAGACAATATGCAGATGACACAGTCTAATAAATCGACGTAAGACGTAAGAGTGCAAATAAACCTGAAAACATTCTGTTTTTAGAACGTAGTGCCAACAGGGTTCTGTCCTCGTCTGACTTCTGTTTAGTCTAGATATGAATGTAATACGTATTAATTTAATAAAGAATTTACTACCCGCTAAATGAGATGAAAATCTTCAATTTGTTCAAATGAATCTGAAAACGTTCTGTTTTTAGAAAGCAGAACCAACAGGGTTCTGTCCTCGTTTATATAGTTTATATATGATAATATGCAGACGACGCGGCTTTATATGAGTTTAATAAACAACTCATGATCTCCACCTAAAAACTGGAAAAGAGATTTGTCCTTGTCCAACTTCTACTTTAAAGTTCTAAGTTTGAATATAAAACTCTACGCAGATGACGAAGTCTTGAATTTAATCAAGAATGTAAGAAAGGAGTACCTCAGGGTTCCGTCCTCGTCCCACGTTTGTTGAGTATAAATATAAAACTATACGTAGACGATGCTTCTCATAATGTGAGTAAATGTGAAGTTAATTTCAAATTTCACGTTATTATCTGAAACCAGCGCGTCTTTATTATCGTCACTTACCTCAATAAACAGATGTGGTTCTTATTGCAAGAACTTAAGAACCTGCTGAACCAACACTTCATGTCATGAGTGAATATTTGCTGAGAGAAGAAACTGAACAGACGTTTACGCTTTAATTTGTTAAATTGTAATTTAATTCAGGCTCAGATTCAGCTTCTAATAAAAAGTTTAATTCCTCGTCTGTGAACCTGTGTCTTTACGGGTTAAACTGGAAACATTAATGTTTAATTTAGACTGAAACTCAACACATTTACATTTTACTCTCAACTCATTATTTCAAACAGCGTCAGATTATTATTTTTATTTCTCAGTTAATTCTCCATGAATTCTCTTCTACTCTCAAACCTTCTCACAGATCATCAGTTATATTATCAGATCCTACGTGTTTCCTACGATGTTTGTATCTATGACAGAAGTTAGTTTATCTTGTTTCTCCTGTTCTTCTTTTCTCTCTATCTTCTCTGGTTCTACCCGCTGGTCTTCAGCAGATGGTTCCTCCATGTGAGCTGGTTCTGGTTCTGGTTCTGGTTCCTTCCAGTTAAAAGGAGTTTTACCTTCATGCTGATCTGGACGTTTCAGGACGTTTTTTGTAAAGCGTCTTGAGACAATTTGTGTTGTAATTGACGCTAAATAAATAAAACTGAACTGAACTTTATCTGGTCTTTAACGTCTCTCGTCTCTTCTGGTTTAAACTGGATTTTTGACTCGACTGGAACAAATCAAAGATTATTTCTATGGTGTCTGAATATTCATAAACTTGTATTTCAGGCTCGTCATTTTATCTGGAGTTTTACCTGCTGGTCGATATAAAAGCGTTCTTTAAATTTAAATTGGTGCTTTAGTTTCATAAACTTAAATAACGCTGGCGCCTCTGAGTGTCGGTCGAACGCAGCCTCTTCAGCTGAATCTGCTGTTTAATGGTTCATCACGTTTATACTGGTTTAAACTGGTTTAAACTGGTTTATTTCAAACTAGTTTAAATTAGTTTATACTGGTTTGTATTTTTACACTTGTTTAATCTGGATTGGTTTACACCAGTTTAACCTTGATAAAATGCATGTGCGCTTTTTATGCTGGTGTCGTTTACAAATTTACACTGGTTTAAATTTATTTATACTGGTTTACACTTTTTTATACTTGTTTACACTGCTGTAAACTGGTTTTGTTTACACTGGTTTAAACTGGTTTATATTTTTACACTGGTTTAAACTGTTTTAAACTGGTCTCGTAAATGCTGCTTTAGTTTCTGACTGGTTTTGCGGCGTTCCTCTTAACGAGGTTCCTCTTTAATGAACTAAACTGAGGAAAATATGAAGTTTCAAGCTAACGTTAGCATTAGCAGCTCAGATGAGGCTAAAACAATTAAAAACATTTTTCTTCATCGTAAAACATAAATAAAACAGGGACTGTTGTGAAGACATTGGTGGGTCCATCTCATGCTAATCCTTTGTTAGCTATCACGCTAACTGTACGCCTCAGCTGGAAGACCAGCTATCAAAGCTAGCATAGCATAGCAAGTCAACAAAGTCCCGTTGTTGCTAATTTAATGTGAATCACCTGGAGATGAAGATGATAGAGTAAAGACAGAAGACGTAGAAGTAGACGACGAGCTCTTTTCTGTTGAGGTGAATAAAACCTCCAACATGGCCGCCGCTCGTCTGGTACGTTATTAGCTAAAACCAACCAGACTTAATCAATTTGAACTTTTCTCTCTCTCTGAACCAGATGAGGATTCAGAACAACCAAACTAAGGAGGTGGAGGTAAGAGTTTCATTCTGACCTGCTGGAGGGACGACCGAGGCCAGGACCACGAGTCCACAGATCCACGTCTGGAGCTCCATCCCAAAGCGACTGAAGCGACTGATGCAACGAGAGTGAAGCGTCGTTTCTTGTTGTGTCAGAGTGAACAGGAAGTGGCGAGGAGCCGAGCCAGGTGACACCGAGCGACACACTTTTACAAAAGCTTCTCCCACGACGATGCCACACTTCCTTTAAAGGGGGAATGAAGCGTTCGCGTTCTCGTTGAAATAACACCTTCAAGGAGTCAAACCGTGAAACGTTCCTTTCTACGTTTCTACGCAGAAGTTTTTTGGGTCTTTATGTTAGTTTTGGTCGTTTCTTTTTCTCTCACTACATTTTATTGGAAATTCAATAAAAATGATTTGAATGAATCCTTCATCTGTCCTCTACTTTCCACGTTTCACGTCGGGAGGTCGACGTGTTAGAAGTGGAAATGTAAAACTAAAAACACGATCTCCCGCTGTCTTTCTTTAACAGGCCGCAGTACGACAAGATGGCGGCGCCAAGGCTAAAGAACGTAGCAGCCACTGCAGTTTCTCCTCATATACCAACGTTAGCATCAGGTTTCATTTGGAAAAGTAGAAAGCTTTAACTCTGCTACATTTAGAGAAGCTAACTCTGCTACATTTAGAGAAGCTAACTCAGCTACATTTAGAGAAGCTAACTCTGCTACATTTAGAGAAGCTAACTCTGCTACATTTAGAGAAGCTAACTCAGCTACATTTAGTGAAGCTAACTCAACTACATTTAGTGAAGCTAACTCTGCTACATTTAGAGAAGCTAACTCAGCTACATTTAGTGAAGCTAATAGCTACATTTAGAGAAGCTAACTCTGCTACATTTAGTGAAGCTAACTCAACTACATTTAGTGAAGCTAACTCTGCTACATTTAGAGAAGCTAACTCAGCTACATTCAGTGAAGCTAACTCAGCTACATTTAGAGAAGCTTTCAGAACTGCTAACTAATATGCTAATTAAGAACATTCACAACTATATAGTTCAGACCTGCAGCTACATTAAGCTAGCTAATATGCTAACAGGACACAAAACACAAAGGAGGCCTGTTGTTTTTTTGTCTCAAATCTTTATTGACACAAATAAAAAAATATAATTTCACAGCAAACATTTTATCAAGTCGATTTTCCCCGTAACAAAACGGCACAACCAGCGTACCCCGCCATCACTTAAACCCCGCCCACACCATCCTTATTTTGTCAATACTGTCACTCTTAACACAAACTTCTGCCTTTAAAGCAGAAACTCTAAAACAAAAAATAGGTTCTATGTGTTGCCGAAGAGGGGGTTCATGGGAAATGTTGTTTCCACAACTAATAATGATTCTAAGATATAAATTAAGTGTTTGTTTGTGTTTGATAAAGTGCAACCACCTTAAATCTTTGATTCAGTGGATGGAGTTCTGAATGGACAAACAAGATCAAAACAGATAAAACTTTCTAAATATAGTGTCATTAAAAAAATTAAAAGTAAATGAGGATTATTTTCACTCTCTAGTTTTGATTGGAATCATCAGACCGACGCCTCCCTCTATAGGTCAAATACCGGTACTGCATGTTTACTTTGAAAGTTATAAATGTACAATTAATTAAATGTAACTCAATGATTTGATTAAATTAATTTAATAAATGTATATAATTTACTTATAATCAACTTAAACTATTAATTAAACTGGTTAAACTTAAGTGAAGAATAAATTCATGGCAGGAACGGGATTCAAACCGATGACCTACAGCAGGTCTCTGGTTCCATTCCTGAAAAGAAAGAACACAAACAGCTGATTATGTAGAAAATGTCATATTATTTACTATTTCTGAGTTTTAAAGTACAGGAAGTCGGCGCTCTGACCGTCAGAGGTGCTTCCTGTACGGCGGCGCCTGGAAATATTCCTCCGGGGTCACGGTCTTCACGCCCCCGAAATAATCCAACACCCACACCTGAAACGACACTGGTCACCTTAAATCCTCCAAAAAATACATGGAGTCTGGTGGGTGGCTGGCTAGTGGTTTTAGCATTAGCACTAGTACTATTATTAGCTTTATCTGTAGCATGGTTGTCAGTACAAGTATTAGCATTAGAGTTCTGTGGGTGTACTTGGTATTAGATTAGCATAGTACATTATTACCGTAAAGTTTTGTACTGGTATTAGCATTAGCATTAGCTGTGGAACAGGTATTAGTAGTAATATTAGCATTAGTTACCGTATGTTTTGTACTGGTATTAGCATTAGCATTAATATTGATGTAAGCTCTAATAGTGGTGCTAATACTGGTAATAGCATTTGCATTAGCTGTAGTATTGGAGTTGGGACAAGTATTAGCATAAGCATTGATATTAACATTAGCTACAGTATGTGCGGTAGTACTGACATTAGCATTAGCATTAGCTGATAGCGGTACCTGCGTGATGTTGAACTTGGCGAAGAACCAGTTGTGGTCCGTGGGCCAGTCAATCATCTCCGGGTGTCGACTGAACAGAGCCTTCTTCGCAAACTGGGCCTCGGTGCCGTTCACCTGCAGAAGAGGGCGGAGTCACGTTAGCATGTGGAGGGAGCGCTGGCAGGCGCGAACAGGTGAGTGTTTGGTACCTGGAGCACAGATCCAGACAAGATGATGTGGGCGCAGAGAGGACTCTGCGGGTCGAAGCCCTCCTGTCTGCAGTAGTCGGTCTGAGCCAGAGACATGGACAGAGACGCCTGGGGGTTCACCTGCAAGGGGGGGGGCAGGTCACATGACAGGTACCATGACAGGTAACACACCTGGCGACTGGTCACATGACAGGTACCATGACAGGTAACACACCTGGTGACTGGTCACATGACAGGTACCAGCTGTGTTCCCCACCACGTGAGTTCTTGAGCCTCCTGCTGACTCTGCCCGTTTCGCGGCAGTTTGCCCGTCACATGACTTCGGCTCTGTCACATGACTTCGGCTCTGTCACGTGCTCTAAGCGCTCAAACTGCCTTGTCACGGTTTGAAAGAACTGCTGCGTCATGTTAATTTGGGGCGTTAAAATAATTATTAATATTAGTATTCAGAGGCATTTAAACCAAATGTCAGCTGCAGAAACAACTTTTATTAAAATATGATTTTAATGTTTATTCATAAAAGGTCAGAATATCACAGGAAACTAATTTATTAACTTAAAACTCCTAAACGCGAACTTTCTTTGAGGGACTTTTGAATGCTGTAAGTGACTAACATTAAAAATAAAAATAGAATAAAGGTATTATATACATATATTTATATTATTTTATTTAACTACACGGTGAAAGTATTTCCCTGGAGTTTGTTGTAAATGTGTGATATTTCTAACGGACTTCTGAACGTTGAGACCCGCTTTAAGTTTACGGCGCAAAGTGTCACTAAATTCCACGATTTCTCTACGCAGTTTTGAACGGTGTGAGGTGTAAGAGTCTCTCACCTGCAGGTCCTGCACGGAGATCTCCATGCGGGTCAGGTACATGAAGGGAACCCCGGAGCTGGAGCCCGGGGGCCCGTCGCTCACCGAGAACACGTTGGAGAACGGCTGCCCCGCCACCGGCCGGTGGCTGGAGATGGTCGCCATGGAGGCCCAGTCGCACTGGTGCGCGACGAAGCGGGCGACCCGGGCCACCTGGTCGTGAGGCGGGATCCGCAGCCCCGCGGAGAGCGAGGCCAGGCAGAGGCCGAGGATCAGCGCGCACACAGGCCGAGGGACAGCGCTCATAGTCGGCGTCGGAGTCTGGAGGACGATCCTGGGTTTGAGGAACCGGAGGAGCTGCACATGTAAACAAGACGCGGACTGCTGGAGTTTCACAATAAAAGCCTCCATTGTATAACCGCAATTTCAAAATAAGAGCCCAAGCTGGCGATATCCGGTTTAGAGATTCACGATGAAACTCCCCATTTTGTATAACCGCAATTTCGAAATAAAAGCACCTTGAAAAATAAAAGCAATTACAACACAGGCACATCCGGTTTAGAGTTTCAGAATAAAAATGTCACAACAACAATTACTTTTAAAGTAAAAGCATTTCGCAGACGGACACATCTGACTAAGAGTTTCATAAAAAAAAGTTTCTATTGCACAACCGTAATTTAATTTTCAAAATAAGATGTCATGATGGGGATATCCGGTTTAGAGTTTAGAATAAAAGCTCCCAACAATAATAATAATAATTTAAAAAATAAAAGCATATATGACATGGACATACTTATATCCATAACAATTTCAAATTAAAATATGAGCACGACACGTCCAGTCAGGGGTTCCACAATAAATTCTAGATTGTACAACGGTAATTTCAAAATAAAAGCTGTGGTTTGGCTTGTGATTAGATGATTTAAAAGTTTTATTTAGAAGTTCTGACACGAAATGACACCACACAACAGTAATAACATTTATTTCAAAATAAAAGCATGAAGTTCGAAGGCTGGCGGAGGGTCACAGGTTGTGACCTTCGACCTCACACATGTCACACAGGTTCTCCTCGATGGTGAACCGCCCCCGGCAACCGTTGCTACCGCAGAGACAGGGTACTTCCTGGTGGTGCGATGAGGAGGCGGAGAAAGAGGCGTAATCCCAGGTCAACTCCGAACCGGCCTTCAGTGCCCTGACAACACAGAGAAAGATCAGAGACTGACTCCTCCCCCTCCTCCTCCTGACTCCTCCCCCTCCTCCTCCTGACCTGCTGGTGAAGAAGGCGATGACCGGGTATCCGGGGTCGTGGGAGTCTGTGTAGACGTCCTGGAGGAACAGGTTGGGTCGGCAGCTGTGCTGTAGGGCCAGAGACCACAAGCCTTCAAAATAAGAGCCTCCAGACAACAACAAGGACCTCCTTCAGAATAAAAGCAGACTCACGTTGATGAAGCGGCTCACGTTTCCCTCCTTGCTGGCGTCCACCACGCACACTTCACCCCAACTCGCTGCCCGCTTCAGGCCCCGCCCCTCCTGTGTGCCGTTCACACCACGAGGCTCCGTCGCCACGGTAACCTTCTGGTCGCCGTGCTGTGGTTGGTCACCTGGTTTCACAATAAAAGCCTCACAATAAGAGCCTGGCTTCACAATAAGAGCCTGGTTTGAGGTCACTCGTGTGAAATGGGGGTGTACCTGTAGGGGGCGCTGGCTCTGCTCCGACCGCCGCCGCCTGGTCGGACGGTCTCTGGATCACCGGGACATGCAGGGGGGGCGAGGTGGGCGGGGACAGAGTAGGGGGCGTTTCCAGCAGGTTGCTCCGCCCCTCCAGTACAGGCGGGGCCAGCCACTCGGTGACGACTTCCACCTCGTCATCCGACGGGAGGTCCACCCTCGCCAGCTTTGGGGGGGGCAGCTCTGTGGGAGTCAGGACCCTCTGGAGGACGACCCCTGAACACAGGGCGCTAGGCTAGTTAGCGTTAGCATCAGCGTAGCCCAGTGGAATCAGTGACCAACTCAACATTTAAAACAGAAACATCCAAAATCCTTTAAATATTAATCTCCCCCTCCCTTCTCCCCCTGCTCCAGTAGTTAGCATTAGCAATCAGGCTCCGCCCCCATGGGGTCTCACCTGCGTAGATGCATACGAATGTCCCACGGTCCACGTCGTCACGACAACGTACCCCCCAGCCCCGGTCCTCAGTGCGAAAAACCTGCAGCCGGATCCTGATTCCTCTCTGGACCAGACGGTTCTGACACCGCGACCGGTCACAATCACACCAGGGGCCACACTCCACCAGCCTTCACAATAAGAGCCCCACAGTAAGAACAGCATGGCTTCACAATAAGAGCCCCACAGTAAGAACAGCATGGCTTCACAATAAGAACCCCACAGTAAGAACAGCATGGCTTCACAATAAGAGCCCCACAGTAAGAACAGCATGGCTTCACAATAAGAGCCCCACAGTAAGAACAGCTTGGCTTCACAATAAGAGCCCCATGTCACAATAAAAGCCTAGTTTCTCAGTGACAGTTTAATTTCACAATAAAAGCTTCATTTCATAATGAAATCAAATAAGAGCCTTGTTTCACAATAAGAACCTCATACCCAGCTGGCCCCGCCTCCTGCAGCCTGTGGTGGCGGTAGTGCGGCCCTGTTGTCATGGCGACACAGCGGCAGCGCGCGGCGTCCGTGCAGCCGTCGGTGCAGTCACAGCAGACAGCGAAAGGCTCCGCCTCCCTTCCCAGGAAGCAGCCGTGCGGCCAGCGGTCCTTCCTGTAGCGGAAGTCTGGTGGGCGGAGCCCGTCTTCCCCAACGATCAACTCAACTGGCGTAGGCTCCGCCCCTCGACTCAGGTCCTGCTCCGGACTACGAGGACCCCCCACCTGAGGGGGGTCCAACCGGACCACGGGGTTAAAGGTGAAGAAGTCGACCTGGAGGAGGAAGATGAAGGACTGACTTGCTTTAATTGGCTGTTTTTAATTGGCTGTTTTTAATTGGCTCGTTAACTCACCTGCAGAACGTCGTAGCTCTCCGTGGCCAACAGGAACTGCATCACGTCGTCATAGTTACGGAGGCTCTGTCCACACGGTGCTTTGTAGATGACGTCCCAGTCCTCCTCCTGCTCCTCCTGCTGCTCCTCCTCCTGCTCCTCCTCCTCGGCATCCCAGGCCCCGCCCCTTGGCACAGCGCTCAGCCTCTTAAAGCCGCAGAGCAGCGGTAGCTTGAGTGGATTCTGAGCCCAGAACAAAGAGCTGCACTGAGGCATGCTGGGTAATCCAGACAGACAGGCCTGGAGGAGGGAGGAGGAGGTTATTCGAGGAGGGAGGAGGAGGTTATTCAAGGAGGAGGAGAGAGGGGAGAAGGAGCAGAGGACATGAGGAGGAGGAGGAGGTCTTACCTTGGAGCAGGAGTGGAGCTGGTACTGTAGCTGGACGGGAACCAGAGGAGGCAGCAGCTCTTCTCTGTCTGCAGGAGGTGCTGCTGAGCAGCATGGTCCATTGATGGGAGCAGCGGAGGAGGAGGAGGAGGAGGAGGAGGTGCTGTGGAGTGTGTGCAGCGGCGCATCTGGAAGAGAAACAACTCTGAGATCACAAGCCACGCCCTCAACCCCACGAAGCTCCGCCTCCATTTACCTGAACCAATCACCACCTGGACCACAGAGGAGTCCTGCTCCTGGGGGGGGGGGGAGGAGGAGGAGGAGGTGGTGGTGGTGGTGGTGGAGGTGGAGGAGGAGCAGTCCAGAGCCTCCAGCAGCTTCATGGCCTGGACGTATTCTGATGGACACAAAGACAAACATCAGGAGGAGGAGGAGGAGGAGGAGAATAGGAGGAGGAGGAGGAGGAGGATATGAGGATAGGAGGAGGAGAGGATGAGGGATGAGGGATGAGGAGCAGGTGAGGAGGAGGTGAACCTTTGTCTGAGGCCGTGCTCCTCTCCAGGACTCTCTTCAAGTGGTCCAGGTAAACCAGGACTCGACCGAACACCTGATCCACGTCCTCATCAGCCCAGAACGCTTTAGCCCGGTCTGGAAGAGACCAGGACCAGGTTAACCCCAGAGACCAGGACCAGGACCAGAACCAGAACCAGAACCAGAACCAGGCTTCTATTCTCACCGACATCTCCAGGATCCAGCTCCATCCCTTAGCTCTGTGCTAGCTCCGCGTTAGCTCCGCGCTACAAACCCGGTGTCAGCGCTAGAAACCTTGTAGCTAATAACAGTTACACGGGTTAAACGATGTGAACTAAACACGGTTAGCCGGGTTAGCTCCGTTAGCTCCTTATAAAACCGCTTTAACGTCGCCCTCATTCATTCTCCTGTGAAGCTAACGAGCTTTCCGCCTCCAACTATCTGCGGTACTTCATTCAACAAATGCATTAATAATTACTAAATTCCTTAATGGTAATAAATTAGATATTCTTGGCAAACAAAGGCGCCTGGAACACACTTTTCCCCGTAAATCTAAACTTCAGTTCGCTCCAAACTAGCAGCTACAACGCGTCCAAACAGTATGAAGGGATTTATGCTGTCGCGTTGTGTTGGTCGCTACAGGCCACCGTAGCGCCGCTCTACGCTTTTATCCCCTGACTTTGGCCTGTCAGGACTTTAAATACGTTCCATTTTAACATTTATAAGCAGCGAATTAAATTAATTACATTCATGAAAACACCAAATGGAAAAATTAATAATTATATGCAATTAGCCAGAAAAATAAACACAATTATTCGTTATTTTACATGTTTTTTGCCTGTAGCCTGTCAGCCTCAACTCGGGGCAGAGAGGCCGTTACAAAACTTTGATTCGCCTTTTGTTTTGGCCTCTTCCCGGCCGCCGTAGAGCCGCATGTCAACATAAACAAACCAACACGGCTGGATATTCTCATCTATTTTTTACAGATGTATATATTTACATATATATGACACACACACATCGGCCGTCTTGTTTCTAAGGGAGCTCCTGGTGCTAATGTTGGCTCCCGATGCTAACGTTAGCTCCCGGTGCTAACGTTAGCCGCCTCCCGTGTGTTTTGTAATGGTGTTGTAACCAGGTTGTATAAGTTGGAGGTGACAGGTGAGGACACGGACACAGAAGAGACACGTTCATTAAGGTTCATCCAGGATTATTCTCTTCGATTCAACTCCACTGATCGACGAGCGGATTAATCGACCGAGGTGGCTATGCGTTTATTATTTATTAGTTAAAATATGTTCTTATATGTTCTAGTGCTGTGTTGTATAATATGTTCTAACATGATAAAATATGTTCTATGTTAACAATGTGTTCTATAATATGTTCTAACATGTTAAAATATGTTCTATCATATGTTGTAACATTAAAATATGTTCACATATATTAATGTGTGTTCCATGTTATGTTGTGTTAAAATATGTTCTAATCCTAGATGATGCTAGGTGGCGGTGCTACGTAATGCTAGCTGATGCTAGGTAATGCTAGCTGATACTAAGTGATGCTAGGCGGCGGTGTTAGGTAATGCTAGCTGATACTAAGTGATGCTAGGCGGCGGTGCTAGGTAATGCTAGCTGACACTAGGTGATGCTAGGCGGCGGTGCTAGGTAATGCTAGCTGACACTAGGTGATGCTAGGCGGCGGTTCTAGGTAATGCTAGCTGACACTAGGTGATGCTAGGCGGCGGTTCTAGGTAATGCTAGCTGACACTAGGTGATGCTAGGCAGCGGTGTTAGGTAATGCTAGCTGACACTAGGTGATGCTAGGCAGCGGTGCTAGGTAATGCTAGCTGATGCTAGGTGATGCTAGGCGGCGGTGCTAGGTTATGCTAGCTGGCACTAGGTCATGCTAGGTCAAGTGTTAGCTAGCTGATGCTAACGCTAACGGCTTGTTGTGTCCCAGGTGTCCGGAGCGTGGTTCTGGCTAAGATGGCGGCGCTGTGGCGGGCCGTGGGCGAGGCCTTATGGGGGGCGTGTGCGGCCGACTCCATGTCCATGCCGGTCCACTGGTTCTACGACGTCCAGGACATCCGGAGACACCTGGGGGGCTGGGTCTCAAACTTCACCGACCCCCCAAAGAGACACCCGTCCAGCATCCTGAGCCTCTCCAACACCGGTAAGTCCAGGTCTGAGGGTCAGCGGGGTCCAGAGAGCTCCACCCATCAACTCTGTGGCCCCGCCCATCCACCCAAGGCTCCGCCCATTCACTCTGTACTGGTTGTGTTGCAGCTGGTAGCGGTCGGACCGGAGGGACGTCGCGCGCTAAGAGGCCTGATGTGGTCGGGAACGTGATCCTCCATGATAAGTTGGACGCCTGGACGTCCTCCAACAGATCGGTCCATTACCACCAAGGTACCAGGACGTCTCAGGCCACTGGGACTCCTGTCTCCTCCTGTCTCCTTCTGTCTCGTTCTGTCTCCTCCTGTCTCCTTCTGTCTCGTTCTCTCCCGTCCTCACTCGTCTCTCCCTCTGTCGTCCTCCAGGTCTTCAGGCCGGGGACAACACCCTGAATGTCCTCTGTTCCCTGCGGGCCGCCCAGTCTCTGGTTGCTGGAGGTTTCAGGGACGTCTCCTGCTCAGACGCCCGAGCTGCTGTCCTCTCAGACTACGTCCAGTTCCTGACGTCTCCTGGGTCTCACGGGGACACGTACGCCGAGTCCTTCCACCGCTCCTTCTTCTCAGACTGGCAGGACAGCAGGCCGTCCTCACCCCGAGAGGTAGGAGACAAGAGGAGACAAGACAGGAGAGACACAACAAGACTGTGTCCTGTCTTGTCCCGTCTGACCGGTCCCCGTTGTCCCCGTTGTCCCCGTTGTCCCCGTTGTCCTCCAGGTCTTGAGTTTTGCAGAGAAACGCTCCAGACGCCACCTGAGCTTGTCTTTCCCCGATGGCCAGCTGGACGCCATCGGCTGTCTTCCCATGATCCTCCCCTTCGTCCTGCTGTCCGCCTCAACCAATGAGGAGCAAGCTGTGAGTGCACGCCCACCGACCACGTTTCTGACTCCGCCCCTGTCCCTCTAACCCCTCCTGTCCTCAGGTCCAGGCGGCGGTGGAGTTCGTGAAGCTCACCCATCCTCACCCCAAAGTTCCTGACTACGTGTCCATCTACAGCCGGGCGCTGCACGCCGTTGTGGGCGGGGCCAGCATCCGCCAGCAGGCTGAGCACGCCCTTAGGACGTTGGACGCCTGGGACGTCTCCCGGAGCTTCAGCCTCAAGGCAGCCAGGTGGGACGTTCCCAGGACCTTCACCGCAGTTAGCTTCAGTTCTTCACTATGTTTCACAGCTAAGATGTAGCATTGTTAGCTTAGCATTAACTCCAATGCTAACACCTGTCCACAGTATGCTTAGTGTAGCATGTTAGCATTTGTGTGTTGCTATTTTTGGTAAAGATGTTAGATATGCAAGAATGCTAATACATCATAACCTTATCAGTGTTGTTAGCTTAGCATAAATACCACTGTGTTTTCAGACATTTCTGGTAGATATTTCACACTAAAGGCCCCTGTGGTTCCAGGTTCCCCAGGTCCTCCGAGGACAGGCTGAAGGTCCACCAGAGCGCCGTGTGCTCCCTGGGCATGGCATGCTACACTAAAGGTATGTTCAGGTGAACCTGAAGCCAGGTGAGGTGATGTGGGCGGGGCTCTGACCTGAGTGTGTTGACCAACAGGAGCTCTGAGCAGCATGTTCTACCTGGCGCACGAGTTCCACGACGACCTGACGGGAGGAATCCTGGCCAACACCAACTGTGGAGGTAACCCCGCTAACAACTCTGCTAACGACCCGCTAACAATCGTGTTAACGATCCAGTGAACGACCATTTTAACGATTCAGTTAACAAAGTATTTGATGACCCGTTGACGACCTCTTTAACAACCTTGATAAAAAGTCTGTTAACGACGAAGTTAACGACTAAGTTAACAAACCTGTGTCCGACCTCTTTAACGACCCCTTTAACAACCAGGTTCCTCTGAAGGTTCCTGGTTCCTGGTCTAATCTGCGTCTCCTCCCTCCAGGTGAGAACTGTAACCGTGGGGCGGCGCTGGGGGCCCTGCTGGGGGCCGCGGCGTCGCACCGAGGTGGTGGCGTCCCACAGGAGTGGAAGGACCAACTGAGAGACGCCCAGGAGCTGGTCCCTGACATCCTGAAGGAGCTGAGCTAACCGGAGCGTGGCCCCCTGGTGGAGAGGAGGCGGAACTACTCACTGTTTACATTGTTTATTATTTCTCATTAAAAAGTTTGGATTAAAATAGTAAATCTGCCTCAGAGTGTTTTATAAAAGATTAACCAATAAATGAGAGGGTTCAGGAGACTGGAGGGACTCTGATTGGATGGAGGTGGGACGGTGTGCGGGGGGTCAGTGTTTGTTTCAGAGAGTTTCTGAACTTTGATCAGATCAGAACAAACATGGCGTCCGTCAGCAGAGAAACTAAGTGGCTCTCCTTCTTAATACTCATCAGTGCTTCTTTCCCAGCATGCACCGGGTTCACTGGAGGTCAGTCTACTCTCTTCTTGTTAACGTTAATGTTAGCATGTTAGCTACTGGAAATAACGAGGCTTTTGGTCTTGTTAGGGTTAGGGTCTCTAACTGGTCTCAAGATGCCAGATACAACCACAGTCCTAATGCCTCTCAGCTGTAGCGGTAGTAAGCTTAGCATAAACGCCAAACGTAGCGTGTTTCGTTGCCGATTAGTTTTCTTTATCAAGAATCACAGCTTTTATTCTCATCTTTCTAGAGGTCTCTCGAGGTAATGCGCTAACACACACCTGACCCCTTTAACGACTCATTAATAACTTGTTACTGACCCTTTAATGAGTTCTGACTGACCCCTTAAACGACCTGTTAACAACTCACTACTGACCCGTTAACGACTCATTACTGACCCTGTTAATGACTTGTTACTGACCCGTTAATGACTCGTTACTGACCCCTTTAAGGACTCGTTACTGACCCGTTAACAACTCGTTACTGACCCCTTTAACGACTCGTTACTGACCCCTTTAACGACTCCTTAACAACTTGTTACTGACCCCTTTAACGACCCCGTTACTGACCCCTTTAACGACTCGTTACTAAACCCATTAATGACCCCTTTAACGACTCCTTAACAACTCGTTACTGACCCCTTTAACGACTCGTTACTGAACCCATTAACGACCCCTTTAATGACCCGTTAACAACTCGTTACTGACCCTTTTGATGCCTTGTTACTGACCCCTTTAACGACTCGTTACTAAACCCATTAATGACCCCTTTCACGACCCCTTTAACAACTTGTTAACAACTCGTTACTGACCCCTTTAATGAGTTGTTCCTGACCCCTTAAACGACCCCTTTAATGACCCGTACAGTGTCCCATGAAGGAAGCGTGTTCGTAGACCGTCCTGACGCCAACGTTTTCCTGCGCCGCAGTCGTCGGGCCAACTTCCTGCTGGAGGAGCTGAAACAAGGAAACCTGGAGCGAGAGTGCTACGAGGAGAAGTGTTCGTACGAGGAGGCCCGGGAGATCTTCGCTCTGCCTCAACAGCTGGTCAGACACCTCCTGAACGTCCTGCTTCCTGGTTCCTGGTCTTTACTGTGTCTCTAACTGGTGTCTTCTCTGTTCTCAGGAGAACTTCTGGAGGACCTACACAGGTAGGCCCTAGACCACCTGCCCCCCCTCCAGTGTCTCTGGATGGTGGATCGTGGTCCCTGATGGTGTCTGTTTTGTTTGCAGCTGTGGATCGCTGCCTGTCGTCTCCCTGTCAGAACGGCGCCACCTGTACTCGCCACGTCGACACCTACACATGCAAATGTCCACCAAGGTTTCATGGACTCAACTGTGACAGAGGTGAGAACCGGAACCGAACATGTCCTGGAGAGACTGTCCAACATCTCCTGTGACAGACGCTGAAGACGCCCCCGTGTCTTTGTGTCTTTGTGATGTCACAGTGCGCTCCACGTCCAACGGCTGCCGCTACAAGAACGGAGGATGTGAACACTTCTGCAGGGAGCGTCCCGATCGCTCCCACAGCTGCTTCTGTGCCCCAGGCTACGCTCTGGACGGGGACAACAGCACCTGCCTGCCCCAAGGTCCACCCCCAGCCCCCAGCAACCAGACAGCACCATGGCAACCACCCATCAGCCCCTACCAAACAGCCACCAGCTCCTAGAAACCAGCTAGCACCATAGCAACTACCCATCGGCCCCTAGCAATCAACCACTAGCAACCAGCCAGCAGCCCCTAGTAACCAGCTAATATTAGCATGAACAATGCTAGCTTAAACCAGCCTTATGTCGACTAAACTCCAACACATCTCCACTGGTTCTGGTTGCCATAGTAACCCTCATATAAAACAGATATAAACATGTCCTCTTTGTGGGCGGGGCTTTCATCTTGTTTTTCCAGTTCTACGTTCGGAGGCAGCGCGTTGATGGTTTGTGTTGTTGCAGATGGAGTCGTCTGTGGAAGACCGCTGGTCCACTTTGCCCCAAGGGTTGTTAACGGGCAGATCTGCCCCAAAGGCCACTGTCCGTGGCAGGTGAGAGTCCCAGAGTGGCCTGTTAGCGCCACTACACCGCCACCCGTGATTTTCTACTGTTCTAACGTTGATTGTGTTTGAAGGCGCTGCTGACTGAACACAACACCTTCACCTGTGGTGCCATCGTCCTGACGGATCAGTGGGTGCTAACAGCGGCTCACTGCGTTTGGCTCAAACCTATCGCCATCTTCCACATCACCGTGGGTCAGTCCCGACTACAACTTTAACGTTGCTCTTTTATTTCTACAGTCAGACGTTAACTTTAGGTTTGATGACACGACCCCAGAACCTGAACAGGAAGTCATAGAAACGTGTCCAAGTTAGCTGGTTAAAGGCTAATGTTGTTCGGCTAATGTTAGTGGGTTTGTGCTCAAGTTAGCTGTTCTAAGCTAATGTTGTTTAATCTAATATTAGGTGTTTAACATGTAAGTTAGCTGGTCGAGGCTAATGTTCATGGTTTATGTTAAAGTTAGCTAGTTTATTCTAACATTGTTTTGGCTAATATCAGCTTGATTGTGATAATGATGGCTGTTTAAGATTACGTTACCCTAGCTGACTTATGCCTTTATGCAACCCTTCAAAATAAATCGTTGTTTCCCTTTGGTTTTGATTTGAAGGAGAACACGACCTGAAGGAGGACGAGAAGACGGAGCAGAAGCGACGGGTCCTGAAGGTCGTGATCCACCCCGGCTACAACCAGTCCACGTCCGACAGCGACCTAGCGCTGCTGAAGATCCACCGCCCCGTCAAACTGGGGCGCCACGTGGTCCCCATCTGCCTCCCGGCCCGGAACAGCACCTTCATCCGGACGCTCGCCACCGTCCGCCACTCCACCGTGTCCGGCTGGGGCCGCCTGGCCCAGTCCGGCCCCCCCGCCAGGTAGGAACGGGCGGGAACTTATCGGACACGACTCACCGCAAACAACATGATGGGAAGTTAGCATAGCGCGATAAATGTGGATAAATGCAAATTGATGTTGTCAGTGACGTTCTAGACGTTCTCTACTCGATGTTCTCCAAGTTCTCCAAGTACTCGACATTCTAAACGTACACGACAGTCTAGACGTTCCCCACGATCTAGACCTACTCAACGTTTTCCACTCAACGTTCTCAGCATTCTCGACATTCTGACCATTCTCTACTAGACGTACAAGATGTTCTCCCCGTATGTTCTCTACTTGACATTCTAGGTGTAAGCAACATACTCGACACGATGATCTAGACATTTTTTACTTGACGTCCTCCACGTTCTCAGTGTTCTCGACATTCTGGCCGTTTGCTACTTGACGTACTCCACATTCTGAACATTCTCTACTCTGCGTTCTCGACACACTCTACTCGACATACTCGACGACGTTCTTGTTGCTGAACCAGGCTCCTCATCATTAACGTGGAACTGGTTCATATATCAGAATAAAATAAAAGCAATGATGAATTCATGAGTGAGGCCAGAAATGGAACGATAGAACCGAAGGGACTGTGGAGATCTGAAGACAGAACGTAGAGGCAGACTGAGTCAGGAACATGGACTGGAGTTATGTTTTTAACATGAGTGGGATTAATAATGTTTGGTCCATCCGTTCTCCAGGTTCCTGCAGCGCCTGGAGCTACCGAGGGTTCCGCTGCAGGAGTGCCGCCTCCACACGCAGCTCAACATCACCAGGAACATGGTCTGCGCCGGGTACAGGACTGGAGGCCGGGACGCCTGCGAGGGCGACAGCGGCGGTCCTCTGGTCACCCGCTACAAGAAAACCTGGTTCCTGACGGGCGTGGTGAGCTGGGGCAAGGGCTGCGCCAAAGAAAACATGTATGGCATCTACACCAAGGTCAGCAACTTCCTGGGCTGGATGGAGGTCGTCATGGCAACCGGATGAAGGCGGCAACCTCGACCTCATTCTCGCTTCTGTTCTTTAGCTTAAGCTACCAAATATTAGCCCACACGTCTAGCTACCACTGTCCCAAACAACATTAGTCTGAACCCAATTAGCCGACCTTGAGCTAAACTAGCAGCTTATATTAGCCTAAACCAGCTAACATTAGCTTAGACTAGCAAACTGTACCCTGAACCAGCTAATATTAGCATAATCTGGCTAATATTAGCATACACTAGCAGTTAACATTGTCTTAGACTAAAGAACGTTACCGTAAACCTTCTAATATTAACCTAAACCAGCTTTTATAATAACAGTAACTCTGTAAAATGTTTTGCTTATGCTGTATCTGCACTTAACGTGTTTATTAAACAGTTTCAGCAAAACAATTTGAAACTACTCAACTGCTTTTTGTCTTTTTTTGTCCACCACGTGTCCACATGAATGTGTCCCTGTTGCTACGGAGACAGACTAACTTGTGGACATTGTCCAACCAGAGGAGAGCTGACGCTTCTTATTGAGAACAGTGTCTCCCAGTGAACAGTGGCTGCAGGAGTGGACACATATTAGCAGCAGCATTGGCAGCTTGTCTTTGTCTTGGTTTGTCTTGGTTTGTCTCCAGCTGTTAGCCGCGTTAGCCCAAGTGTTAGCAGAATCCCCGGCTAACGTATGGTCACCTTGGTTAATATGCTAACAACTAATGTTAGTTGAGTTTTAATGGGAGTTAAACAGAAAGACTAAAAATCCATCAAATTAAATGTTGCTACTAATCATTGACACGTTGAGAAATGATTAATGAAAATGTTTCAGTGTATGGGGTTAATGTTTTTATTTAGGAAGAGGACACTTTTGTCCCTTAATGGTAAGAACGTAATGTTAAAATCAGATATGAGGGTTTTCTCACTTTTCTGTTTCTTTGATCTTTAAACTACTTGATGAGAGTTGAACCCGACTGAATGTTTATAGAGCAGCAGGAGGGTTTTCCCAAAACGAACAATGACGTTGATCAATGAGCAGTTTGTTTGGATTCTCTAACGGTGGTGGGGGACAGGACGCTGGGGGACGGACTTTGAAACCTTCATGTCCTCAAACAAGCAGCAGATCCTCTGATGAAGCAACAATGTGGCTGAGAGTCTTCGTCACCTTCGTCTTCGGCCTCAGCGGCTGCCACTCGGCTTCAGGTGGGGAAACGTTCTTCTTCTACATTAGAGAAGGACGAATGTCAGCAAGCTATAGCTGTGTTGGCTAATTTAGGTTTAGGTTAGCTAGTTTAGGCTAGTATTGTCTGGTTTATGCTAACATTTGCTAGTCTAAGTTAATGCTGTCTAATTGAGATTAAGTTGCTAGTGTAGGCCAAAGTTGGCAAATTTAGGCTAATATAGTTGATTTAGGCTAACATTTGGTTGTGCAAGCTAATGTTTGCCTGTTTAGAATAATGTTAGCTGCTAATTTAGGTTGATAATAGCTGGTTTATGCTAACGATGGCTAGTCTAAGCTAATGTTAGTTAGTTTAGAATAATATTAGCTGCTAATTTAGGCTAATATTACCTGGTTTATGCTCAAATTTGCTCCTTCAAGCTAATGTTTACAGTGGCCGGTTTATTTTTCAGTTTTATTTTTCAATGAATTGAATTGAATAGTTTAGGCTAATATTAGCTGCTTTGGACTAATATTAGATAGTTCAGAGTAATATTAGCTGCTAATTTAGGTTCATTTTTGTTGGTTTAGACTAATATTAACTGGCTAATAGCTAACTAAACTAAACCAGCTAAATTAGCCTGAATAACGTTAGCATAGACCAATCCAATATTAGCCTCTGCGAGTTAATATCTAATATGCTAATAGCTAATATGACTGTGATCAGTAGTGGCTAGCTGCAGGACCACGCTGGCCTCACGAGTCTTCCTCTTCCCCCAGTCTTCCTGGATCCGGAGCGAGCTCATGGGGTCCTGGTCCGGACTCGGCGCTTTAACTCGGGCTGGTTCGAGGAGCTGCAGGCGGGCGACCTGAAGAGGGAGTGTCTGGAGGAGAAGTGCTCGTACGAGGAGGCCAGGGAGGTTTTCGAGCACACGGAGCTCACGGTCCGACTCAGAAAAGATTTTAAAACACATTTTAACTGGAGATAAACGTGGACGACGAGACACAGAGCAAGTAGAGCTCCCCCTGGGGGCTGAATGCAGTACAGGCCTTAACATAAGCCCCGCCCCCCTCCCCAAGCCAAACGTTAGTTTGATGCTGAAAAACTGATTGACAGCTCAGCTACTGGAAGACTGCATTGGCATGACTGCATTAGCATCCAAGCAGCTAATGTTCAATGTCGTCCATCTTTATATCCGGTCATGAATCTCCTCAACGACTTTTTCTATTTTTTTTATTGACGCCAACAACTGTTTCCATCTTTCTGTTTCCTCAGGACGAATTCTGGAATATGTACAACAGTAAGTAAACTCCCAGCCTTCTTTACAATAGTAAACATTAGCATAAACCAGCTAATATTAGCCTAAATCTAAGACTGCAAATGTTCAACCAGCAAACAGCCTAGACAATGCTAGCCTAAATCTGTTAACTTAATAAACAAGCTAATGCTAATGGTGAGCTAAGTGAGCAGACCTTAGTGTAAACCAGCTAATATTAGCCTAGACCAATCTAAACTAGCAAATTGTAAAATAAACGTGAAAAACCTAAAGTTGAAAATCGTATCTTAAATGAGTGAATAGTAGCCTAAACCAGTTCACTTGGTAAACAAGCTAATGTTGAGCCAAACTATCAAACTTTAGCTTATCCCAAAAACAGATTAGCCGAGACAATGCTAGTTTAAATCGCTAACTTAAACATTAACAAGCTAATGATCAGATATACTAGCAAAGATTAACCAAAACAACATTAGGATAAACCAGCTAACATAAATCTAAACCAGCTAATGTTAACCTAAACTTGACAACCTTAGCTTAAATGAATGGACATTAGCCTAAACCAGTTAACTTAACAAACAAATAAAGTTAACCTAACAAAGATTAGCCAAAACAACATTAGGATAAACCAGCTAACTTAAATGTACACAAGCTAATGTTAACCTAAACTAGCCACACTAAGCTTAAATCATTAACAATCTTAAGCTAATGGTATGGTAAACTACATAATGTTAACCTTAACCAACAATTAGCGGAGTCAATGCTAGCCTAAAGCAGCTAACCTAAATTAGCCATCATTAGCTTAAGGTGTGTACTGTCCCTTCCAGTCCCAGAGACCTGTAAGTCCAACCCCTGTCAGAACGGAGGCAGCTGCTCGGCTCAGGCGTCGTCCTACACCTGCCTCTGTCCGCCGCAGTTCATCGGACTCAACTGTGAACTCGGTGAGAACCAAACACCACATTTAGAGTTTGGAGTCCGGAGTCCCACAAGGCTCCGCTCTGGGTCCCGCTTCAGTAAGACCAGAGACGTCCCGTCCTTCTAGAGACGCTGGCCGAACCCAAGACGTGTCTGCTGGAGAACGGAGGCTGTCAACATTTCTGTGAAGAAGACGAGGAAGGACAAAGACTCAACTGCTCGTGTGCAGACGGCTACTTCCTGGACGGCAACGGACGCAACTGCACCGCACAAGGTGGACGACGGTTTGACGTTAGCATGTTTCTTGTGGTACGCCACAAACATAAACCTAATGCTAAGCTAAACTAGCAAACCTTAGCCTAAACCAGCTAACTTAACCTTCTGGAGTGAGGGTCAATCTAACTTAAGCTAATGCTAACTGTCACTGATGTTTCCAGAGGAGCTAGCGTGCGGCATGGTGCCCGTCCTGAAGGGTGTAAAGAAAGACGAGCACCTCCGGATCGTGGGAGGAACCGTGTGTCCGAAAGGAGAATGCCCCTGGCAGGTAGCTTAACGTAGCCTAGCCTATTAGCTTAACCTAGCTGAGTTTTTACAGGATGTCTGCGTGGTTGGATGTGAAGTGACGCCCTGACGTCTGTGAAGGTTCTGCTGGTGTACAAAGGAAAGGGGTTCTGTGGGGGAGTGATTTATAAACCCACCTGGATCATCACGGCCTCACACTGCCTGGAAAACACAGACGTAAACTTCCTGAAAGTGGTCGCAGGTACGAACGGATCCATCCATTTGCCTATCTATCTATCTATCTATCTATCTATCTATCTATCTATCTATCTATCTATCTATCTATCTATCTATCTATCTATCTATCTATCTATCTATCTATCTATCTATCTATCCGGTATGTGATGTGTCTGTCCAGGTGAACACAACACTGAGGTGTCTGAGGGGACGGAGCAGGAGATCCAGGTCGTCCAGATCCTGATGCACCAGGACTACGTGCCGACCACGGCCGACAACGACATCGCCCTCCTCCGCCTGGCGTCGCCCATTGCCTACACGCCTTACGCCCTCCCCGCCTGCCTACCCACGAGGCCTCTGGCCAACCGCGAGCTGTGGGCGGTGCGCTTTCACACCGTTAGCGGCTGGGGTAGGCGCAGCGAGAACGGGCCGACCTCGCACCTCCTCCGCCGCCTCAAGGTGCCCCGGATCCGGACCCAGGACTGTGTGGAGCAGAGTCAGGTGACGCTCACCCACAACATGTTCTGCGCCGGGTACATTGAAGGCCGGGAGGACTCGTGTAAGGGGGACAGCGGTGGGCCCCTGGTGACGGACTACAAGGGGACGGTGTTCCTGCTGGGCATCGTGAGCTGGGGCAAAGGCTGCGCCCGGCCGGGTAACTACGGCATCTACACCCGAGTGTCCAACTACCTGGAGTGGATCCACAACAGGACGGCAACACCGGCACACCTGCAGAACACAACCCAGGGCTCAGAGCACAACCTGACCACCTGAGTCTAACCTAGCCTAGCTTAGCCTAATTTAGCATGAAAGATTCACTGTCTGGTTTCATTTAAACAGACAGGATCGGGTTCTGTTTCTCTCTGTGTAACTGGATAAAAAAACCTTAAAGTGTGGCTTAGCCTAGCCTAGCCTAGCCTAGCCTAGATTAGACTAGCTTTGTATACCAGATAACCGTTCACTGTTTGGTTTGATTTAAACTGTAATTTAAACTGAAAAATATTTCGAAATACTTTGAGTAGTTTTAATGTGTAGCTTAGCTTAGCTTAGCATGTAAAATAATGTATTATTTGGTTTGATTAAAACTGATGTAACTGAATAAAAACACGTGGAAACATTTTGAGTAGGAGTATTTACACTTAATGTAACTTTATGTGTAGCTTAGTTTAACTTAGCATAATCTATTGTAGCTTACTACAGTATAGAATAAAAACACATGAAACACTTTGACTTGCTTTAATGTGTAGCCTAGCATGGCCTAGTTTAACTTAGCATAGTCTATCCTAGCTTAGTATTCCAGATAACTGTTTGTTTGGTCACTACTGTAACTGAATAAAATTGCTTTAATGTGCAGCTTAGCATCAAAAATAATTTATGGGTTGATATGGTTTGATAGCCGAGCTTAGCTTAGCATATGGAATTACTTATTGTTTGTTAGATAGCAGAGTTTAGCTTAGCATATAAAATAGTTTGTTGTTCGGTTTGATAGCCTAGCTTAGCTTAGTATTTAAAGTCATTTGTTGTTTGTTAGATAGCTGAGCTTAGCTTAGCATATAGAATATAGTTTGGTTTGATTTAAACTGATGTAAGTGAATAAAAACACGTGGAGTAGCTTTACAGTGTATCGTAACTTAGCCTTGCCTAGCTTAGCATGTAACTTTTTGTTTTCTGTTTGATTTAGACTAGATGGATGAAAACATGTTGTTGGTCTCTGAACTATTGATGTGAGCTGTGATTGAACGACAGAGCGTCGTCCTCCTCTGTTTACTGATTACAAATGTGTAATGACTCTCAGGGTCAGAGGTCACAGGTAAGCCCCGCCCCTCATCGATAAGCCCCGCCCCTCCTGAAGCCATCCTGTTGCCCAGGGTCTGGTTGGAGCAGTGAGAAGATGAAGATGTTTGTGAGGAGCTGCCTCATCGTGTGGAGCGTCGTCGTCGTCGCTGCTGCTACCGGTCGGTTTCAAATTCAGAGTAAACTTTAAAAACTTTAGTGAAAACTAAACGTGGAGAAGCAGCTTTTAGTTTTTATGCATGTCCACAAACCTGGAACAAACTCCCGGGAAGAAAATGTTTAAATCAATGTCTCCCTTTTTGCTGCAGCTTTATTTAATTTAAAATAATTTTATTTACCTGTTATTCTCCTTTAAGTTTTATCTTTTCTGTTTGTGCTGCTTCTACATGTCGTCTTATGATCTTTTTTAATTTGATCTCTAATATTTGTGTTGCTCTCTATGAAGTATAATAATAATATAATCTACATTTCAACCCTCATAATGTGACGGTGTTGCCTTTTATCCAGACCAGAAACAATGCTTATCATTTGGTACTGGTTCCATATGTAAACTCAGTCTGCGTTCATCTGCATGGGAGCGCTGGATTAAATAAACATGGCTTCGTCACGTCTCTTTGTATTTTAAAGACATTCTAAACTGACTAAAATGGTTAAATTGTGTCTGGAATGTGCTGTACAAACAAACTTACTCGGCTTTTAAACCTCCTCCTCCTCCTCCTCCTCCTCCTCCTCCTCCTCCTCCTCCCAGTGTTCGTCCAGAAGCAGGACGCCAACTTGTTGCTGCGACGATGGAAACGAGCTAACAACGGGTTCCTGGAGGAGCTGAAGCAAGGAAACCTGGAGCGGGAATGTATCGAGGAGATCTGTGACTACGAGGAGGCCAGGGAGGTGTTCGAGGACGACGCCAAGACGGTGACATCCACAATTAACCATTCATAGCGAATCACTTATAATCCATAATTAATAATTCATAGTTATTCACTACTAATTAATTAGTAATTAATTATTAATAATTTGTAACAAATCACTTATAATCCATAATAATCATTTATTATTGTCACTTCACGTCATGTTTGTCAAAGTTTCTACATCACCATGATTAAATGCTAATGCTAACAAACCTTAGCCTAAACCAGCAAAGATTAGTCTGGAAAATGCTAGCCAGCTAAGTTAGCTAACATAAACATAGACAAGCTAATACTAAGCTAAGGTATCTTATCCAGGTATCTTAAACCAGCAACGATTAGCATTATCAATACTAGCTATACCTAACTGCCTAGCAAGCTAGCTAACTTAAAACCTAAAACCTAAATCGGGTTTCCTGGCCATATCTTCAGCTTGTTAGCTTGTTAGCATGAGAGGTGAACTAACATGTTGTTGTTGTGTCTTCAGAGGCAGTTCTGGCAGACATATGACCGTAAGTAACAGCTGATTGGTCCATTGATCCTTTTGTTGTCGTCTCGTGACGTTTCACCCGTGACCTCTGACCCTAAGGCCGTGACCCCTGCCTCGTGAACCCATGTCGTAACAACGGTCAGTGTCTGTACGTCGGCTCCAACTACGAGTGTCAGTGTCCCGAAGGCTTTGAGGGTCGCTACTGTCAGACAGGTGAGCACTTCCTGAAAGGAGGGGGTGGGCTAAGCTAAGCTAGGTTAGGCTATGTTATGCTAAGCTAAGTCACACTTTAAAGCCACTCAAAGAGTTTCTACATGTTTTCATTCAGTTACATCAGTTTAAATCAAACGAAACAGTGAATTCTCTTGTATGCTTAACTACGCTAAGCTAGGCTAAGCTAGGCTACACTTTCAAGATTGTCAAATACTTTCCACGTTTTTTATTCAGTAAAAAATAAAGCCAAAAAAATCAAGGAGGAGCTAACTATTTCCTGATAGGTGGAGGAGCTACTTCCTGATATATCCTGAGAGGAGGAGGAGTCAGGAGGAGTAGTTGCTTCCTGATAGGAGGAGGAGTTAGTTCCTTGTAGAAGGAGTTACTTCCTGGTAGGAGGAGTTACTTCCTGGTTATCCCCCCCAGTGTTTGAGGACTCCCTGAAGTGTCTCTACCAGAACGGACATTGTCAACATTTCTGTGACGGTTCTGGGGAGAAGAGACGATGTTCCTGCGCTGAAGGATACCAACTAGGAGACGACGGACGGGAGTGTGTCGCTCAAGGTACGAACTCACCGCACCCCCCTTCCGAACCCTCCTTTAACTCCGCCCCCCGTGCCCCATCAACCAATCGGCTGCTTGTGGATGTGTTGCAGTGCAGTACCCGTGTGGACAGGTAGCGCCAGAGGAAAGTGAACAGAACCCGACTGAGGTGGCTCAGACCAGAGCGGTGGGAGGGAACCACTGCCCCAGAGGACAGTGCCCCTGGCAGGTAGAGCCCCCGCGACCTTTGTCCTCCTCAGGCAACATCAGGAGGGTCCTCCATCTTCTTTGATTCGTTCCTGTCCTCTCCAGGTCCTGGTCCAGTTAAATGGGCGGAGTCACTGCGGGGGCATCCTGGTTCGTCCTGACTGGGTCGTCACAGCCGCCCACTGTATCCATGGCAACAGCCCCCAGAACCTGACCGTGGTGGCAGGTGAGTGGTTTCACTTCATATCAGGTGTCTGTCCCTAACCCTGACCCGGGTCTTTTGTGAACTGGTTTTGTCTCTGTTGCCAGGGGAACACAACCTGGAGGAGGAGGAGGGCACGGAGCAGAGGATACCGGTTTCCATGGCGACGGCCCACCATAGCTACGACCCGGCGAGTGGCGACGGCGACCTGGCTCTGCTGAGGCTGAGCCGGGCCGTGGTCCTGGGCCGCCACGCCGTCCCGGTCTGCCTGCCCACCAGAGACTTCGCCCAGAGGGAGCTCCTCCCACTGCGCTACCACACCGTGTCCGGCTGGGGCAAGAGGACCACCGGGGGCAACGGCGAGCCCGCCCTGCTGTCCTCCCCCTTCCTCCGTAAGTTGTCCGTCCCGATCGTCCCGACGTCCCAGTGCTCTCAGAAGTCCGGCTTCAACTTCACCGCCAACATGCTGTGCGCCGGGTACCTGGAGGGGAGCCAGGACAGTTGCCGTGGAGACGACGGCAGCCCCCTGGTCACGCTGTATGGCTCCACCCACTTCCTGATCGGTGTGGTGGGCTGGGGGCGGGGCTGCTCCCACCCGGGCTATTACAGCGTGTACACCAACACGGCCCACTACGTGGACTGGCTGGAGGACACCATGAAAAACACCACGGCCATGGCCACGCCCACAGCCACGCTCACCATGGCATCCGATCCGTTAGAACAAAAACTGGTTTAGAAAAGAATCAAGACAGGAAATAAAAGTCTGTGAATCTGAGGCTCGTTTGTCATCAATAAAAAATAAAGCTTTAATTCCACCAGCGCCCCCTGCTGGTTCCACACATAACGACTATAACACAGAGTAAAGTGACCACTAACACTAAAACTACTAATACTAATAGTACTACTACACCATCGCCAACAGAGCAGCAGCTGGTTATATACACAGACTACAGGGGGAGTAAAGTAGTAATAGAGTACTGCAGTTACCCGTAACCCTGAGGTATGAAGGTTGTAATTCCACCAGCGCCCCCTGCTGGTTCCAGACATAACGGCTGTAACACAGTAAAACAACTACTATTAATAGTACTACTACTACAGTCTAACATCACCAACACAGTGGAACTCAGTTCTGACTTTAAGTGAAGACAAAAAAACAAAATGGCGTCCTTTCAGGGTCGTCTCTGTGGAGGACGAAGAGGCTTGTCCAGGTCTTTAGGGACGTCCTCCTGGGACGGGATGAACTCATACTGAAACACATCATGAGTTAGCTGTTAGCATCATTAGCCTTGGTAGCATTAGCAGTAGATAATAACTAGCATTAGCATTAGCAGTGTTATTAGTCACAGCATTAGCATTTTAGGTTATGCTATTACTAGCAGTAATACCATCAACTATGTCTTTTGTTACAGTGGATGTCAGGTGCTACTGCTAACACGACGTCATCCATCAACAAGTCGATGCGAGCAGTGATTGCAATGATAGTATTAGCAGCAGAAAGTAGCAGTAAATCATGGTAGCATTAGCAGTGTTAGCATTAGCAATGCTATTGGTGACAGCATTAGCAGGGTTTCCAGTAATTGCTTAAACTATTATTAGCATTAGCACCATTAACTACGTCCTTTATTCCAGTGGCTGTCGATTTATGACCTTGTGTTAGCAGTGACAGCATTGATAGCATTAGCAGTGTTAGCATTGGCAGCAGCTGTTTCACCTGTACAGTCTTCCAGGCTGAAGGTTGAAGGCCACCCACCAGCCGGCGGCCATCTTTCTTCCTCAGACACGACAACGCTTCAACACAACCTGTCAACACAGAGAGAGAGAGACTCAGAAAACCCGAGGACGAGGATCAACGTGGACACGACTGATGACTGACCGAGGACGAGGAGGACAAAGAGGACACCAGCAGAGCAGGACACGATGGACGATGACGAACTGTTGAGGACGTTTGTCCCAGTCAGAGGGACATCTGGAGGAGAAGAGAAGGTAAGAGACTCTGACACTTGAAACGATGAGGAAATGATGAGGCCTCTGTGGTTTCTTTGTTCAAGTGAAAAATTGTTCTGACATTTAAACCGTTGAACACAGAACATCACTTCCTGAGTTCATCTTTGTGGAAGCGTTGCTGCGACCAAACTAAAGTCTGAACAGAATCAGTTCTATGACTCTACTGACCACAAAACAGTCTTAGAACTTCAGTCACCTTCTTCAATGATGTAAAAACACATGGTGGGTTTTAAAGGACTAACTGAGATGAGGTCAGGTAACCTGGAGGTGACTACAAAGAGGAATGAGGACTAGTGCTACAACCAGTAACCAGGAGCTATAAAGACCTGAGGTCAGGAGGAGTTAACTACGTACCTGGGAAAAGGAGGAGGAAGGACTCCTCAGCTGTAATGCTGTTATATATTGTCCTTCCACAGTAGTAAAGCCGACCGTCCTCTGATGACATGTTTTTAATCTCAAGTCTGGTTCCATTGATTAAATATTTGGTTTTTAACTCAGTAGAGTTATAGGAAGCTTTGTCTGTAGGAAAAAAACTGCGACCGATAGAGAATCTGAAGTGATGGTGGATTTCCATGGACCAGAAAACATCTGCATCCATGATGGAGCAGTTTAAAGAGACGTCTTGACCCAGCTTCCCTCTGACCTCCGTCACGTTCTGGACCTCTGAACCCAGCAGAACCAGAGGCATCATCATCAGCAGCAGGAGATCCATGATCAGGTTCAGACGTCTACAAAGCAGCTCAGCTCTGAACAGACTGAAGAGAAGAGTTCTCCACTTCCTCGTTTACCTCTTCATTATTTATGTCTACATGACAAACCACAAACACTGAAACCACCTCCTCCAGCCTCCACTCTGAGAAACTGTCTGGGTTCAGCAGGATTTCAGATTTCTTCACACTGTGTTTCCATTCCCCTCTACAAAAAACCCCAACACCTAAATATCTATCATATAAAACTTTAAATGAAGCACCTACATTTCTAAAAACCTCTGAAATATATAAATCTAAACCATCTTTACTCTCTCTTGAGGTGGTTTTGCAGAACTTTATTGTATCTCTAGAGTTCAATGAAAGACTATTTTGTCATTTCCCTGGATGATGATGCAGTTTCAGAAAACAACAACAATTAAATAAAGTTGAAATGATTCTTCATGTCTCAACTGTCTTGTGTTTCTACAGCTTTAACTGCAGCTTTAATTCCGCCACAGCACCTCCGGCTGCTTCCAAACACGAATAAAACTGCTACGACTGCTACTAATACTAATAGTACTACTACCACCATTGCCAACAGAGCAGCAGCTGGTTATATACACAGACTACAGGGGGAGTAAAGTAGTAATAGAGTACTGCAGTTACCCGTAACCCTGAGGTATAAAAATTTTAATTCCACCAGCGCCCCCTGCTGGTTCCAGACATAACGGCTGTAACACAGTAAAACAACTACTACTAATAGTACTACTACTACAGTCTAACATCACCAACACAGTGGAACTCAGTTCTGACTTCAAGTGAAGACAAAAAAACAAAATGGCGTCCTTTCAGGGTCGTCTCTGTGGAGGACGAAGAGGCTTGTCCAGGTCTTTAGGGACGTCCTCCTGGGACGGGATCACCTCATACTGAAACACATCATGAGTTAGCTGTTAGCATCATTAGCCTTGGTAGCATTAGCCATGTCAGCAATGGTAGAATTAGCAGGAGACAGCAGCTGTAACTCACAGTAGAATTAGCAGTGTTAATAGTCACAGCATTAGCATTAATAGCATTTGCAGTTAACTTAGCTTATGCTATTACTAGCAGTAATACCATCAATTATGTCTTTTATTACAGTGGATGTCAGGTGCTACTGCTAACACGACGTCATCCATCAACAAGTCTATGCGAGCAGTGATTGCAATGATATTATTAGCAGCAGAGGGTAGCAGTAAATCATGGTAGCATTAGCAGTGTTAGCATTAGCAATGCTATTAGTGACAGCATTAGCAGTGATTCCAGTAATTGCTTAAAGTATTATTAGCATTAGCACCATTAACTACGTCCTTTATTCCAGTGGCTGTCGATTTATGACCTTGTGTTAGCAGTGATAGCATTGATAGAATTAGCAGTGTTAGCATTAGCAGCAGCTGTTTCACCTGTACAGTCTGCCAGGCTGAAGGTCGAAGGTCACCCACCAGCCGGCGGCCATCTTTCTTCCTCAGACACGACAACGCTTCAACACAACCTGTCAACACAGAGAGAGAGACTCAGAAAACCCGAGGACGAGGATCAACGTGGACACGACTGATGACTGACCGAGGACGAGGAGGACAAAGAGGACACCAGCAGAGCAGGACACGATGACGATGACGAACTGTTGAGGGACGTTTGTCCCAGTCAGAGGGACATCTGGAGGGAGAAGAGAAGGTAAGAGACTCTGACACTTGAAACGATGAGGAAATGATGAGGCCTCTGTGGTTTCTTTGTTCAAGTGAAAAATTGTTCTGACATTTAAACCGTTGAACACAGAACATCACTTCCTGAGTTCATCTTTGTGGAAGCGTTACTGCGACCAAACTAAAGTCTGAACAGAATCAGTTCTATGACTCTACTGACCACAAAACAGTCTTAGAACTTCAGTCACCTTCTTCAATGATGTAAAAACACGTGGTGGGTTTTAAAGGACTAACTGAGATGAGGTCAGGTAACCTGGAGGTGACTACAAAGAGGAATGAGGACTAGTGCTACAACCAGAAACCAGGAGCTATAAAGACCTGAGGTCAGGAGGAGTTAACTACGTACCTGGGAGAAGGAGGAGGAGGAAGGACTCCTCAGCTGTAAAGCTGTTATTTATCATCCTTCCACAGTAGTAAAGCCGACCGTCCTCTGATGACATGTTTTTAATCTCAAGTCTGGTTCCATTGATTAAATATTTGGTTCTTAACTCAGTAGAGTCGTAGGAAGCTATGTCTGTAGGAAAAAAACTGCGACCGATAGAGAATCTGAAGTGATGGTGGATTTCCATGGACCAGTAAACATCTGCACCCATGATGGAGCAGTTTAAAGAGACGTCTTGACCCAGCTTCCCTCTGACCTCCGTCACGTTCTGGACCTCTGAACCCAGCAGAACCAGGGGCATCATCATCAGCAGCAGGAGATCCATGATCAGGTTCAGACGTCTACAAAGCAGCTTAGCTCTGAACAGACTGAAGAGAAGAGTTCTCCACTTCCTCGTTTACCTCTTTATTATTTATGTCTACATGACAAACCACAAACACTGAAACCACCTCCTCCAGCCTCCACTCTGAGAAACTGTCTGGGTTCAGCAGGATTTCAGATTTCTTCACACTGTGTTTCCATTCCCCTCTACAAATAACCCCAACACCTAAATATCTATCATATAAAACTTTAAATGAAGCACCTACATTTCTAAAAACCTCTGAAATATCTAAATCTAAACCATCTTTACTCTATCTTGATTTTGCAGAACTTTATTGTATTTCCAAAGTTCAATGAAAGACTATTTTGTCATTTCAAAGGATTATGATGCAGTTTCAGAAAACAACAACAATTAAAGTTGAAATGATTCTTCATGTCTCAACTGTCTTGTGTTTCTACAGCTTTAACTGCAGCTTTAATTCCACCACAGCACCTCAGGCTGCTTCCAAACACGAATAAAACTGCTACGACTGGTACTAATACTAATAGTACTACTACCACCATCACCAACAGAGCAGCAGCTGGTTATATACACAGACTACAGGGGGAGTAAAGTAGTAATAGAGTACTGCAATTACCCGTAACCCTCTTCTATGAAGATTTTAATTCCACCAGCGCCCCCTGCTGGTTCCAGACATAACGGCTGTAACACAGTAAAACAACTACTACTAATAGTACTACTACTACAGTCTAACATCACCAACACAGTGGAACTCAGTTCTGACTTCAAGTGAAGACAAAAAAACAAAATGGCGTCCTTTCAGGGTCGTCTCTGTGGAGGACGAAGAGGCTTGTCCAGGTCTTTAGGGACGTCCTCCTGGGACGGGATCACCTCATACTGAAACACATCATGAGTTAGCTGTTAGCATCATTAGCCTTGGTAGCATTAGCCATGTCAGCAATGGTAGAATTAGCAGGAGACAGCAGCTGTAACTCACAGTAGCATTAGCAGTGTTAGCATTAGCAATGCTATTAGTGACAGCATTAGCAGTGTTTCCAGTAATTGCTTAAACTATTATTAGCATTAGCACCATTAACTACGTCCTTTATTCCAGTGGCTGTCGATTTATGACCTTGTGTTAGCAGTGATAGCATTGATAGAATTAGCAGTGTTAGCATTAGCAGCAGCTGTTTCACCTGTACAGTCTGCCAGGCTGAAGGTTGAAGGTCACCCACCAGCCGGCGGCCATCTTTCTTCCTCAGACACGACAACGCTTCAACACAACCTGTCAACACAGAGAGAGAGAGACTCAGAAAACCCGAGGACGAGGATCAACGTGGACACGACTGATGACTGACCGAGGACGAGGAGGACAAAGAGGACACCAGCAGAGCAGGACACGATGACGATGACAAACTGTTGAGGGACGTTTGTCCCAGTCAGAGGGACATCTGGAGGGAGAAGAGAAGGTAAGAGACTCCGACACTTGAAACGATGAGGAAATGATGAGGCCTCTGTGGTTTCTTTGTTCAAGTGAAAAATTGTTCTGACATTCAGACCGTTGAACACAGAACATCACTTCCTGAGTTCATCTTTGTGGAAGCGTTGCTGCGACCAAACTAAAGTCTGAACAGAATCAGTTCTATGACTCTACTGACCACAAAACAGTCTTAGAACTTCAGTCACCTTCTTCAATGATGTAAAAACACATGGTGGGTTTTAAAGGACTAACTGAGATGAGGTCAGGTAACCTGGAGGTGACTACAAAGAGGAATGAGGACTAGTGCTACAACCAGTAACCAGGAGCTATAAAGACCTGAGGTCAGGAGGAGTTAACTACGTACCTGGGAGGAGGAGGAGGAGGAGGAGGAAGGACTCCTCAGCTGTGAAGCTGTTATTTATCATCCTTCCACAGTAGTAAAGCCGACCGTCCTCTGATGACATGTTTTTAATCTCAAGTCTGGTTCCATTGATTAAATATTTGGTTTTTAACTCAGTAGAGTCGTATTCAGCTTTGTCTGTAGGAAAAAGACTTTGACCGATATAGAATCTGAAGTGATGGTGGATTTCCATGGACCAGTGAACATCTGCACCCATGATGGAGCAGTTTAAAGAGACGTCTTGACCCAGTTTCCCTCTGACCTCCGTCACGTTCTGGACCTCTGAACCCAGCAGAACCAGGGGCATCATCATCAGCAGCAGGAGATCCATGATCAGGTTCAGACGTCTACAAAGCAGCTCAGCTCTGAACAGACTGAAGAGAAGAGTTCTCCACTTCCTCGTTTACCTCTTCATTATTTATGTCTACATGACAAACCACAAACACTGAAACCACCTCCTCCAGCCTCCACTCTGAGAAACTGTCTGGGTTCAGCAGGATTTCAGATTTCTTCACACTGTGTTTCCATTCCCCTCTACAAATAACCCCAACACCTAAATATCTATCATATAAAACTTTAAATGAAGCACCTACATTTCTAAAAACCTCTGAAATATCTAAATCTAAACCATTTTTACTCTCTCTTGAGGTGGTTTTGCAGAACTTTATTGTATCTCTAGAGTTCAATGAAAGACTATTTTGTCATTTCCCTGGATGATGATGCAGTTTCAGAAAACAACAACAATTAAATAAAGTTGAAATGATTCTTCATGTCTCAACTGTCTTGTGTTTCTACAGGTTTAACTGCAGCTTTAATTCCACCACAGCACCTCTGGCTGCTTCCAAACACGAATAAAACTGCTACGACTGCTACTAATACTAATAGTACTACTACCACCATCGCCAACAGAGCAGCAGCTGGTTATATACACAGACTACAGGGGGAGTAAAGTAGTAATAGAGTACTGCAGTTACCCGTAACCCTGAGGTATAAAAATTTTAATTCCACCAGCGCCCCCTGCTGGTTCCAGACATAACGGCTGTAACACAGTAAAACAACTACTACTAATAGTACTACTACTACAGTCTAGCATCACCAACACAGTGGAACTCAGTTCTGACTTCAAGTGAAGACAAAAAAACAAAATGGCGTCCTTTCAGGGTCGTCTCTGTGGAGGACGAAGAGGCTTGTCCAGGTCTTTAGGGACGTCCTCCTGGGACGGGATCACCTCATACTGAAACACATCATGAGTTAGCCGTTAGCATCATTAGCCTTGGTAGCATTAGCAGTAGACAATAACTAGCATTAGCCTTGTCAGTAATGGTAGAATTAGCAGCAGACAGCAGCTGTAACTCACAGTAGCATTAGCAGTGTTATTAGTTACAGCATTAGCATTAGTAGCATTTGCAGTTAACTTAGCTTATGCTATTACCATCAGTAATACCCTCAATTATGTCTTTTATTACAGTGGATGTCAGGTGCTACTGCTAACACGACGTCATCCATCAACAAGTCTATGCGAGCAGTGATTGCAATGATATTATTAGCAGCAGAGGGTAGCAGTAAATCATGGTAGCATTAGCAGTGTTAGCATTAGCAATGCTATTAGTGACAGCATTAGCAGTGATTCCAGTAATTGCTTAAAGTATTATTAGCATTAGCACCATTAACTACGTCCTTTATTCCAGTGGCTGTCGATTTATGACCTTGTGTTAGCAGTGACAGCATTGATAGAATTAGCAGTGTTAGCATTAGCAGCAGCCGTTTCACCTGTACAGTCTGCCAGGCTGAAGGTCGAAGGTCACCCACCAGCCGGCGGCCATCTTTCTTCCTCAGACACGACAACGCTTCAACACAACCTGTCAACACAGAGAGAGAGACTCAGAAAACCCGAGGACAAGGATCAACGTGGACACGACTGATGACTGACCGAGGACGAGGAGGACAAAGAGGACACCAGCAGAGCAGGACACGATGACGATGACGAACTGTTGAGGGACGTTTGTCCCAGTCAGAGGGACATCTGGAGGAAGAAGAGAAGGTAAGAGACTCTGACACTTGAAACGATGAGGAAATGATGAGGCCTCTGTGGTTTCTTTGTTCAAGTGAAAAATTGTTCTGACATTCAGACCGTTGAACACAGAACATCACTTCCTGAGTTCATCTTTGTGGAAGCGTTACTGCGACCAAACTAAAGTCTGAACAGAATCAGTTCTATGACTCTACTGACCACAAAACAGTCTTAGAACTTCAGTCACCTTCTTCAATGATGTAAAAACACATGGTGGGTTTTAAAGGACTAACTGAGATGAGGTCAGGTAACCTGGAGGTGACTACAAAGAGGAATGAGGACTAGTGCTACAACCAGTAACCAGGAGCTATAAAGACATGAGGTCAGGAGGAGTTAACTACGTACCTGGGAAAAGGAGGAGGAAGGACTCCTCAGCTGTAATGCTGTTATTTCGTTTCATTCCACAGTAGTAAAGCCGACCGTCCTCTGATGACATGTTTTTAATCTCAAGTCTGGTTCCATTGATTAAATATTTGGTTTTTAACTCAGTAGAGTGGTAGGAAGCTTTGTCTGTAGGAAAAAAACTGCGACCGATAGAGAATCTGAAGTGATGGTGGATTTCCATGGACCAGTGAACATCTGCACCCATGATGGAGCAGTTTAAAGAGACGTCTTGACCCAGCTTCCCTCTGACCTCCGTCACGTTCTGGACCTCTGAACCCAGCAGAACCAGGGGCATCATCATCAGCAGCAGGAGATCCATGATCCGGTTCAGACGTCTACAAAGCAGCTCAGCTCTGAACAGACTGAAGAGAAGAGTTCTCCACTTCCTCGTTTACCTCTTTATTATTTATGTCTACATGACAAACCACAAACACTGAAACCACCTCCTCCAGCCTCCACTCTGAGAAACTGTCTGGGTTCAGCAGGATTTCAGATTTCTTCACACTGTGTTTCCATTCCCCTCTACAAATAACCCCAACACCTAAATATCTATCATATAAAACTTTAAATGAAGCACCTACATTTCTAAAAACCTCTGAAATATCTAAATCTAAGCCATCTTTACTCTCTCTTGGTTTTGCAGAACTTTATTGTATCTCTAGAGTTCAATGAAAGACTATTTTGTCATTTCCCTGGATGATGATGCAGTTTCAGAAAACAACAACAATTAAATAAAGTTGAAATGATTCTTCATGTCTCAACTGTCTTGTGTTTCTACAGGTTTAACTGCAGCTTTAATTCCACCACAGCACCTCTGGCTGCTTCCAAACACGAATAAAACTGCTACGACTGCTACTAATACTGATATTACTACAGTCTACCATAGTAGCAGCTGGTTTCCACACACAGACTACAGGGGGAGTAAAGTAGTAATAGAGTACTGCAGTTACCCGTAACCCTGAGGTATAAAGATTGTAATTCCAAGTCCACAACCAGCTGTTCACGGTTCTGATCCAACACAGACAGCATGTTTGGCTAACATAGCAACAGTAACCAAGTGGGGAAGGGAGGGACTTGATGAAAGGGGAGGAGCCCTGTGATTAGAAGGCCAACTAAGGGTTAATTTAAAACTAAACTTCACTGAGTGTCTTTAGAGTCATTGGGTCACATGACGGTATCAGAAGTCAGGGATTGGCAGGTCTGACGTTGAGGGGTAAACAGAGCCCCATCAATAGATGGAGGAGCTTCCTGATTGGAGGAGTTTAACTCCCCCCACGGGTCACTGGCCTCTCTACCTCCCCCCCTCCTCCGTCTCCACATTCAGACGACTTCACTTCCACTCAGCACACAGAAGGTTTTTTCCAGTCGAGGAAATGTCGACCCTGGTCCTCCTCCTGCTCCTGGCCACCCCCGCCGCCACCGCTACTGGTACGTTCCCTGACCCCTCAATGATTGGAGGAGGAAGGAGAGAAGAAGAAACCTCCATGTTCACTGAGGTGGGGGTGGTGGGGTGGGGTGGGGGGCAGTATGTTGTGTGTGATGTCAACATGTCAGCAGCGCCGCTAACAGACAAACAACACCAACTGTTTTTTATGTCGTTAGCTTAATAGCATCATTGTTATTTTTTTTACTTACTGGTACAATATCAGTTCTGGAAACGTTCAAATACTTTGGCAATTATGCCAGTGGGCTAACGATGTGCCGATATTCTCAACATGCTAATGTGCTGATGTGATGGTTACATTTTAAAGGCTCTTCAAAGCATGTGGTGCTCCCTCTGGTGGCTGGCCGCCATATAGGCAATACATGCCCCGCCCCCTACATATTAGTGGGCGGGACTAAAGTATATGTCACGTTATTTGATGTTCTAAAAACAGGAAGTGACGTCTACATGATTGACAGGTTCATCCGAGATTCAAAGTCAACTTTGAATTTTTGTTCTTATGCTGCACTACACAGCAATTAGCATTGATTAGCGCTCACGGGGTTCCTCAGGGCTCCATTCTTGGTCCTCTACATGTTTAATTCGGTTTGAGCTGCTGTTATGTTTAACAGCAGCTGTTATTAAACTTAAAAATAAAGTATTAGCTAGTAGCTAGCCTCAGATAGCCACAATGCTAACTTCACCAAACTGTCTCCAGTTTTCCTGGAAGACAAGACGGCCAATCAGGTTCTGACCCGGCCGAGACGAGCCAACAGCTTCTTAGAGGAGCTAAAACAAGGCAACCTGGAGAGGGAGTGCAGGGAGGAGCGATGTGATTTGGAGGAGGCGCGAGAGATCTTTGAGAACACAGAGAAAACGGTACGAAGCTTGTTTTTTATGCCAAAACCATGTTCAAATAAATTCACCTATGAAAGAAAAACATGTTTGTTTGATATATTTCATCGTTTCTCTTTTTCAGAAAGAGTTCTGGGCCATATACGTTGGTAAGTCAACTAAAGTTAGGCCTGTCAACTCTTTATTCTGGCCACTTCATTAGGTACGCCACTGAAACCAGTCCTGCTCTAGGTCTGGTCTCCATGAAGGTTCTGGTTCAGCTTTAGTTTCTAATAACTGAGAGAAATGTTGATTCATCTGGGTTTTCATAGGTTAGAACCACTTCAGTAGCGAACCTAATGAAATCAATCAGCATACCTAATGACCTGGACTAGCATACCTCATGACCTGGACTAGCATACCTAATGACCTGGACTAGCATACCTCATGATGTGGACTAGTATACCTAATGACCTGGACTAGCATACCTAATGAAGTGGACTAGCATACCTCATGACCTGGACTAGCATATCTAATGATGTGGACGGTAGCACTAGCGAGTTGTTCTGTCTTTGTCCTGTAGATGGCGACGCGTGCGAGTCGATGCCGTGCGCCAACGCTGGGAGCTGTAAAGACGGGATCGGAAGCTACACGTGCTACTGCCAGGACGGATATCAGGGCTTCAACTGTGAAATAGGTACGTCTGAAGTATGTAACGTCCAAACCAGAGGATCTCCTCCCACGTCTCCACCCTGACGTCTCCCGTTTTCACAGTTATTCCTGAGCTCTGCGAGAACAAAAATGGCGGCTGTGAACATTTCTGCAACGTGGTCGAGGGAAGCGTCCAGTGCTCCTGCGCTGACGGATACTTCCTGGCGTCAGATGATAAATCGTGCAGCTCGAACGGTGAGAAGACGAAGCTTCGACTTGACTCCGACCTCACGACCGTTCCCTCATTCCTCCAAATGTGATTGTGTTTCGTAGAACCCTTCAAATGTGGCTCCGTCATATCGGGAAAGACCCGAACGGTTTTCAGGTACGAGAGGACCAACGTGACCACGGAGGGGGGCATAGGTGCGTGGAACACCAACGACAATGCCACCATCGCCGCCAATGTCACCGGACTAGAGGACGCACACCTGAACAGCAGCCTGAGGGTCCTAGAGGACTTGGTCTGGCCTCAAATGTCCAGCATGACTCGTATTGTTAACGGAGAGGACTGTCCCCCAGGACAATGTCCATGGCAGGTAGAGTCTCAATTATTTACAATCAGTCTGGTTTTATGTGGACTAGCAATACTAACCGTGGACGTGGTTGTCTGACCTACTGGGGCGTCCCGAGTCCTCCTGAAGACGAAGGGACACCCAGGTTCTGTGGTTTTGACCTTGTTGTTTTGTCCTCGTCTTCTCAGGCTCTGCTCCTGAATGAAGAAAACCAGGGGTTCTGTGGAGGAACCATCCTCAACGAATACATCATCCTGACCGCTGCCCACTGCATGAACCAGTCCCGCTACATCTACGTCAAGCTCGGTGCATCTCCGTCCGTCCGTCTCCGTCCGTTAGTCCCTCAGAGCGCAGGTTCTAACCGTCTGCTTTCATTCCAGGTGAGTTTGACACGCTGGTGGACGACGGTAACGAAGCAATACACCACGTGGAAACGATTGCTGCCCACACCAAGTACCGACCGGACACCTACCACAACGACATCGCACTCATCAAACTGGCCACGCCCATCAAATTCTCCAGGTTCATCCTGCCCGCCTGTATACCCGAGCAGGACTTCGCTGAGAAGGTGAACGTTTAGCTTAGCTTAGCATAAAGACTGAAACCAGAGAGCACGCTCAACATCTAAAAACGTAAATGAGTTGGTTGGTTTCCATGTCTTCTCTCTATGCTATACTATGCTATGTTAGGCTAAGCTAAGCTAATGAAGTAACTGGAGATGTTTAGTTTAGAGTTTAAACACGTGTAAATAAAAGGTCAGAGGTCCATAACTTCATGGAATTGGTGAGACGTCTTTAGCTTCATAGGTAGCTACAGGTAAGAGAGAGGTAAGACACAGGTGGACAGGTAAGAGACAAGTGGACAGGTAAGACAAAGGTGGACAGGTAAGAGACAGGTAATAGACAGGCAGGAGACAGTTTGTTTGATAGCATTATTGGGACGCCAACTAAAACTCTGTCCTTCCAGGTCCTGATGCGGGAGCCGGACGGCATAGTCAGCGGGTTTGGACGTCTGGGCGAAGGTCGTCAAGCGTCCACCATCCTGCAACGCCTCTCCGTCCCCTACGTGGACCGGGCCACCTGCCTCAAATCCACCCAGCTACGAATATCTGCCCGAATGTTCTGCGCCGGCTACGACTCGATAGCCAAGGACGCCTGCCAGGGCGACAGCGGTGGGCCACATGTCACGCGCTACCGCGACACCTACTTTGTTACCGGCATCGTGAGCTGGGGCGAAGGCTGCGCCCGCAAAGGCAAATACGGCGTCTACACCCAAGTGTCCAAGTACATCCGCTGGATCCAGGAGGGAATCGACCAGCTGGTGCGCAAAGACAAGCGCGGCGGTGGTGGGAGGATGAAAAGGCACCATGGCGCCATCAAGAGGCTGCGTCTGTAAAATGCCACGGCTCAGGCCTCGTATGTGCTCACGTTACAGCCCTGCTAGCAAACAGAAGCCTTCGTTCTCACACTGCACTACACTGCAATTAGCATTGATTAGCGCTCACGGGGTTCCTCAGGGCTCCATTCTTGGTCCTCTACATGTTTAATTCAGTTTGAGCTGCTGTTATGTTTATATTTAAGGCCTCAGAACAACAGTTCTGGCTAGCATGCTAGCTAACCGCTACATGATCTGGAGTCATGTTTGAGTCCAGTTGATGAAGGTTTAGTTTCTCGCTTTTCTTTTTAATTTGTATAAAACCAAATGTAAGTTTGATTTTTATATCCGTCAGAAATTAACTCTGAGGGTTGAAGCAAATAAAGACGAACTACAACAACACTTTGACACTTTGTGTTTCTGATTTTGTCAACGTTAAACAATCAGTGTGTTGCTGGATGTTGTGGCTACAAAGAAAACAATGTTACAGATTATTAAAATTACTGACTGACGACCGGATGTTTCAGACTCTTCCAGCTCCAGCGGCTCAATGTCGATCTTTACGATTCAATAATTAATCTATTCATGTTTGCCTGAAATAAACAGACGTGGTGAAGTTTCAGAGGTCGGAGGAGGTTGGAGAGGACGGGGCAGAGTCCACGGAAACAAACCAGAAACAAATCAGACTCAGGAGTTTCCAGAGATTCGATTCCTTGAAGAAGGAGAAGGAAGCTTAAATGCTAACGTTTTATTATCAGAAAGTGTCAGTTTTGATTTTTCTTCCAGTCCGACTTTAAACGTCCAGGTCTGAGGTTAACGGGGGTCATGGCGGTCGGGATCATGTCAGCGTCGGTCCTCTCGCTCTGTCTTCTTCAGGGTTTCCTCCAGGTCTTCGGTCAAGAAGGTGAGTGGAGACATGTAAAAGAGTTCTTTACCAACTTTAAGTCAGACAGAACACAGAACAATTAAACCTTCTAATAAAACTCCCAAAATATATGATTCAGTGTTAAAGTTGCCTGTCAAGTCTTTGTTGACGGGCAAATGTTGATTCATCTGGGTTTTCATAGGTTAGACCAACTTTACACTGTGTTCCAAATTATTATGCAAATGATATTTTTCTCAGATATTCCCAAATAGTCAACGTAAATGACAGTTAGCATAAGTCACCAACCGTTAGTTTAATGAATTATAATGTTATTGAACAAACCTCCCAATGACAACAGTATTTTTCAAAAATAAAAAACTTAAAATGCACGGTTCCAAATTATTACGCACAACAGAGTTTTATAACATTTTACAGGTTGTTAAGAACTGAAAATGCTCATCTTTTGAATTTGCAGCATTAGGGGGTCATATTTACTGAAATCAAAAGCTATTTCAATCAAAAACATCTTAACATGTCAAGTTACATTTTAACCCCTTATTTGATAGCAGCTTCACAATTTCTGCATCCATTGAACTTGTGAGTTTTTGGAGGCCTCCCAGAGCCTCTGTTTGGATGTGAACTGCCTCCCACTCTCATAGATCTTTTGCTTGAGGATGCTCCAAAGGTTCTCAATAGGGTTGAGGTCAGGGGAGGACGGGGGCCATGCCATGAGTTTCTCTGCTTTTATGTCCATAGCATGAAGAGGATTTTGTTATGGAAAGATCGGTTCTTCTTTTTGTACCATGGAAAAAAGAAGAAACTCCACTTAATTTACAGAGGTAATTTTCACACCTTCAGGGCCCTAAAGGGGCCGACCAGCTCTCTCCCCATGGTTTCGGCCCAAAAACAGTCCCAGCCTTGTTGGGACATGGTGGCCGTCCACCAACCATCCACTACTCCCTCCATATGGACCATCCAGGTTGCACGGCACAGTGAACAAGACTGTGTGAAATTAGTCTTGTTGTATTTCTGGGCCCACTGCAGCTGTTCCTGCTTGTGAGCATTGTTTAGGGGCGGCCGGATAGAAGGTTTACGCTTAACTGCAAGTCTCTGGAGGATCCTCCACCTTGATGTGCGTGGGACTCCAGAGGCACCAGCAGCTTCAAATATCTGTTTGCTACTTTGTAACGGTATTTTAGCAGTCTCTTAACAGTACGATGATCATGCTTAAGTTTTCATGAAATATCTAAGGTTTTTATACCTTGTCCAAGGCATTGGACTTTTTCACGCTTTTCGGCATCAGAGAAATCCTTTTTCCTCCCATATTGCTTTGAAATGGTCATCTGCTTAATAATGTGGAACGTCCTTCTTAAGTAGTTTTTTACTTAATTGGGCTCATCTGGCAAACTAATTATCACAGGTGTCTGAGATTGATTTCAGTGATCCAAAGAGCCATGCGACGCAATAACATCCATGAGTTTAATTGAAAAAGTAAAAATGTAATCTTTATGACACTTAAATACAATTTGCATGATAATTTGGAACACAGTATACTAATGTTCTGGACTAGTGTACCTAATGAAGTGGACTAGCGTACTTTATGAAGTGGACTAGCGCTTATGAAGTGGACTAGCCTACCTTATGAAGTGGACTAGCGTACTTTATGAAGTGGACTAGCGCTTATGAAGTGGACTAGCCTACCTTATGAAGTGGACTAGCGTACCTTATGAAGTGGACTAGCCTACCTTATGAAGTGGACTAGCGTACCTTATGAAGTGGACTAGCATACTTAATGATCTAGACTAGCGTACCTAATGAAGTGGACTAGTTTACCTTATGAAGTGGACTAACGTACCTTATGAAGTAGACTAGCGTACCTAATGATCATTTAGCGCAGCTGTCCTACATTTAGCACACTTCGCCTACATTTAGCACAGTTAGCACAGTTAGAATACATTTAGCACAGTTAGCACAGTTAGAATACATTTAGCACACTTAACCAACATTTAGCACAGTTAGCATGCGGTAGCACAGTTAGCCTATAATAACATAAAGTTACCTGTGTGTTTGTGTGTGGTGCATTTAGGCGTGTGCATGTGTGCATGTGTGTAACTGTAATCACCAAGTGTGTGTGTGTGTTGGTGTGTGTTGTAAGATAAATGTGTGGGACACAGGGATCAGCTGTATTAACAGCAGAGACATCAGAGGAGTCCCTGATTAATGAACTGGTCTCAGCTGTGGCTCAGGCCTGAGGGTCAGGGGTTGCCCTGGCAACCCAAGTTGGTCGTCAAGGGCGGGGCTGCTCCCACCCTGGCGTGTACACCAACACGGCCCATTATGTGGACTGGCTGGAGGACACCATGAAAACCACCACGGCCATGGCCACGCCCACAGCCACGCTCACCACGGCGTCCGATCCGTTAGAACAAAAACTGGTTTAGAAAAGAATCAAGACAGGAAATAAAAGTCTGTGAATCTGAGGCTCGTTTGTTATCAATAAAAAATAAAGCTTTAATTCCACCAGCGCCCCCTGCTGGTTCCACACATAACGACTATAACACAGAGTAAAGTGACCACTAACACTAAAACTACTAATACTAATAGTACTACTACCACCATCGCCAACACACAGACTACAGGGGGAGTAAAGTAGTAATAGAGTACTGCAGTTACCCGTAACCCTGAGGTATGAAGGTTGTAATTCCAAGTCCCCAACCAGCTGTTCACGGTTCTGATCCAACACAGACAGCATGTTTGGCTAACATAGCAACAGTAACCAAGTGGGAAAGGGAGGGGCTTGATAAAAGGGGAGGAGCCCTGTGATTAGAAGGCCAACTAAGGGTTAATTTAAAACTAAACTTCACTGAGTGTCTTTAGAGTCATTGGGTCACATGACGGTATCAGAAGTCAGGGATTGGCCGGTCTGACGTTGAGGGGTAAACAGAGCCCCATCAATAGATGGAGGAGCTTCCTGATTGGAGGAGTTTAACTCCCCCCACGGGTCACTGGCCTCTCTCTGCCTCCTCCTGCTCCTGGCCACCCCCGCCGCCACCGCTACTGGTACGTTCCCTGACCCCTCAATGATTGGAGGAGGAAGGAGAGAAGAAGAAGCCTCCATGTTCACTGAGGTGGGGGTGGTGGGGTGGGGTGGGGGGTAGTAGGTTGTGTGTGATGTCAACATGTCAGCGGCGCCGCTAACAGACAAACAACACCAACTGTTTTTTATGTCGTTAGCTTAATAGCATCATTGTTATTTTTTTTACTTACTGTTACAATATCAGTTCTGGAAACGTTCAAATACTTTGGCAATTATGCCAGTGGGCTAACGATGTGCCGATATTCTCAACATGCTAATGTGCTGATGTGATGGTTACATTTTAAAGGCTCTTCAAAGCATGTGGTGCTCTCTCTGGTGGCTGGCCGCCATATAGGTAATACATGCTCCGCCCCCTCCATATTAGTGGGCGGGACTAAAGTATATGTCACGTTATTTGATGTTCTAAAAACAGGAAGTGACGTCTACATGATTGACAGGTTCATCCGAGATTCAGAATCAACTTCGAATTTTTGTTCTTATGCTGCACTACACAGCAATTAGCATTGATTAGCGCTCACGGGGTTCCTCAGGGCTCCATTCTTGGTCCTCTACATGTTTAATTCGGTTTGAGCTGCTGTTATGTTTAACAGCAGCTGTTATGTTTAACAGCAGCTGTTATTAAACTTAAAAATAAAGTATTAGCTAGTAGCTAGCCTCAGATAGCCACAATGCTAACTTCACCAAACTGTCTCCAGTTTTCCTGGAAGACAAGACGGCCAATCAGGTTCTGACCCGGCAGAGACGAGCCAACAGCTTCTTAGAGGAGCTAAAACCAGGTGACCTGGAGAGGGAGTGCATGGAGGAGCGATGTGATTTGGAGGAGGCGCGAGAGATCTTTGAAACTGAAGAGAAAACGGTACGAAGCTTCTTTTTTTTCGCCAAAACCATGTTCAAATAAATTCACCTATGAAAGAAAAACATGTTTTTGTGTTTGATATATTTCATTGTTTCTCTTTTTCAGAATGAGTTCTGGGCCATATATGTTGGTAAGTCAACTAAAGTTAGGCCTGTCAACTCTTTATTCTGGCCACTTCATTCGGTACGCCACTGAAACCAGTCCTGCTCTAGGTCTGGTCTCCATGAAGGTTCTGGTTCAGCTTTAGTTTCTAATAACTGAGAGAAATGTTGATTCATCTGGGTTTTCATAGGTTACAACCACTTCAGTAGTGTACCTAATGATATCAATTAGCATACCTCATGACCTGGACTAGCATACCTAATGACCTGGACTAGCATACCTCATGACCTGGACTAGCATACCTAATGACCTGGACTAGCATACCTAATGACCTGGACTAGCATATCTAATGATGTGGACGGTAGCACTAGCGAGTTGTTCTATCTTTGTCCTGTAGATGGCGACGCGTGCGAGTCGATGCCGTGCGCCAACGCTGGGAGCTGTAAAGACGGGATTGGAAGCTACACATGCTTCTGCCAGGACGGATATCAGGGCTTCAACTGTGAAATAGGTACGTCTGAAGTATGTAACGTCCAAACCAGAGGATCTCCTCCCACGTCTCCCCCCTGACGTCTCCCGTTTTCACAGTTATTCCTGAGCTCTGCGAGAACAAAAATGGCGGCTGTGAACATTTCTGCAACGTGGTCGAGGGAAGCGTCCAGTGCTCCTGCGCTGACGGATACTTCCTGGCGTCAGATAATAAATCGTGCAGCTCGAACGGTGAGAAGACGAAGCTTCAACTCGACTCCGACCTCACGACCGTTCCCTCATTCCTCCAAATGTGATTGTGTTTCGTAGAACCCTTCAAATGTGGCGCCGTCATATCGGGAGAGACCCAAATGGTTTTCAGGTACGAGAGGACCAACGTGACCACGGCGGCCACCATCGCCGCCAATGCCACCGGACTAGAGGACGCACACCTGAACAGCAGCCTGAGGGTCCTAGAGGACTTGATCTGGCCTCAAACGTCCAGCATGACTCGTATTGTTAACCACAACTGTCCCCCAGGACAATGTCCATGGCAGGTAGAGACACCCAATTATTTACAATCAGTCTGGATTTATGTGGACTAGCAACACTCGCCGTGGACGTGGTTGTCTGACCTATCGGGGCGTCCCGAGTCCTCCTGAAGACGAAGGGACACCCAGGTTCTGTGGTTTTGACCTTGTTGTTTTGTCCTCGTCTTCTCAGGCTCTGCTCCTGAATGAAGAAAACCAGGGGTTCTGTGGAGGAACCATCCTCAACGAATACATCATCCTGACCGCTGCCCACTGCATGAACCAGTCCCGCTACATCTACGTCAAGCTCGGTGCATCTCCGTCCGTCCGTCTCCGTCCGTTAGTCCCTCAGAGCGCAGGTTCTAACCGTCTGCTTTCATTCCAGGTGAGTTTGACACGCTGGTGGACGACGGTAACGAAGCAATACACCACGTGGAAACAATCGCCACCCACACCAAGTACCGACCGGACACCTACCACAACGACATCGCACTCATCAAACTGGCCACGCCCATCAAATTCTCCAGGTTCATCCTGCCCGCCTGTATACCCGAGCAGGACTTCGCTGAGAAGGTGAACGTTTAGCTTAGCTTAGCATAAAGACTGAAACCAGAGAGCACGCTCAACATCTAAAAACGTAAATGAGTCGTTTCGATTCCCCATGTCTTGTCTCTTCACGCTATGCTATGCTATGCTATGCTATTGTAACACTTTCACATTTCACAATAGGACTCGTGGATTCATAGATGAGATTGGTTCCACCACTGGAGCACCGTGGAATGTGAGAATGAGACTCAGGAGGCAAAGGTTTTAATATAAAAGTAACGCTGGCTTTAATTAAGACAAATAGAATAGAAATAGAACAACATAAACAGATAAACAAATACACAGATAAATAAATAAATATGTTAAAACAAGACGAACAAAATTCTCTGACAAAATAAAACAGTTAAATAGATATTACATACAATATCAGTTGATTATGTAATTGAGCTAAATATTCTAATTTGGGTGCACCACAATAACCTGAATCTTTGTTTCACTTTCAAATTTCAGATTCTCTGATACAATATAACAGTTTTTAATGAACCAAAGAGGGAAAAAAAAATGGGGGATTGTGTGAGAGGGCTGAGTGTGAGGATGTTCCAGATGTTGGGCCAACCTCACCAGAGAGGGCAGCAGGACCGGTCCAGTGACGAGGGGATATCTGGGGTTCACTTCACTTCACTTCACTTCACTTCGCTTCACTTCACTGGAACAGGCAAAATCCAAAACAACAACAACAACAAAAAACCTGACCTGTTTTTTTTGTTGTTGTTGATTTTTGGCTGCATGTCGCCAGTAGGACTTATTCTGTTTTTTTCTGTGACTTGAACCAATCAAATGGTTTTTGGTGGTTTGTGTTTTTTGGCTGTGGGGTTCAGCGGAGCGGCCGTTTGTCTGTTGGTGTGTTCCTGCTTCCTGCTGTTCGCTTTGTATATTTTTCATAATGCTAATTTTTTACATTTTTTGTATTACACTGATCAGTTTTTTTTATTATTTTGCTTTAATCTCATTTTATTTATCTTTCGTGTGGTTTTGAGTGAGTTTATTTTCAACGAAGCTATTGTGACAAGATAGTTTAAATATCATTAAAGTCTGTCTAAGCTAAATCTACATCATCAGTTATTTAGTACAGTTCGTCATGGCAACAGTTACCATGGCAACAAAACAATATGCAATACTGCACATCTTGGCTAAACTGCTTCTAGTAAATAACCTTTTTAACATCTGCATTCAGTATAATACAATCACGAACGAACCAATTCAGGAGTAAAATAAAACAAAACAACTCCACAACAATTAAAACCAATAATCATTCTCACCGACCTCTGTGTTCAGCGGCTGCGGTACCCGGTACAGCAACAGGGTTCTACACAAACAGCAAACTAATAAACAAATGTACTTTCGGTGACATTAGAACAGAAGACATCGTCCGTGGATTGTGCCTTTACCTCGCTGCTGAAAGCAGTAACAGAAGCTGGGGGGAGTTGTCCACACACAGACACACCGACGAGAGCCGGAAAAATCAGAATCAGAAAAAAAAAAACCTTTATTTATCCCCAAGGACAATTAGGAAAAGGGAGCAGCAGCAGCTAAGTGCTAACAGACGAGCTAACGGTGGTTAACAGACTGACGCTCACTCACACTCAAATAAACCGGCGGGCGGGGCTAAACTGTGTTTACAGTTCTGATTGGACGATCTGACCTGATGCATTCAGGGGACAGAAAAACATGGGAAACATTGGTACTTGACGAGACTATAGATGCCGTTTTCTTATTAAACTAAACAATTAATAAAACATTAATTTCCTTTTCTTTTCTAATTTATTTATGTAGCCCAATATATTAAAAGGGTTACACCATGCTATGCTAGGCTAGGCTAAGCTAGGCTAGGCTAAGCTAATAAAGTAGCTGGAGATGTTTAGTTTACAGTTTGAACATGTGTCAGTAAAAGGTCAGAGGTCGATAACTTCATGGAACTAGAGATGTCTTTAGTTCATAGGTAGCTACAGGTAAGAGAGAGGTAAGACACAGGCAGGAGACAGTTTGTTTGATAGCATTATTGGGACACCAACTAAAACTCTGTCCTTCCAGGTCCTGATGCAGGAGCTGGCCGGCATAGTCAGCGGGTTTGGACGTCTGGGCGAAGGTCGTCAAGCGTCCACCATCCTGCAGCGCCTCTCCGTCCCCTACGTGGACCGGGCCACCTGCCTCGCATCCACCCAGCTACGAATATCTGCCCGAATGTTCTGCGCCGGCTACGACTCGATAGCCAAGGACGCCTGCCAGGGTGACGGGGGTGGACCGCACGTCACGCGCTACCGCGACACCTACTTTGTTACCGGCATCGTGAGCTGGGGCGAAGGCTGCGCCCGCAAAGGCAAATACGGCGTCTACACCCAAGTGTCCAAGTACATCCGCTGGATCCGGGAGGGAATCGACCAGCTGGTGCACAAAGACAAGCGCGGCGGTGGTGGGAGGATGAAAAGGCACCATGGCGCCATCAAGAGGCTGCGTCTGTAAAATGCCACGGCTCAGGCCTCGTATGTGCTCACGTTACAGCCCTGCTAGCAAACAGAAGCCTTCGTTCTCATGCTGCACTACACTGCAATTAGCATTGATTAGCGCTCATGGGGTTCCTCAGGGCTCCATTCTTGGTCCTCTACATGTTTAATTCGGTTTGAGCTGCTGTTATGTTTATATTTAAGGCCTCAGAACAACAGTTCTGGTTAGCATGCTAGCTAACCGCTACATGATCTGGAGTCATGTTTGAGTCCAGTTGATGAAGGTTTAGTTTCTCGCTTTTCTTTTTCATTTGTATAAAACCAAATATAAGTTTGATTTTTATATCCGTCAGAAATGAACTCTGAGGGTTGAAGCAAATAAAGACGAACTACAACAACACTTTGACACTTTGTGTTTCTGATTTTGTCAACGTTAAACAATCAGTGTGTTGCTGGATGTTGTGGCTACAAAGAAAACAATGTTACAGATTATTAAAATTACTGAGTGACGATGTTTCAGACTCTTCCAGCTCCAGCGGCTCAATGTCGATCTTTACGATTCAATGATTAATCTATTCATGTTTGCCTGAAATAAACAGACGTGGTGAAGTTTCAGAGGTCGGAGGAGGTTGGAGAGGACGGGGCAGAGTCCACGGAAACAAACCAGAAACAAATCAGACTCAGGAGTTTCCAGAGATTCGATTCCTTGAAGAAGGAGAAGGAAGCTTAAATGCTAACGTTTTATTATCAGAAAGTGTCAGTTTTGATTTTTCTTCCAGTCCGACTTTAAACGTCCAGGTCTGAGGTGAACGGGGGTCATGGCGGTCGGGATCATGTCAGCGTCGGTCCTCTCGCTCTGTCTTCTTCAGGGTTTCCTCCAGGTCTTCGGTCATGAAGGTGAGTGGAGACATGTAAAAGAGTTCTTTACCAACTTTAAGTCAGACAGAACACAGAACAATTAAACCTTCTAATAAAACTCCCAAAATATATGATTCAGTGTTAAAGTTGCCTGTCAAGTCTTTGTTGATGGGCAAGGTGAGTCGTGAGTCGTGAGCAATCACTAACTAACAATGACTAACTTTACTAATGATCTGGACTAGCATACCTAATGAAGTAGACTAGCATACTTGATGAGCTGGACTAGCGTAATTAATGATCTGGACTAGCGTACCTAATGAAGTGTACTAGCGTACCTAGTGTATTGGACAGACGTGGTTCAGATCTTTCTGGTGTCTCCAGTGTTCCCCCGGACCCTCGAGGGCCCCCGAACCTTCCTGAGGTCCAGACGGGCCAACCAGTTCCTGGTGGAGGAGATCCTGCAGGGGAACCTGGAGAGGGAGTGCTACGAGGAGCGATGCAGCTACGAGGAGGCCCGGGAATACTTCGAGGACACCCCCAAGACGGTGGGTGGACAGACTGAGTAAAACCCTGTTCTCAGGGGACTAGTTTCACCATGGACCTGGTCCTGTGGTTCGGATTGTGCCCGTGCTGCAGGTCAGAGGACAGTTTACAGGTTCTCTTCCCTGGTCTAAATGGGTCTAAACCCAGAGAGTCTGACTCTCTCTGGACCAGGTTTACCTCAGGACCTCTATGGTACCAGAACCAGGGTTCAGGTCATTTATCTAGTCTAGTCTGGTCTAGATTTTACTTTATTAATCACAGACATGGATTAAGATCACAGACGACCTCTGATGTTAATCCAGATTAAACTGGTCCCCTTTAGAGAACAGGACTTAACGTCTGAGCTGGGGTGGAAGTTCTAGGTTCTAACTGGTGTTTGTTTGTGTGCAGAACGCTTTCTGGACAAAGTACTATGGTGAGTGGTGCAAAATAAACTAACAAATACAAGAGACATGACTCCACTGAGAGGAACCAATCCCAGAGAACCCAGAGAAGCCAGGGAGAACAGAGAACCTAGTGTTCCTACAGACTCTAGAGAACCCAGAGAATCTTAAGATCGTAGAGAACTCAGAGAACCGAGAAAACCTAGAGATCTCAGACAACCCAGACATCCTAAAGAACCCATAGCTCCCAGAGAACATAGAGAACCCAGTGAACCTAGAGGAAGAGAAAGCAGAATTCCCAAATAACCTAGAAACCCTAAAGAACCCAGGGATCCCAGAGAATATAGAGAACACAGAGATTATAAAGAACCCAGAGGACATGGAAAACCTTGAAAAAATAAGGGAACCTAAAGAACCCAGATATTCCAGAGAACCTAGATAACCCAGAGAAACTAGAGGTCGTAAAGAACCCAGAGAACCTAGAGACCCCAAATAACCCAGAGAACATAGAGAACCCAGAGATTCCAGAGAATCTAGAGATCCCAGAGAACCTAGAGAACCTTTTAATTCCAGTTTGTGGATAAATTGTTATTATTAGTTAGTTCACATTCTGCGCCTTTTACTGGAGAACCGCTGGTGCTCACTGTGTTTTGGTTCCTGAGACGGGGACCAGTGTGATCCCAACCCCTGCCTCCACGGGGGGAACTGCACCGACATGGTGGGGGGGTTCTCCTGCTCCTGCAGCGCCCCCTACTACGGGCCAGCCTGTGAACTGGGAGAACCGAAGGAGGTGTCCGACGCGTTGCAGTCCGGCGTGCAAGGTCTGAACCAGAGGGTAACAGACTCCGCCTCCAAAAAGGGGCGGGGGTTTAAGGCCAGAAACTGGGGCTGCTCAGAATATGTTGTAACGCTTCGTGTTGTTCTCAGAGGTCTCAGAGTGTCCCACCTCAGGACCGGCGGCGTGCGACCAGATGTGCACGGCCTCCTACCACACCTTCAGATGCTCCTGCGTCCGGGGATTCAAACTACAGACCGACAGGCGGAGCTGTCAGCCCGAAGGTGAGACTTCACGACACCCTCATGTCTCCCTTCAGACTATAGACCAGACGATGCATCACTTTATTGACACCCACAGGGACATAGTTTTGTCCAAGAAAGAACATATATGAACCAGACATAAGAAGGTTATAAATAAAAATAAAGGTAATGAAGGTTTTGTAATGCTAATATGAGCATAAAATAGGAACTTGCAAAGTACTTAGATGAGAGCGCGCTAGTTTTGGCAGCTAACAGAGATCGGACATAATGATGTTGTCGTCTCGCCAACATTTGCTCGTACTTTGTTATTTAGATTGTCCAACTAACCCATCTCTGTGTCCTCAGTGGACTTTCCCTGTGGACGACTTCCCCACAGCGTCGCTGCGATGTGTCGCCGTGGAAACTGTCCCTGGAAGGTAGGGCCTCTCGGTTCCTCATCTTCTTTATGGGTGGATCTAATACTCCTCTGTAGCTTAGCGTGCTAGCTAACATGAACCAGTGTCAACAGCTCCATGAGTGTCTATTTTCTGCCTCCAGGTGTCCCTCCTGAACAGCCGAGGGGCGGAGCTATGTGGGGGGGTGGTGTTGGGGCAACACTCCGTCCTGACCGCCGCCCGCTGCCTCTTCTTGGACTCGAACTTCAACCCCCGGTCCTCGGACTTCTACGTAGCCACCGGTACCGGCTCTAAAAAAGCTTTAACTGTTTATTTTATGATATTTATTTTATCTCATTTAGGAGCTGGAATGTTTACTCTGTTGTTAGTGCTATACATTGACAGGCTGGTTGGCTGGTTAATTGGTTAATTGATTGAGTAATTTGTCGGTTGACTGATTGACAGATTGATTAATTAACTGAGTGACAGATTGTCTGATTGTTTGATTGATTGAGTGAACAGTTGGTTGATTGATTGGTCGATATATTGATTGATTGGTAAAATGTGGAGACCCCTGGAACAGTGACCATGTCTTGACATCTCGTCTCCTAGGCAACAAGAAGACGGTGTTCCCGGTCCGTGCTCTGCACCTCCACAGCCGCTTCCATCGGGGTAACCACGACAACGACCTCGTTCTCCTTGAGTTGGCCAGCCCCCTAACCTTTGGCCCCGCCCTCATCCACCTGTGCCTGCCCACCAAGGACTTCAGTGAAAACATCCTGATGCATTCTGGGAGGACGGGAGTGGCGGGGGCCGGGGACCTGGTCTACGTGCCGCTGGAGCAGTGTCGCAGGAATGCGAACGTCTCGCATCCGCTCAGCAACAAGATGTTCTGCATGAGGAGGGAGAACGATCCCGGGCCCAGGAGAACCGGCAGACTTTCAGGGAACCACAACGGAACCAGGGGGAACCCAAATGGACACGTTGGGAACCAGACTGACGGCCACAGGAGACTGGGACACACAGGGAACCGGCTCCACGGCCCCTGGGATGCCGGCAGCAGCGCGGAGTCGGAGGTCGGCGGCCTGCTGCCGGGGTCTCCGGTTGCCACGGTGGAACGGGGAACAGCGTTCTTGACCGGGCTACTGATCTCGTCCCCTGGAGGAAGCAGCAGTCTGGTTTTCACCAAAGTGTCTCGGTACCTGACTTGGATCGAACAGATGAAGGAGGCGTCCGAGAATTACATTACCCCTCAGGTCAGCCTGTATCCAGAGAGACGCTAACGAGAGGCTAACGAGGCAGCAGCAAAACTCTTTAAGTCCAGCTGCAGACTCTTCTGAATCTGATATAAATTGTAGTTTAATGTGGATCTGAACTTGTTTATTTAATATTTGTCAAATGTGAAGAAGATAAAATCAAAGCTTTGAACGGTTTGTCTTTGAAATGTGTAAATTTTAATTTGCTGAATAATAAAAACATTTGAACCAAATAACTGTTACGGTTGGAGTTCTGCTTAAAGTAAAGACTCCAGTACCCACAACGCACTGCTTCATGGACCAGTCAATGTAAAGTCAATCAGACCCACGCTCTACGAAACAGCATCTGTTTTATTCAACATCTTTCACAGCACAAATAAAAAAAAAGGAATCAATGTGAATACAAAATGTTTCCAGGAAGGCCCGTCAACCCCAGGGTATTGTGGGTAACGTAGTCTAGGAGACAGAGGACAGAGGAGGGAACGGGTTCTGTTTACTGACCACGAGCTTCTGGTGCTGGTGGGAGATGTATCCTTTGATGTGACCCTGACAGGAAACACAGAAGAAGAAGAGTTGAGCGTCAGATCGTCTGAGTACAGGTGAGACCTCACCTCAGGGTCCTAAGGGTTCTAAAGGGTTCTAAAGGGTTCTAAGGGTTTCTCACCATGTAGATCAGGTTGGCCAGAATACACTGAACCTCGTCCACGTCCACGTCCTCAACCTGCATCATCCTCAGAGACACCAGGAAGGCGTCCAGAGGCAGCTGGTGGGTTCTCAGCAGCAGGTACCTGCAGATGGAACATCAACGGAACATCATCAACTACAAAACACCGGAGAACACAGGGAGAACGTGAGAGGGTAGAACTGATGTAGAATGCGGGGAGGTAGAACCAGTCTAGGACATTTGATAGTAGAACCCAGGTAAAACATGAGTGGGTGGAACCCAGGTAGAACTCAGGTTGGACATTAGATGGCACAACCCAGTTAGAACGTGAGAAGGTAGAACCAGGTAGAATATGAGAAGGTGTAACCCAGGTTAAAGATTAGATGGTAGATCCCAAGTAGAATGTGAGAGGGTAGAATGCAGGTAGAACGTAGGAAGGTAGAACATGGGAAGGTGACTCACACTTTCTTGAAGAGGTTCCTGTAGGTGATGATCTTGAGCTTCTCCAGGATGAGGAAGATCCCACAGCGGATGAAGAACGTCTCATGTTTGGACAGAGCCTCGTTCAGCAGCAGCAGGTTCCCCTCGCTGGAACACACACATTCACCTGTCAGACCCCCTGAGAACATGATGTCACTTCCTGTGGTCATGCCCCGCCCCCTGCTTACCTCACACCCTTGGTGACATCAGCGAACTGCATGAGGTCGTACTTCCTGAGGAGCTGATGAGTCGGCATGTGGCCCTGCAACAGAAGCAGGTCAGTCTGGGAGAACACGTTCTACTGGACCTAATCAGAACCAAGAGGCGTTTCTGACCAGCAGCATCTTGACAGGCAGCAGGTAGATGAGGATCATCCTCTTGTTCTTCTGACTGGAACGATGACAGTGGTGGAAGGCGTAAGACAGGAACTCCTCCGCTGCAGAACAACCACAACACAAGTAATTCACGTTGACTCTGAAAGCTCAGAAACCTCATTAGTCCTGGTTATTACCCCATTATTCCTCGTTCCGCCTGGCTAGTTCCTCATTATTACTTCATTCCTCAGGTTATTACCTCATTCCTCCTGGTTATTACCTCAATGTTCCTCATTCCTCAGGTTATTACCTCATTATTCCTCGTTCTGCCTGGTTGTTACCTCATTATTACCTCCTTTGTCCTGGTTATTACCTGGTTTGAAGTCGCTGTCGAACATGGCCTTGCGGCCCACGTAGTACTTGTAGGTGACCTTCTGGGCGGGGCTGTAGTCGTTCTTCAGGTTGGAGCTGTCGATGGCTCTGATCAGAGGTTTGCACAGATGCAGTTTATTGATCTGCAACGATAACGATAATTAATCCACGATAATTAATCAACGACCAGAGTTTCGTTTCCAGCTTTGGGTTCAGACCTTGAAGTAGATCTTGAAGAGCTGGTTGCTCAGGAACATCATCCCCCACTTCTTGGAGTCCTCGATGCCTGCCCGACTACAGACGTCAACGTTAGCAAGAGTTCAGTCTGGACACGTTCAAGAATCAACAGCTGATTTACTGACTTGTCGCTGGCGCAAACTCTGAAGCAGCTCATCAGCTGCTCGGCTGCTTTCTCCAGCATCTCTCCAGGTTGACCTTTACCCTTCTCCTGCTGCTGCTGCTCAGCCTGAACGCAGAAAAAAAACCCGTTAAAGCACAAAGACCCACGTTAACCCATCACATGATCCTCAACTAGAACCCAGTGGAGCATCTGCAGCAGAATGACCGTGAACGTCTAGTTTGTCTAGTTTATCACACTCTGCAGGAAGGAGTTTTCTTTCCAGCTCCAAATAGCACATTAACCAAGCCGAGCATACGTGAACAGATTCTGCTAGCACTGCTCGACGAGGGGACAAGGAGACAAGGATACGAAGAGACGAGGGGACGAGAGGACAAGCCAAGACAAAATGAAATGAATGATATTTAATGGTGATTAATCTAAATGAATCCACAGCAGCTCTAAGATTAATTAAACGTTTGAATGGTTTATTTTTACAAAATAACATATAAAATACAAACAATAAAGGATTTGTCAGGATTTAAATATTGGGGAGGAATTAAACTGGGTTCCTCACGCTGTTGGCGAATGTCCGTAGATCCAGGGCGACAGCGAACATGACCGGCAACGCCCTGCAACAACAAGCCAGCACATCAGTGACGGTGCGTTCACAGGCAACGCGTTCATACAGGCGTCACTCACCAGCGTCACTCACCAGTTCTCCTCTTTATGGGACTGGAAGGCCTTCAGGAAGGACGTGAGGAGTCAAGGGCAGCGACTCATGAGATGTTATTAATAATTAATTAATTCGTATTAGTATTAGAGAAAGGAACATTGACTTCATGAAGGATATTGGACAACGATCGTCTGGAACTTGTAGGCTTCAACAAAGTCATGATTGGATACGGCGTACGTACACCTGTAACACAACACAATCACCTCATTAACACCTCATTTACTACCTCATTATTCCTCATATTACCTCATTACTTCATCAGCGTTTCTTCATTATTCCCTCATTATTATGTCATCACTACCTCATTATTCCGTATTATTCCTACTCATCATGTAACTACCTCATTATCACATAAGGATACGGACAAGTGTTTGTTTTACTCCTCATTACTACCTCATTATTACCTGATTATTCCACATGTCACCTCTTTATTACCTAATTACATCACTATTTCTATTGTTACCTCATTACTACCTCATTATTACCTCATTATTTCTATTGTTACCTCATTACTACCTCATTATCACCTCACTATTTCTATTGTTACTTCATTACTACCTCGTTATTTCTACTGTTACCTCATGACTACCTCATTATCCCCTCCCGTCCGTCCTACCTAAGGTGGGCGGCGACCATCTCATCGTACGGTGGCTCCAGAAGCTGCTGACACTTCTCCTCTGGACTGGCCAGCTGTAACACACACACACACACACACACACACACAGGTGAGGACGCTGCTGGCAGAGCTGTGTGTACCTGTGTGGGCGGAGCTTGCCTCACCTGGAGGCGGGGGTTGGCGACGTGGGGGTGTTTGAACGAGAGCAGCTCAGCGCAGAAGGAGCCCTCACGGTTGTCGATGGCCTCGTACACCTGTAGGACAACAACAACAATTACTCCACCCACCTCACAGGTGCTTCAGACGTAGTTGGGGGAGGAGGAGGGGAGGAGGGGAAGGGGGTCAGGGGTCACCTGTTGCAGGTACTGGTTGATGGTGATGTGAGCCATGGATGCTGATCCTGTGGCTGTTTGGACCTGGAATCAGACACCACAGCTGTTATAATAATAAAATAAACACAATAATAATAATAATAATAATAATAATAATAATAATGAACAGGGTTTATTTTCATTCTCAGAATAAAACACTGAGTTTAATTCTTCTTTTCTGGAAACTGGACAAAGACAGAAGTTTTCTAAACTTTCTCAACAAACTTGGTTTTGAATCTAAAACGCGTCCATTCTTCTTTTTTTCTTTGTTGTTTATTTCTTTCAGGGACCAAGAACAACAGACATTAATTACAAAGTGCAAAGAGACGTTTTGTTCCATCTCTTATCTCCTGGACCGGTGAAGGTTTACACAGCTAGCAGGCTAGCCGGTTAGCATTCGCGCTGTCACAGTTCGGGATAAATAAAACTCGTTTTCTCTCGGGTCTGCGGCTGTAAAGACTAACGACAACAACTAGAGAAACACAAAGATTAAACACAAACATCTACGAACCTTCAGAGCCGAGAATTAACCAGATAAGTCCATCAAGTTTCAGCCCATTCAGCAGCGAACCCGGACACGTTTCACTGACGCACGCCACAACAACATCCGGGTCGCTCCGGCCAAACTTCCGCTAGAGTTTAAGGACAAGCCGTGTCACAATAAAAGCCTTCCGCCCCCCATAGATTAAATTAAAAAACATTAAAGTGTATTTTATTCACCATTCATTGTTATTTTTGTATTTATTTTGAACCTTTATTGACACAGAGCACATTTACAGTCTCTTCCATCCAGGCACAAAATACACAAGCTGTAGGATTTTTATTTTTATTTTTATACTTTTGACGTGAAAAACATGCAGCAGCTCAACAAACGACTAAACTGGACACGTCTTTGTTTTTTTAACTTGGATATTTTACCGTCAGCAGACACCAGGGGGCGCCATGACAACACAAAATCAACACTCATCACATTACGTTTTATTATTTACATTCAGCTGCACTAGCCTCTGGTAGCTGATGAGTGCTAACACTGGAGCATTCATTAATGATTAGCTGTTAGCAGTTAGCAGCATGTCGTTGTGGATAAATTTTTTTAGCCAGTAAAAACAGTTAGCGAAGTACATCCTCAGAACGAGTGGGTGTGGCTAGGAGGCCAACTAGCACCGCCCACTCGACCGTGGCTGGGAGGTTGCATGAGGCCCTCGCTGCTGATTGGTCCATGAAGAGAGGCGCATGGTGAGTGGGAGGGACTTAGCTCAGTGCATCCAACCGTCCAGAGGCAGGGGTACTGACTGAAAAGACACAGGAAATAAACTTTACTACACCTGGTTCCAGGTAAACGCACCTCAGAGGGAGGCGGGGCTCACCTGGAGCTGTGAGGAGGAGGAGGGGGAGGAGGAGGAGGAGGAGGGGCCTGGGAGACAGAGACGTTGCATGTCAGGGGGAGGGATGTGGAGGAGGAAGAGGAGGAGGCCGGACGAGGAGAGGAGCTGTTCCATCCGTCCGACAACACCTGGACACCTTCAGACAGACACACGGAGGTTAGTCACCTGACCTCAGGGTCACCTGACCTCACCTGACCTCAGGGTCACCTGACCCCAGAGTCACCTGACCTCACCTGACCTCAGAGTCACCTGACCTCAGAGTCACCTGACCTCAGAGTCACCTGACCTCACCTGACCTCACCTGACCTCAGGGTCACCTGACATCACCTGACCTCACCTGACCCCAGAGTCACCTGACCCCAGAGTCACCTGACCTCAGGGTCACCTGACCTCCTGAGAGAGTCTGCAGGACAGCAAGCTGATGTTACCTGAGGAGTTACCTGAGGGGTGGGAGCGGTGCGGCAGGTAGGCCGGGTACGGCGTGTGTCTCCCTGGGTAACCGTGGTGCTTGTAACCATGATGATGATGGGATGGCAGTGGGAGGCCTCTGCCATAAGGAAAAGCTCCGCCTCCTCCAGCCGAGCACAGCGACCAACCTAAGACACACAAGCTCAGCCTAAAACCAAGGATCAACAGCTGATTTACACCCCCCCCCCCCCCCCCCCCCCCACCCCCCCCCCCCCCCCCCACACCCACACACACACAGTCTGTGTGCCCCCCACCCCCCCCAGAGTCTGTATGCCCCCCCCCCACCAGCATCAGAATATGTCCCCCAGGTTCAGGTAAAAGCTTGGACCACTCACAGGACTGTATCCCAACGCAGCTCTCCGATGACTCTGGTAAACCCCGCCCCCCTGGGTTCCTGAGGGGGAGAAATGAAACGCCACCATCAGCTGCTAATGCTAGCTCCCTGTGTTATCCTGCTGACAGGCGCTAGGTGCTAGGTGCAGGCGCTGTACCTGTCCTTGGCGTCCAGGAAGGCCTTAGCGAACGGGTTGTATTTGATCTTCAGAGCTGTGATCTGAGAGGACAGAGACACGATGAGACCCAGAACCAGACTGTACCTCCTGAAGACGTGAGGACACGGAGGGACGTCCCCTGACCTCCTCGTTCTGGTAGGCGGTGACAGCGATGAACTGCGTCTCCTTGAAGGACACGTTGGACACGAGACGATGGCGAGAGCCGACACACACGATGTGGAGCTGAGGCTCGTACTTATGGAGCGAGTGGAGCATGATCTGGAAGACAGGGGACACTTTACACCTCCTCCTGTCCTCCTCCTGTCCTCCTCCTGTCCTCCTCCCGTCCTCCTCCTGTCCTCCTCTGCTCCTGTCTCATGGAGAGGATCCATCTTTGTCTACCCCCCCCCCACCCCTCCACTAACGAGGACCAATTAACCAATCAGAGCATCTCTACATAAACAAACAGTTTTCTATTCAGATTGAGAGGCTGCAGCTTTCAGACCTGACCCCCCCCCCTCCTCTATCTGACCCCCCGCTCTCTATCCCCCCCCCCCTTGTCTGTCTGTGTGTGTACCCTCCCCCCCCCTCCCCCCCTTGTCTCTGCGAGGCATGATGGGTAAATTAAGCTCTCGGTAAAAACATAATTACCATAATGTCCAGATGAGATGGGCAATTATTTCATTATGGAGGAGGAGGGAGGGGGGGGGGGGGGGGGGGGGGGGGGGGGGGGGGCAGGGTTACGGCACCGAGGCTCAGGTAAACAACAACACACAACAACACACAGTAACACAACAATACACATAATACACACAGAATAATAACACACAATGATATAACACAACACACAATAACAACACAATACACACATAATAACACACAACAACTCACAATAACACACAATAACAAAACAACGCAATAATATACAATAACACAATAATGTGTGTGTCTCCATGTGTGTGTTAATTTGTGTGTGTGTTAAACTGCTGCCAGCCAATTAAGAGGCTGTTTATCCCGTTGCCGTGGTAACGAGGGGGCGAGCAGGTGAAGTGAGAGAGGAGAGGAAGTGAAGTGGTTAATTAGAGGAGGTGGTCTCTCGCCCACTACAGAGAGAGAGGGGGGGGCAGATAATGGACAGAAGAAGAAGAAGAAGAAGACAACAGAAAAAAAAACACACGAGGAAGACAAGAAATGAACAAACACTGATGATGAACTAATGAACCGATGAATGAATGAGTGAACTGATGAATTAATGAATGAGTGAACTGATGAATGAGTGAACTGATGAATGAGTGAATGAACTGATGAACCGATGAATGAGTGAACTAATGAACCAATGAATGAACTGATGAATGAATGAGTGAACTAATGAATTAATGAATGAATGAACTGATGAACCAATGAATGAGTGAACTGATGAATGAGTGAATGAACTGATGAACCGATGAATGAGTGAACTGATGAACCGATGAATGAATGAACTAATGAACTAATGAATGAACTAATGAACCAATGAATGAGTGAACTAATGAACCAATGAATGAACTGATGAATGAATGAGTGAACTAATGAATTAATGAATGAGTGAACTGATGAACCAATGAATGAGTGAACTGATGAATGAGTGAATGAACTGATGAATCGATGAATGAGTGAACTGATGAACCGATGAATGAATGAACTAATGAACTAATGAATGAACTAATGAACCAATGAATGAATCAGTGAACTAATGAACTAATGAATCAGTGAACTGATGAACCAATGAATCAATGAACTAATGAACTAATGAACTAATGAATCAATGAACTAATGAACCAATGAATGAGTGAACTAATGAACCGATGAATGAGTGAACTGATGAACCGATGAATGAGTGAACTGATGAACCGATGAATGAATGAGTGAACTAATGAGTAAGTGAACTTATGAACCGATGAATGAGTGAGTGAACTAATGAACTGATGAATGAGTGAACTGATGAACCGATGAATGTGTGAACTAATGAACCGATGAATGAGTGAACTAATGAACTAATGAATGAGTGAACTAATGAACCGATGAATGAATGAACCGATGAATGAGTGAGTGAACTAATGAACCGATGAGTGAGTGAACTGATGAACTGATGAATGAGTGACTCACCTGTCCGCCCCCGTTGACCTTGTTGGTGAGTTTGACCTTGTTGAAGGTCACCGCCGCCTTCATCCAGTGGGCTCCAAAGTTCGGAGAATCAGGGTGGATGTAGACGCCGCCGGGGCCTCGCCCCTCGCCGCCGGGGCCCCGCCCCTCGCCGCCGGGGCCCCGCCCCTCAGAGGTCCCGCCCTCTGTGGCCCGGGGCCCAGCGGTCACCCACTCCCCGTTGACGAACTTCCAGCGGCAGCCATCGGCCGGGACGAAGTCCAGCAGGAAGGAGTACATGGAGCTGGGGTCGAGTCCCGAAACACTGACCTTCAGCACCGGGAACATCCGCCTGGGGGGGTTAGCGGGCTAGGTTAGCCACGGCCACGTTAGTAGGTACGCTAGGTTAGCCACGGCCACGTTAGTAGGTACGCTAGGTTAGTCACAGCTACTTTATTAGGTACACTAGCTTAGACACGGTCATTTTATAAGTCACGCTAGGTTAGCAGTGGCCACCATATTAGACACGCTAGGTTGGCCAGAGTCACTTTATTAGGTACGCTATCTGCCTGAGGAGCAGCAGTGGACACTTAGCTACGCTGGGACCACTTCGAAGGTATGCTAGTAGCCACTTCATTAGGTATGCTAGTGGCCTCTTTATTAGGTACGCTAGTGGCCTCTTTATTAGGTACGCTACCGCCACTTCATAAGGTATGCTAGTGGCCACTTCATTAGGTATGCTAGTAGCCACTTCATTAGGTACGCTAGTAGCCACTTCATTAGGTATGCTAGTAGCCACATCATTAGGTACGCTAGTAGCCACTTCATTAGGTACGCTAGTGGCCACTTCATTAGGTACGCTAGTGGCCACTTCATTAGGTATGCTAGTGGCTTCATTAGGTATGCTAGAGCACTTATAGGTAGCTAGTGATTATGAGGTATGCTAGTGAGCACTTATTAGTGTGAGCTATGAAGCTGATATGGAGATAGTGATGATGATTGAGTGAGTGTGCATGTATATGTACGCTGTGACTCGAGATGCAGTATGCAGAAGGTGGTGATGATGATGAGGATGAGTGAATGATGTGATGATGAAGTGATGATGATGATGAAGATGATGATGAAGATGGATGATGATGATGATGAAGATGATGGATGAGATGATGAAGTGATGATGAAGATGATGAAGATGATGATGATGATGAGTGATGATGGATGATGATGAAGATGATGATGATGATGAGTGAGAAGTAAAGATGAAGATGAGTGAGATGATGATGATGAAGAGATGATGAAGTGAGATGATGGATGATGATGAAGATGATGAAGATGATGAAGATGAAGATGATGATGATGAAGATGATGAAGAAGATGATGATGAAGAAGATGAAGATGAAGAAGATGAAGATGATGAAGATGAAGAAGATGATGAAGATGATGAAGAAGATGAAGATGAAGATGATGAAGATGAAGATGATGATGATGATGAAGATGATGAAGATGATGAAGATGAAGAAGATGAAGATGAAGATGAAGATGATGATGAAGATGATGAAGATGATGAAGATGATGAAGATGATGAAGAAGATGAAGATGAAGAAGATGAAGATGATGAAGATGATGAAGAAGATGAAGATGATGAAGATGAAGATGATGAAGATGATGAAGATGATGAAGAAGATGAAGATGAAGATGAAGAAGATGAAGATGATGAAGATGAAGAAGATGATGAAGATGATGAAGATGATGAAGATGATGAAGATGATGAAGAAGATGAAGATGATGAAGATGAAGAAGATGAAGATGAAGAAGATGATGAAGAAGATGAAGAAGATGATGAAGATGAAGAAGATGAAGAAGATGAAGATGATGATGATGAAGATGATGATGGTGATGATGATGAAGATGATGAAGAAGATGATGATGATGGTGATGATGAAGATGATGATGATGAAGATGATGATGGTGATGATGATGAAGATGATGAAGAAGATGATGATGATGGTGATGATGAAGATGATGATGATGAAGAAGATGAAGAAGATGAAGATGAAGATGATGAAGATGATGAAGAAGATGAAGATGAAGATGATGAAGATGATGATGATGAAGAAGATGAAGAAGATGATGAAGATGATGAAGATGAAGAAGATGATGAAGAAGAAGATGAAGATGATGATGATGAAGAAGATGAAGATGATGATGAAGAAGAAGATGAAGATGATGATGAAGAAGATGAAGAAGATGATGAAGATGATGAAGATGAAGAAGATGATGAAGAAGAAGATGAAGATGATGATGAAGAAGAAGATGAAGATGATGATGATGAAGAAGATGAAGATGATGATGAAGATGATGAAGACCGACCGTCCGTTCTTGGTGACGATCATCTCGTTCGTGACCCTCTGGAACTTCCTCCAAAGTTCTCCGTCCTCCAGCTTCACCCTGAGCTCTCTCTCCGTGGGGTCGCCCTTCTCTCGCCCGGCCCTCAGCTCACTCTCCACCGCACTGAGGAGGCGGGACATGCAGCGCTCCGCCACCGAGGGAGGGGCCACCGCCACCGAGGGAGGGGCCACCGCCCCGTCCTCCTGCAGACCCTCCACCTTCATCTGGAACCAGACACACAGGCCGAGGTCAGGGAACCAGAGAGAACCGAGAGAGAACCAGAGAGAACAGAGAGAACCAAGGAACCCAAGAGAGAACAGAACAGAGAGAACAGAGAACATAGAACAGAGAGAGCAGAACAGAGAGAACAGAGAACATAGAACAGAGAGAGCAGAGAGAACATAGAACAGAGAGAACAGAACAGAGAGAACATAGAAAAGAGAGAACATAGAACAGAGAGAACAGAACAGAGAGAACAGAGAACATAGAACGTAGAACAGAGAGAACAGAACAGAGAGAACAGAGAGAACATAGAACAGAGAGAACATAGAAAATAGAACAGAGAGAACAGAAAGAACAGAGAGAACAGAAAGAACAGAGAGAACATAGAACAGAGAGAACATAGAAAATAGAACAGAGAGAACAGAAAGAACAGAGAGAACATAGAACAGAGAGAACATAGAAAATAGAACAGAGAGAACAGAAAGAACAGAGAGAACAGAAAGAACAGAGAGAACAGAAAGAACAGAGAGAACAGAGAACATAGAACAGAGAACATAGAACATAGAACAGAGAACATAGAACAGAGAGGAGACCCCAGAGTCCAGAATCAAAACTTTAAGATCCAAACAGACACAAACATCATTATTAAACTAATTAAATCTAATTGATTTAATAGATTTAATAAATCAATTAGATTTTATTTTATTTATTAAATGTATTAAATCAAACTGTTTAAATATTATGAAACATGATGAAATAATTAGAATCTATGGAACAATAATCGGATCCTCCAGGTTCCCCAGTCTCACTCATTTATCCCTTAATCTCCTTTATTCTACAGGTACGAAGGGGCTTTTATTAACTGTAATTTATTAACTGTAATTTATTAAATTACTTTTATTAACTGTAATTTATTAACTGTAATTTACTAAATTACATTTATTAACTGTAATTTACTAAATTACATTTATTAACTGTAATTTATTAAATTACTTTTATTAACTGTAATTTATTAACTGTAATTTACTAAATTACATTTATTAACTGTAATTTATTAACTCCAATTTATTAAATGTAATTTATTAACTGTATTTTTTATCTGTAATTTATTAACTGTATTTTTTTAACTGTATTTTTTATCTGTAATTTATTAACTGTAATTTATTAAATTACATTTATTAACTGTAATTTATTAAATGTCATTATTAACTGTAATTTATTAACTGTAATTTATTAAATGTCATTGTTAACTGTAATTTAATAACTAATTTATTAACTGTAATTTATTAAATTACATTTATTAACTGTAATTTATTAACTGTCATTTATTAACTGTAATTTATAAAGTGGTATTATTTTCTCTGTGATGAATCCTGATGACCTGAAAGAGACACGTTCTCACTCTGCTCGTTATTATTATTATGATTATTATTATTCACTAATGGTCTGTTTTAAGGAGTAGTTATTATTATTGTGTGTGTTTGTGTGTGTGTGTGTTGTATAGACATATGTGGGGTTGTGTTTAAGTGTGAATGGATGAAAGCGACGGCGCGTCGACACTGAAGAGAAGAACCAGACGAATGTTGAGTTCATGTCAAACAGACGTCAGATACACGACAAATAAAAGCTTCTTCAAACATTAAATGTTAAACACGTTAAATATTAGATCTGCTGTTAATTCCATGTTAAATATCACATTAGAATTAAACCTTCGTCTGTCCTACGACTACACACTGTAACATACTATCAATAATAAATAATGAAAGACTCAACAGTAAATATTAAACATCTTATTTTATGAGGTTAGTGCTGGAGTTAAACATGTTTAATATGAAATAGTATGTTTCATTTTAAATAGTAGATACATGTAACCATCAGATCTATTGTTAAATATGAATTAATAAATATTATTGAATATTAAGTTAAATACGACACACGTTAGATATTAAATATTAAATATGTTGAACATGTTTAAAATTACAAGTTCAATTTATTGAATCTATAATATTTAATCTATGTTTATTCATTACACATGTTAAATATATTTAATATTTAATCTATGGTTAATATTTAATGAATATTTAATCATTACATAGGTTAAATATATTTAATCTATATTTAATTATTACACATGTTAAATATATTTGATATTTTGCTGGATGTGCAGTTAAAGCTGAACGTACCTGGAGCCGACAGGTGGAATAATCCAGAGTGACGGATCAACACTGAACACCAACAACCAGAGGACCCAGACCCCCCGCCCCCCCTCCACAGCCCCCCACCCCACCCCCACCCCCCCACAGCACCACCACAACCTGAACCAAACCCCCTCCCTCCCCTCCACACTCTCACTCCACACCACGCTAACACCACCGGCCCCTCAGCTCCTCTTCCTCTAAGACTAGATCAGACAAGACAAGATCTCTGCAGCCAAGCACGGTGGCTGTAGCATCATGCTAAGCTACAGGGAAAGAACCGAACCGGTCTCGTGGACCAGGTGGAACCGGCGTCCCGTCCCGTCATGGAGGTTAAATGTCAAAACAGCATTAGCTGCTGAGATTAGCATGTAATGCAGGATAGGTCAACATCTGGAAAGACACCCGATCCGTTTTTAATCAGCCGTTGGAGATTAGCGGCTTTAGCGGTTTAACCAGGCGGCAGGTCAACGCACGGGAGGCTTCCTCCAAAACATCCAGCAGAACCACAAAAAAAAACACTCAGCTTCTTCTTCAAAACACTCAACAATAAAGACACAAAAGAAATAAATTAATTTAAATGTGTGTGTGACATTATATCAGTGACCATGTTAGCTTGTTAGCATGGTGTTCATGTTATCAGTTTTATATTAGTGATCATGTTAGCATGTTGTTCATGTTAGCATGTTAGTGTGGTGTTCATGCTATCAGCTTTGTCACCGTGTTAGCATGTAAATGTAGGGTTGATGTTAACATGTTACCATGTTGTTCACATTAGCATGGTGATCACGTTAACATGATGTTCACATTAGCATGATGTTCACGTTAGCATGTTAGTGTCTTGTTCATGTTATGAGCGTCATATCAGTCACCATGTTAGCATGGTGTTCATTTTAGCATGTTAGGATCATGTTCATGTTATGAGTTTTATGTTAGTCATCATGTTAGCATGTTGTTCATGTTAGCATGTTAGTGTGGTATCATGTTAGCTTGTTAGCAAAGTGGTTGGTGGCATGGTTGTCAACTTTATATCAGTCACCATGTTAACATGTTAGCATGGTGATCACGTTAGCATGATGTTCACGTTTTAATAACATCACGTCTAATTAAGAAAAAAGCAGCTTTTCAGAAATAACCTTCAAAGAGAAATCAACCGAGAGCGGAACAGGCTACGATAAAATATCTTTTTATTTGAGGAAACGTGACAAAATGACCTAAAAAGTTGGGACCGATTCTGAACAAACACTTTTTTCATGTCCTGAGATCAGATTAAGGATTTGATCGCCCCCTGGTGGCTGAACATAGATCATAAATAAAGATGGATGATGGAACAGCTCCCCTTGGTGGCTGGCTGTGGTATAGGTCATAGGCTCCGCCCCTTCCACATTAGTGGGCGGGACTTGGGGCAAACTAAAACACTAAAATACATGTTAAGTATTTATTTCAAGGATGGTTTCAGTCATTTTAGGAAGTTGATATAAAGTTGATGAATGTTTTCAGACCATCGTTGAAATGTAGTGGAAAAAAGACAAACATTAGCATCGTTAGCCAAATACCATCATTGCCTTAACCGAAATGTTTGTTGACCAATGTTGAAATATAGTGACAGAAATGACTAATAAAAAACAGACGTACAACTGCATTGCACAAAGTCAGAAATCCATCAGTGAAGGTGTATGTACAGCTAATGCTAATGCTAACGAGTGTAAAATAAGCACATGAATATAAAAGATGACGTAAAAAGAGAAGCTACACTCAAAACAAAACAGATAAAACGTGGTAACAGTCCAGGTGATGACTGGATACACACCACTCAGTGTCCTGCATCCTGATTGGTCAGACAGGAGGCGAGTCACAGAGGGGAGGGAGGAGGGGGGAGGAGGGGGAGGAGGGGGGGAGGTGGTCTAGAAGCAGAGTGAGCATAATTTGAAGACGGCGTCCCTGGAAGACAGATAGGACAAATGAAAAATTCACATTAAAAGTAAGTATAAGTAGGTTAACATGTAAAGTAAAGGTTGTATAAAATTTACATAAGTGTTAAAGTAAAGTTGTTTGTAAAGTAAAATAAGTAAACGTATGTCTAATGTAAAGTAAAATTTACATACAATTTACATAAATGCTACTGTAACACGTGTATGTTTACATCTAAGGTAAAGTAATGTTCATGTAAAGTACAAATAAAGGTTACCGTAAAATAAATAAGTTTACATCTAACGTAAAGTAGCATGTATGTAAATTTTACACAAAGGTTACAGTAAAATAAACAGGTTTACATCTAAAGTAAATCAATGTTACATAAAGTTTACATAAATGTTACAGTAAAAATAATGACGTTTATATCTAAAGTAAAGTAAAGTTGTGTTACCTGGCGAAGGGGATGTATGAGAGGCCGTACCTGTACGAAGAGACCGACAAGATCAGGTGTTAAGTGTGTGTTAATGTGTGTTAATGTGTGTTAATGTGTGTTAATGTGTGTTAATGTGTGTGTGTGTGTTACCAGGTGAAGGCCAGGAACTGTAGGACACAGAACACCAGAGCGAGGGTGTTGTTCCGCCACTGTGGAGGACACAAGGACATCACTCAAAGACCCGACAACAGAACAAACTGCTCTCAGAACATTTGGTTCTTACCCAGAAAGCAGCGCACAGCGTCAGCAGCAGACACACCTGGGCAGACAGACACAGGTCAGAAAGACAGGAAGCTACAGGTGTTCACAGGAAGCTACAGGTGTTCACAGGAAGTTACAGGTGTTCACAGGAAGTTACAGGTGTTCACAGGAAGCTACAGGTGTTCACAGGAAGCTACAGGTGTTCACAGGAAGTTACAGGTGTTCACAGGTAGCTACAGGTGTTCACAGGAAGTTACAGGTGTTCACAGGAAGCTACAGGTGTTCACAGGAAGCTACAGGTGTTCACAGGAAGTTACAGGTGTTCACAGGAAGCTACAGGTGTTCACAGGTAACGTCGGGATGTTTGTTCTCACCAACATGATGATGGTAGCTAGCGCTCGCTCCTTAGCACACATGGTCCTCACCTGGCGCCATGGACCGACCAGGAACATGGTGCTGAAACCGCAACACATCAAAGGTTCCTCAGGTTCTGTCTTACACTCACAACGCATGCATGATGGGTAATGTAGTTCCTCAGCATCAGGGATGGAGGTAACCAACTGCAGCAACCATAGACTGTATATAAACATGGACTACAACATGGCTCCACCTTCTTTCAGTGGTCAAACTATTTGCAAGTCCCGCCCACTAACATGGAGGGGGTGGAGCTTGTGACTATACTGCAGCCAGCCACCAGGGGGAGCTCTACTAGCTTTCTCTTCACTTAAGGAGCAGTGCTATCTTTGTATACAGTCTATGGTCTACACCCTGTTTGAGTCTGACTGGTTCTAGTCCAGATGGTTCTGGTTCAGATGGTTCTGGTCGTACCTGGCTAGAGCGAGGATGTTTCCCACACTGTAGAAGACAGCGAACAAAGCGAGGCCCAGGGACGGGATGAACAACAAACAGGAACCCTGATCAAACAGAGAGAGAGGCCGTTACCATAGCAACGGGGGGAAGGAAGGCCGTTACCATGGACACAGACGTCACAAGTGACCGTTTCTATAGCAACAACCACACAACAGAGGAGAAGACACACACACAGAGGTGGTGTTACCACGGAAACGGAAGATGGGGAGGACAGGCAAGCTGTTTCCCTGGATACAGACGGGTGCGCTGCTGTTACCACGGAAGCACAGGGAAAAAGGAAAGGACAAGAGAGGCAGGACGTCACCGTGGAAACGATGGACGCCCATAAGAAAGCAAGAGGAGGAGAAAGACCAAAAAAGTTAAAAGAGCCCCCCCCAAAAAAAGATGAGCTGTTACCATGGACGCAAGCAGATCAAAGGATAAAAATCATGCTGTTGCCATAGGAACGCAGTGGTCAACTCACCAGGACGGAGCAGAGGACGCCCAAAATAAAGGAGAAGGCAAAACACTTCATCCTCGTCCCACACGACAGCGTAGACGCCTCATTGGCTCTCTGCAGACACATCATCTTTATCATCATCATCATCATCATCTTCATCATCATCACCATCACCATCACCATCATCATCATCATCACCATCATCACCATCATCATCTTCATCACCATCACCATCATCATCATCACCATCATCATCATCATCTTCATCACCATCACCATCATCATCTTCATCATCATCATCATCATCTTCATCACCATCACCATCATCATCTTCATCACCATCATCATCACCATCATCATCATCATCTTCATCACTGTCTCTGGGTGAACTCGTCCTTCATGTTTGACTTAAATTGTCAATATTAGGAAACCTCAGCAAACCTCATTAAAACTCATTAAACAGACCGGAGCAGGAACATCCTAGTTTACACAGTTCATTTTACTGACTCTACAGTAATAATAAATATGCCGAAGTACTTAAATAAAGTTCATATTTGTGAAGTAATGACAAAAACACTGATGTCTGTCACCAGATCACTGAGATAATAAAATAAATCTTAAAACACGAAGATTCTCGGTCAAGTTCCGTTTTTTTTTTTTTTCCCTGACTCGTGAATCAGGTTTAATTCCTCCTTTCATCTCTAAACCAGACTCCTCATATAACACAGCCGCTAACAGGCTAACAACAGGCTAACAACAGGCTAACAACAACAAACACACCTCCAGAACTCCGGACCCGTCCCCGTCATCCTGGCCGCTCAGAACCCGCTTCAGTTTATCCATCGACCCCCTTTTCTCTGCAGGACTAAGAGCCGGACGCTTCCACAGACGTCCCCGGTGTTGTGGGCTCCAGGTGTTGTGGAGCAGAAGTAGAAGTACAAGTAGAAGACGACGTCATCAACAGGTGGAACAGGTGCAGCACTTCCGCCTGCAGCGCCGCCTCTGGCCGCAGACACAGTGGGGGCGCTGTCCCCTCCACATACAGGTTCCTGTTTTATTATTATTCATTTACAACTGAATTCAGAGAATGCAAATTATTTAAACAGGAAGTGTGGAGTGATAACAAGACACAACAGGTTAATAATACAAATAAAAATATGTTTTACTATAATTAGTTTGCCTTGTTTTTGTTAGGACACATGATTTTATGTGACATGGTGTAGAATTTGTTGTGGTGCACAGGTATATATTTACAGAGGGACGACACAGCCTGATGACAGTTTTTCAGATCTTTTATTTACAGGAGACATTTCCAAGAAGAAGAAACTGTGAAGACAGTGAGTGAGGTTACTGTGGTTTCATCAGAACAACCAGCTCTTAAATGCTCCAGCCTCCAGCCCAGTTCTGGTCCAGGATGGGGGGCGGTGGTTGGGGGTCTCAGGGGACTTTGAGTCCTGTGGAGTTCCAGCAGACGGACTGTGACATGGACACCTCAACGTGACACGTCGGACAGGACTGTTTCCTCCACAACCACTCCTCTATACACTGCAGACAAATGAAACACGGATCAGAACCAGGACCAGAACCATGAGGCACAGCAGACCAGCAGCTTCAGTGGTTAAATCCACATTACCTATAACACCTATAACCCGCCACCTCCTCCACATCATCAATCCCACCAACAATCAGACGTTTTATCATGATCCCTATTTGATGGAGCAGCTGCTTCCTGGATGTGTTACCTCTCTGTGGAAGGTGTGTGTACACGGCAGCTCTCTGGTTCCACCGGATCCTCCGTTCAGGTCCTTGTGACAGATCAGACAAACGCTGTAGGCGTCGCTCTGAAACACAAAGGCTGCCAAAGCTCAGCTACAACATCTACAAAGTTATGTAAAGTAAAGTAGCTGTTAAATTAAAATAGATAAACTATAAGTAACAGTGATGTTAAAATAAAATAAAGAAACTTTACGTAAAATAAAAGAAACGTAAAGTAGATGTTAAAGTAAGTAACATCTATAGCCAAGATGCTAAAGTAAAATAGATAAACTCTATGTAAAGAAAAGTTGATGTTAAAGTAAAATAAAGTAACTTTATGTAAAGTAACTTTGTGTAAAAGTAACACTGTACCCAATAAGTTGTTGTAAGTTATAAATAGTAAACATATAAATTATGGTTAAAATAAAGTAAGCTTTAGTAAAGTGAATTTGATGTGAAAATAAAATAAAGTTGCTTTTAAATTAAAAGATAAACCCGTAAGCTGTAAAATAAAGTAGCTTTACCTAAAGTGAATAAAGTTGATGTTAAAATAAAATAAAGTGACTTTAAAGTAAAGTCAAGTCAAGTCTGTGGTAAAACTATGCTGTTAATAAAGTTGATGCTAAAGTAAAGTAACTTAACTTTATGTAAAGTATCTTCATGTAAAGTTAAGTTGATGCTAAATTAAAATAGATAAACACTACGTAAAGTTGATGGTAAAATAAAGTAGCTTTACCTAAAGTATTTAATGAAGTTGCTGATCTAAATAATATAAAATAGAGTAAAGAACGTAAAGTTGAGGGTAAAATAAAATAGCTTAACCTAAAGTGAATAAAGTAAAGTAAAGTAAAGTAAAGTAAAGTAAAGTAAAGTAAAGTAAAGTAAAGTAAAGTAGTCGGTAAACCATGCGTAAGTAAAGTTGATGGTTAGTAAATGTAAAACTTAAAGTTATGTAAAAGTATCTCGTGTAAAGTAAGTAATGTAAAGTAAGAAATAAGTAAACTAAAGTAAAGTACATTGTACCAAAAAGTAAGTAAGTAAAGTAAAGTAAAGTAAAGTAAAGTAAAGTAAAGTAAAGTAAAGTAAAGTAACATATCGTAGCCACAGAAAGTAAAGTAAAGTAAAGTAAAGTAAAGTAAAGTAAAGTAAAGTAGTCGTGTACACCCACCAGAGACATGACGTTGCGCCTCCTGAACTGCGCCCGCCTCTCGGGGGGCACGGCCTCAGGGATTGTGGGTATCAAAGACGTCCTCCGCTCCACTGGAGGGGGGGCGTCGGCCTCCTGTGGTGAGGGGAGGAGGCGTCGGGAGGAGGAGCGACGCAACAGGACCCTCGCCGTCACCGGAGCCCGAGTGGACGAGTGGAGACGAGACAGCTGCATGGCTGAGAGGGCGGCCTGGACACAGAGACCAGCTTTGAGTCAAGTTCCTCCTCTGGGGTTTAGTTCCTGGCTGCTCTCTGATCCCGTTAATTAAAAGCCTCATTAGTGGCTCGGAGCTGACGAGCATCTTCTCTGAGCTGCAGCTAAAAATGGATGAAGAGAAGGTTTCCCTCCTTCTCTGGGACCCCGTCTGAGCTGAATGAATAACCTCTCATCCTACCAGGGACCACTCTTCACAGCTAGGACGTCAAAATGAACACATTAATTAATCTGATTAATCCATCAACACCATTAATGTGATTAATGATCTGAACCCAGAACGACTGTGAACGCATCTCAGTTTGTCCAAGTAGCGTTAGCGTTAGCACCAGCTAGTGACAGGCAGCAGAACCAACCCATAAAGATGGAAGACGCTAAACAGCACGTTGGTCCTCTCCATGGGACATTTGAGGACAAAGACACCAAGAGGGACCAGTGGAGACACATAAAGTATTATGTCCTCAGTACAATCAGTTCTTCCCCAAATATAAAGTGCTTTGTCTCAACGTGGCTCAGATTTCATGGCTTCATTAACATTAGCTTCTTCCTTTAAACGCAGCTTTCTTTTTGCTTGGAGTCTGGGACTGAGGGCTGAGACAACCCAGGACAGAGTGGTATCAAAGCTTCACCTCATCTAGAAAAAAAATAACTTCAGGTAACACATAAATGGCTACTATGCTAACTGTACTCAGCGTTTGTGTGTTGAACACTTTGAAATCCTTTGAATGGAGAGGAGTGGTGACATTTAAACAACTGTTTTCTATTTGCATGATTAATGGTAAGTTAAGTAAAAAAAATGAAAAATGGTATCGTTTTAAGGGTACTGGTATCGGCACTGGTATCAACCTTTTTTTTTATTTTTTTAAACGATACCCAGCCCTACTGGGACCCTTCTCATTGGCTCACTTACCGTTTCCCTTTTCATTTTTCAAAATAAGATACCCCAGAAAGGCACTTGAAAGGAAAAGCACTAGTATTACTTTGACCCCTGGTCTGTGCTTGGTTACGGTTTTAACGCTGGACTTACCGGACTTGGTAGCGAAGCTCGGCGGTCGAGCTTCATCTGAAGCGTCGGTTCTACGCCGCCCCTGCTCTTAGGCATTCCTCCCTCTGACTCCCCTTCCTCCTCCTTCTCCTCCTCCCCCTTCTCGCTCGTCTTCTTCAGTCTTTCTCCGCCTCTGTACTGCTGCATCCAAGCGTTGAAGACCCGAGCATCCTCCTCCTCCTCCTCCTCCTCCTCTTCCTCCTCCTCCTCCTCCTCTGCTCTCAGAGGAATCGGGTCTTCTGTCTCTGAAAATACGTCGACTTCTTCTCCGTCTGGATCCATGTCTGTGTCGCTAACAGCTACAGCTAATTTATTGCTTGCTAACTTTAAAACAGTGAATTATTATTTTTCATACACTTATTCATTCTTCTGAATCATAACACAAATAAACTTCCATTGAAACTAATTTATAATCAACAACGATGCTAATTAAATTGCTAGGAGTTGCTACTGCAAGGCTAGGCTATATTATTGCTAGCTAAGATTGTAAAACACCTAATTTACAGTGTAAAACCTGCTTAATTGACAAACAGGTTAGGTAGTAAAGCTAAGTACGAAGCTAGGCTATATTAAGATTAGCTGACTGAACTGCAAAATTTCTAGTTAGATTATGCTAGCTAGATTATAACTAAGCTCTGTAATACAAGGCTAACCCAAATATCAAATGGGGTTATCTTATAAGTGGTTTTTAGTTACAAAGCTATTTAATAAGCTAGGCATTGTTAGTGCTAGCTACACATTCCTAGTAAGGCTAACTCACAGTTGTGTAAAACGAGGTTATCTTATAAACAGGCTAAGTTACAAATCTATGTCGGAAGCTAGGCTGTGTTTATGCTAGCTAATTAAACTGCTAGATGCTGGTACTTCAAGGCTAGGCTAAATTATTGCTAGCTAGATTGTAACTTGGCTTTGTAGTACAAGGCCAACCCAAAGTTCTGTTAAATGAGGTTAGCTTATAAACAGACTAAGTTACAAAGCTGAGTAAGAAGCTAGGCTACATTAAGGTTAGCTAATTGATCTGCTAAATGAAGAGGAATCAGACTAGGCTAAAATATTCGTAGCTCGTAAAACTGTTATGTTAAACGACTCATAAACAGGCTAGTTACAAAGCTAAGTAAGAAGTTCGGCTACGTTAATGCTAGCTATTTAAAGTGCTAGATGAAGCTACAGTCAGAGTAGGCTAAGGTACTGCAGCTACAGGTAGGTTCAGTTACAGATAGTTATGAATGCGTCGTAGCAGATGAGCCAGTTAGCATTTAGCAGAGTAGGCTAGCTGAGGATGAGGATGAGGAGGTGGTTGGAAAAATCTCAGGTTGCTGCAGGTCCGTGGAAACCGTCCAAAATCCTTCCTCCTGCGCCGGTCGAGGTTTCTTCTCGTCCCTGTTTGTGGTCGGTGCCCTGGTTTCTGCTGTTAATCCATTTAGAGGAGGAGGAGCAGGAGGAGCAGGAGGAGCAGGAGGAGGGATTACAGCTGCTTAGTGTGGAGCAGGTGTCGCCTCCTTCATTTACGCTGGAACTGATCTGATAAACCCTGTAAACACCTTCCACTGCTCCTCTGATCTCAAGGATTTAGCCTCCAGGGGGCAGGTTCATGGGGTGGGGGGGGTGACCACCAGGGGGCAGGTTCATGGGGTGGGGGCGACCACCAGGGGGCAGGTTCATGGGGTGGGGGGATAAACGTTTAAACTCTGAGGATTATTGCTGTGACAGACTTTCACCTCAGTATCAGGGGTGGGGGGATAAATATTTGATTGCGTCACGGTAAACATGTCCCACTCATCGGCCTTTGACCCCCCGGTCAATACCCCCAACCAGCCCCATAACCGACCCCCCCCGAAAACCAAAGAGATTGGAGACAGAGACAGGCACAGGCTGAAGACTGCTGGATCTGGATCTGAGGTTCTGAGGTTCTGAGGTGGTTCTTGTTCTGGGGTTCTGGATCATGGTGGACCCGACGTCTAAACCAGCTGCTGTTCTGCTGCTGTTCCTGCTGCACATCTGTGCAGCTAACCACGGTACCAGCTTCTCCTTTCAAGTGACGCTGGTTCAGGTTCTAGGTTCTAGACACGTTGCTTCTGGACCTGAAACTGGTTTCACATTGATTCTCTTCTCCTCTATCTCCAGTTTTTCTCAACAGCCAGTTGGCGTCACAGGTTCTGGTGCGGAACCGACGGGCCAACCAGTTATTTGAGGAGATGAAACCAGGTAAGATGTCAAGAAGGTCTGATTCTGACCCGATTCTGCCCTGAATGTCTGGTTGTGACCCGTTAAAATGACCCATCGATGGCCCGTGTCTCCTCAGGGAACCTGGAGAGGGAGTGCGTGGAGGAAATCTGCGACCACGAAGAAGCCCGAGAGGTTTTCGAGCAGCCCGATAAAACCGTAGGGGTTCATGTTCACTCTGACGTTTATAGAAAAATAACTGAGATCAGGTCAAAGTCTAACCACAAAACCAACTCTGTTCCCTTCAGGAAACCTTCTGGAAGAAATACCTGGGTGAGTAGAATGAGATTAGCTTAGCTTAGCTCGCATTCCTCCAATGACTTCTTCTTCTGCATCTGTGGTCATTTAATAAGGAACCAACTGGAAAAGGGTTAATGACTGCATCAGTTCTCCAGGACAGGCTCAGCTTAGCTTAGCATAGCATAGACTAGCTTAGCCTGCAGCTGAGGTGTGTGTGATGTGAGCGTTGGATGTACGTAGCAGTGTTTGTTTGAGTAGAGTTTATTCAGCTGCACAAACACGAACAAAGTCCAGGACACAGCGAGGACACAAACATCTGACACCACGTCTGTCCCCCGTGTCCCTGTGTCCATCTGTGCTCTCCAGACTGTCAAGGAACTCAGCTGACGAGAACAGAGCAGACCATCTTCCTGGTGAGACAGTGTATAGAAGGTAAATGAGACAAGAGAGTGGACGTTGAACACGTGTTCTCATTTTTGCAAACATTGGACATGTGTCCTCATTTTGACTAACGTTGGACACATGTCCTCAGGTCAATGTGTCTCTGGTCAGGGATTCAACTACCAGGGAGACGTCAACATCACCAAATCAGGACGACCATGTCAACACTGGAGATACAGCTTCCCCCATCCCATCAGCAGGTAGCAGCAGGCTAATGAGGAGCTAACAGCTAGCTAACAGGGAACTAACAAAGAGCTAACAGATAACAGTGAACTAACAGGCAGTTAACAGAAAGCTAACAGAGAGCTAACTAACAGCCAGCTAACAGGGAGCTAACAGATGTAAGTAACTGCAAGTAACTGCTATCAACCAGCTAAATGCTAACAGGGAGCTAAGAGTGAGCTCACAGCTAACAGAGAGCTAACTAACAGCTAACAACCTGCTAAAAGCTAACAGAATGCTAACAACATGCTAACAACCAGCTAAAAGCCAGCAAATACACAGCTAACAGCAAGCTAACAGCTAGCGGTTCCTGGTGTTTCTTCATCCAGGGAGTTCAACGTTTCTGAGCCCGGCAGCATCCTGAAGGAGAACTTCTGCAGGAACCCTGACGCCCGCTCAGACGGACCCTGGTGCTTCACCCAAGACCCCACGGTCCAGAAAGAGTCCTGCAGGGTCCCCAGATGTGGCACGTATCAGATCCAGAACCAACTGAACCCAATGTTAGCTGGTGTCTAATGGACGCAGTGTGCTTCTCCTTCCAGGTGAGGACTTTGTCCCCCCCACCTTGGCCCCCAAACCGGTCCAAACCGGAACCTGTTTGCCCAGTTATGGCATAGACTACGTCGGGGACCTCAGCGTTACCTTAGGGGGACACACCTGTCTAGAGTGGACGTCTCCAGAGGCGACGTCTCTCAGTGCAGACAAGGAGTTCATCCCTGAGGTTTCTCTGCAGGCCAACAAGTGCAGGAACCCGGACAACGACCCCGAGGGCCCCTGGTGCTACGTACACGTCTCTGGGAACATCACCGTGGACTACTGTGACCTGGAGCTGTGTGGTAGAGGACATCAGCCGTCCACCTTTCTCTAACCTGTGTCTTACCTGTCCACCTGCTTCCTACTGGTCCACCTGTCCACTTGTCTCTTACCTGTCTCTTACCTGTCAACCTGTGTGTCCTAGATGACCCTGTGGTTGGTGGACAGGAGACGACGGAGACAGAGGGCATGGAGCGCTCCGTCCTGGGTCCAGCTAAAAAAATGTTTTTCAGCCCTCGTACCTTTGGACAAGGAGAGAGTGGTGAGTGTCCTCCTTGTCCTCCATGGAGACGTGTCTTCAGTGTCCTCCATCGTCTGGTCTGTCCGGTCAGTGACTAATGACTGTCTCCCTGACGTCTCTAGATTGTGGACAGCGTCCCCTGTTTGAAAAGGTGGGCAAGAAAGACTCGAAGGAGGACGAGCTGGTGGACTCATACAGGGAGAAACGTATCGTCGGGGGCGACGATGCCGAAGTGGCTTCAGCACCATGGTAACCAGGACTCCACCAATCAGCACCAGAGCCGTATATATTAGAGAGTCTGTCCAACCAGGGAACAGAGCGTCTGATCTGTCCCTCTATGCTGATTGGTTCTGAGCTGGTCACGTGTTTCATAGGCGCCATGTTAGATACAACCAATATTCACCCATAGAGAAGTGGCAATAACAGAGGATGAAGTTGGATTAAAAGTTAAAATAAGCCACAGTGCTCAGCCTACGGCTCCAGCACAGGATCATGCTAGCCTTACGCTAGCCTTATGCTAGCTAGTTATCTAGCCTAAGGCTTAGAAAAATAGCAGCTAGCGTCATATATACTGTGGAACCCATGTGTTCATGTAGTTTATGTCCATGCAGATAGCAGTTATCATGGCTAGCATGCTGATGCTATAATGATAATACTAAATAACAGTAAATAACAGTAAGACTGGTTTAATTTCACTACTTCTGAGTATTTATAATTTTGAACCTTTTAACGGTGATGGATGAACACGGAGACTGAGGAGAAGGTAAACACAGCTCCATGACTGATGAGGTGATTGGGCTACAAAGCATTTTACGTTTAACATATTTAAAGGAAGTAGACGCTGGGATATTTAAGTGACATATTGACAGACGTTGGTAATAACATTTATAGGCCTGTTATTGGTGAAAATAAGACATTTATTTAAACACACACTGTAGAATCTAACATCTGATGTAGCAAACATGGCGCCCGTGATTTGAGTCGGACAGATTCTCTCTAATATACAGCTCTGGTCAGCACCATGGTAACCACGAGTACCTGTCCACCTGTCTCTTACCTGTCTCCTACCTGTGTCTTACCCGGGACGTGGACTGACCCTGTCTTTGGTCTGAAGGCAGGTGATGTTGTACAAGCGAAGGCCCCAGGAGCTGCTGTGTGGAGCCAGTCTGGTCAGTGATCAGTGGATCGTCACGGCGGCTCACTGCATCCTCTACCCGCCCTGGAACAAGAACTTCACCGCCGACGACATCCTGGTCCGCCTGGGGAAACACTACCGAGCCAAGTAGGACGTCCTTCCTTGTCCCGGTGAGTTCTCTGATAACACTCCTGCCCACTGATGAGGACGTCTTTCGTCCAGGTTTGAACGCGGCACAGAGAAGATCGTAGCCATTGACGAGATCATCGTGCACCCGAAGTACAACTGGAAGGAGAATCTGAACCGTGACATCGCTCTGCTGCACATGAGACGGCCAATCGAGTTCTCCGATGAGATCCACCCGGTCTGCCTGCCCAGCAAGAAGGTCGCCAGGACGTAAGACAAACGTTCTCTGTCCCCTAATTTCACCAGGATGGTCAAAGAGGACAAGGATTCAGGATCCATTACAGAAGACAAGTTGTGCTTTGTACCAAATACTAGTTTGCTTTGCAAGAAAGGCCAGGAGGACTAGTATTACCTGAGGAGGCTCCAGCTTCACTGATCTTGTTAATTCGTGTCCACTACCGGTCTCTTACCTCCATGTCCATTTCCCATTTCCAGGCTGATGTCCGAGGGTTTTAAGGGCAGAGTGACCGGCTGGGGGAACCTGAAGGAAACCTGGAACCCTGCACAGAGAAACCTCCCCACCGTCCTCCAGCAAATCCACCTACCAATCGTGGAACAGGACACCTGCCGCGCATCCACATCTGTCAGGATCACTGATAACATGTTCTGTGCCGGTAATGTCTCATCTTCTACCTGTCTCTTACCTGTCCACCTGTTTCTGTCCACCTGTCTCTTACCTGTCCACCTGTCTCTTACCTGTCCACCTGTCTCTGTTGCAGGTCATAAACCAGGTGCCAGCGAACGAGGTGACGCCTGTGAGGGAGACAGCGGTGGACCATTTGTGATGAAGGTGAGAGCAATAACACACACGATAAAAACCTCTGTGATGTCGTTTGTGTTTATTAGTTTTTACTTTTATTGGAAACACGTTGAACGAGTTGTGAAATCTAAACGTCCTCGTCTGTTCAGTACCCGGCTGAAAACCGCTGGTACCAGATCGGCATCGTGTCGTGGGGCGAGGGCTGCGACCGCGACGGGAAGTATGGCTTCTACACCCACCTGTTCAGGATGACCCGGTGGATGAGGAAAGTCATTGAAAAGACGGGAACCGACGACGACGACTAGACAGTGTTCTCCCTGTCACGCAGGACCATGATAATAAAGTTTGTTCAAATCCCGACAGCCTTTGGTCTGGTCTGATTAACGTCTGCACACGTCACACAGGAACACTGCCAGGGTTTCTCTGGATCGGACATGATGCCGAACACATGCAGGACACCTAGGGTCAGACCTCAGGGTGAGACCTCAGGGTGAGATCTCAGGGTGAGACCTCAGGGTGAGACCTCAGGGTGAGATCTCAGGGTCAGACCTCAGGGTCAGACCTCAGGGTGAGATCTCAGGGTCAGACCTCAGGGTAAGACCTCAGGGTAAGACCTCAGGGTGAGACCTCAGGGTAAGACCTCAGGGTGAGATCTCAGGGTAAGACCTCGGGGTGAGACAACAGGGTAAGACCTCAGGGTGAGACCTCAGGGTAAGACCTCGGGGTGAGACCTCAGGGTAAGACCTCAGGGTAAGACCTCGGGGTGAGACCTCAGGGTAAGACCTCAGGGTGAGACCTCAGGGTGAGATCTCAGGGTAAGACCTCAGGGTGAGACCTCAGGGTGAGATCTCAGGGTCAGACCTCAGGGTAAGACCTCAGGGTCAGACCTCAGGGTGAGACCTCAGGGTGAGACCTCAGGGTGAGACCTCGGGGTGAGACCTCAGGGTGAGACCTCAGGGTGAGACCTCAGGGTGAGATCTCAGGGTCAGACCTCAGGGTACGAGCCTGGGGTAAGACTCGGATATGTTACATTCATACGTGTCACAGATAAATCATTCATGAAGCAGGTGATGGGTCATCTCCACCGGTCTCTCCGTCGGCCGTCCCATGTGTCAGTAGGTGTCTGTTCAGGTGAGTTTTGCGGGTGTAGCTCTTGGGACAGTAGGTGCAGGCGTAGGGACGGACGCTGCTGTGGGACAACATGTGCTTCTTCAGGTCAAACTTCCTCCGTAAACATTTACCACATTCTGGACACGAGAACGGCTTCTCACCTGGAACACAGACGCACAGGTGGTTATCTATCTGATCGGATCAGATCGGGACTTCACCGCTCGGGAGCATCCTGTCTTACCGGTGTGGATCCTGCGGTGTTCGGTCAGGTGGCAGGAGATGGAGAAGGCTTTGCCGCAGTCCTGGCAGACGTAGGGCCGTTCTCCAGTGTGAGTCCTCATGTGTTTCTGCAGGTCGCCTCCGGACGGCCAGCCCTTACCGCAAACCGTGCACACGTACGGCCGCTCCCCCGTGTGCCGCCGCACGTGCACATTGAGGCCGGCAAGCGCGGTGAAGTCTTTGGGGCAGTAGGGGCAGCGGTAGGGCCTCTCACCGGTGTGCGTCCTAAGGTGACCCTCCAGGCCATCGCGGGTTTTGAAGCGTTTACCGCACTGAGGACAAAGGAAGCGGCTCTCAGTGGAGTGGCTGGCCTGGTGGGAGTGCAAACCAGTGAGAGAGCCATAAGTCTTGGGGCACTGGTCGCACTGGAATGAGCGGGAGGCGTGAGTTCGCTGGTGGATACGAAGCTGGGTCACTCCTGCAGAAACAAGCATAGGGGCACAGTGTAAAGGCTCAGGGTAAGAGCCAAGAGTATGAGAATAGGGGACACGGCTGGGGTACAAGCCTGGCGTAATCGACCAGAGTAAAGAGCACAGGATAGCACTGAGGAGGCGGCTAAGTAGTTACACAGCTTTAGGCATCATTTAAACTACATGTACCAAGAAACAGATGGGAACCTTGACCCGAGGAGCAGCCCCTCTACCTTGGGCTCTTACCTGAGAAGGTCTGCTCACAGAAGCGACAGCTGTACCGGGGCCGAGCCCCCTCCACCGAGTGGCTCTGCATGTGCCTCAGCAGCTGAGTCTGAGAACTGAAGGTCTGGGAGCACACGGTGCAGCCCAGGTCGGGGGGGCGGTGCTGCAGGCGGTGGGCGTCCCGCTCCTTGGCCGAGTCAAACACCTCATCACACCTGCTACAGGGGAAGCCCTCCCCATCCAGACGGCTCTGGTTCCCATCCAGACGGCTCTGGCCCTCATCCAGATGACTCTGCTTGTGGTTGGTCAGACTGGACAGGTGGTGGAAGTTCTTGCCACACTGGCTGCAGTGGTAGACTGGACGCGCTCGATGACTGCGCCGGTGTGACAGGAGCTCGGCGCCGGTTCTGAAGACGGCGTTGCACTGGAAGCAGGAGTGGGTACCAACAGGACGGGGCTCGGGGGGGGCGGGGTCTACCTGGGTGGGCTGAGGCTCCTCCCCAGTGGGCCGGGGCTCTTCCTCTGTGACCCCAGTTAAGGCGGACCCACAGGACTTGTTGGTGCGTAGGTGTCGGATGACCTGCAGACAATTACGGCTGTTCAAAAGTGTTCACACACTATAACACACACGGTAACACACACACACTCACCTGAGAGCGGTAGATGAAACACCTGGAACACCCGGGACACCTGTGGGCCACACGCTGGGAATTATGAGAAATGCTGTACAGCGCGTTAGCTTGGACCTGAGAGCATGACTCACCTGAACACAAGATAATACACAGTAATACACACCCATACACAGTAATACACATTCTAATACTCACTAATATACACTGCACACACACACACACTATAATACACATGCATATAGTGTGTATTAGTGTGTGTTACAGTGTGTGTGTTACCTGTGTCAGGTGACCCTTGGACCAGGTGTCCAGGTGAGTCTTTCCACCTGATGGGAACAAGGTGAAGATTAGAGCAGTGTTAGGGACAGTGGACGGTCCAGGACACGACAAAGAGTCTCACCTGTCCACCTCCACCTCCACAGGTGTGATAGGACGCTGGACTCTGTCCTCATCAGACGTGTTCAGACCGATCACAGTGTCCTCCTGTTCGTCCTCTGTCGTCACCACCACCTCCACCTTCACCAGCTCCATGTCCAGCTGCAGGGGACGGTCCACGTCAGGGACGGTGTCTGATTGGACATCTGGGTTGGTGGGAGGAGGGTGTGGATTGTTCAGTTTGGTGATGAGGAGGTGGGACCAGACAGAGAGACGAATCTCTTACCCCAGACTCATACCCTGGGCTCGTACCCTGATCTGTTACTCTAGGCTCTTACCCTGGTCTAGCTCCACGTCCAGCTGCAGGGGACAGTCCACGTCAGGGACGGTGTCTGACTGGACGTCTGGGATAGCGGGAGGAGGGTGTGGATTAGTCAGTTTGGTGAGGAGGGGGTGGGACCAGGCGGAGAGGAGGGTCTTCTCAGTGTCACCGCCAACTGAAGGAAACCAAGAGTCAGATGAGTCTGGACCGAGTCAGGTTCTGCTTGGATTCTGGTTCTGTACCTGTGGTCGTAGCTCGTCCCAGTAAACAGCTCTGATTGGTCAGGAGCTGCTTTAGCTCCTCCTCGTCTGTCTGATGAAGACAGTCCTCCAGGTCAGAGTGGGCAGCGTGGAGCCAGGAAGCAGCCTGACAGAGACACAGACAGAGAAGTCAGGAGACGACCAGCTACACGTGCTAACATGCTAACAGGCTAACATGCTGACTGACCTGTTTGAAGTCGGGGGCGGGGAACAGCTGCTCCAACCTAGACAGGAAGTCAGATATGAGGGACTGGAGGGCGGAGTCAAAGCGCTGGTCGAACACTTCCTAGAAGATAAACACAGTGTTGTCGTGGCAACCGTGAAGCATTAAAGGAGATGCTGAATCGACACCAACCAGCAGGAGGCGTCGAGAGTCAACGGGACAGTCTCTGCTCAGAGCTGATAGAGTAGACCGACAAGCATCCAGCTCCTTGTCCAGCTCCTTGTTCAGCTCCTTCTCCACCTCCTGACAGAAAAGACAAACCACTAGAACCACTGTCGGCTATGTTTTGTCTACAGTCTGGTCTCTAAACCGGGACGAGGACGTCCTGCCTCACCATTGCCTTGGAGACGGAGCAGGTCCTGTCCAGGGGATGGAGGTCAGACAGAGCGACCTGGGGAAAGAGACGGTGCGGAGTCATTTAAAAAGCAGGAGGACGAGGAGGACGAGGTCAAAGGTGGCTCACCTTGGCCCTCAGAGCCAGCAGCAGCAGCGTCCTCTGTCTGTCCGTCAAGAGCTGGGGGACAGCCGCCGTTACCAGGGAGACAAAGTCCCCCAGCTCCCCATAATGCTTCACACTTTGCTGCCGTACGATCTGCCACATTGCTGCCGTCAGGAGGCGGAGAGGAGGTACGAGGAGGCGCAGGGAGGACAGGCGGACAGAGGAGGACAAAGGGACAGACGAGGCTGTGGATGAAGACATTCTGACATCAACCAGAGCTCAGTTTCTTTCAGGTGAGTCTGCACCACGTCCCAGCGCGTCCTCAACCCACAACTACTCGTCCCAGAATGCAATTACACGTCCCACCATTCAACGACATGTCCCACAGTTCAGTTACTCGTCCCACAGTTCAACTACTCGTCCCAGAATGCAACTACTCGTCCCAGCATGCAACTACATGTCCCACAATTCAACTACATCTCCCAGAATTCAACTACTCGTCCCACCATTCAACTACATGTCCCACAATTCAACTACTCGTCCCAGCATTCAACTACTCGTCCCAGCATGCAACTACTCGTCCCAGCATTCAACTACACATCGACGGTGTGCAACTACAATGGGTCCCAGCATGCAAATACATGTCCCAATACACAACTACTCATCCCAACATAAACCGTCTGCTGAAATAAAGACTCTTGAGTCAAACCAGATCAACTTTGCTTCCACTGATGAACCAGTTCAACATCTAACCCAGACTCCATTAAAAAAAAACCCTCAGAATTCAAGAAGTGTCTGATCGTTAGAAAACCAGAAATATGTCACTAAGCAGCATTGAAGGTTTTTACTGAAGAAGTTCACATTTGGCTTAAATTCTGGAAGTCTGTAAACTTCCATGTCCTATAAATACAGTATTTGTGGACCGGCTCCATTCCTGCCACTAATAATAACCAATGATGATTTGACGAGAGGTTAACACATCACATTAACATCTGGAATGTTTTAGATAATTATTATTAACATAATCAAACTCTGCTGTGTTGAACTGCCCCGAATTAAAGTGTAACTGCATGTGACTGTAAACCAGCTGTTAGTTTGAGTCCATGAAGCATTTACACCTTTGAAAACGACGCACTTTGTTAAAAATGACGGATTATTACATGGAGTTCGGATCGGACCGCACAAGTGGGGCTAGCTGGCTAATGAAGCTACGGGAATCAGGAAGATTAAAGGGATCAAACGAGACGGGGAACCAGGGGGGACGTACCCATTCCGGACCACAGTCCTCGGATACGAAGTTTAACACAAGCCGCTGAGAACCAGGCTAACTGGACAAGCTAAATGCTATGTTTACGGTCCATAGGGTCCAGCTGCTGGCTCCGCCTCCTTAACCCCGGAAGTTAAAACCAAACGAATTACGTCCGAGTACGCATGCGCATATGAGAAGCGTAACTTGGGTGTTTTTATATGATTATTCTTTTTTTATTATCACAAATGATAATTTTAAAGCACAAATTATGTCTAGTTTAAAGTTGAACTTGACTCAATGAGACGTTGCTTATTAAGAAGTAACTTATATTCACAAAAAACATCAAAACATCTGTTTTGGAACACGAATGACCTGTAATGGAGCTTTGTCTCCATCTGGTGGGGACATGGACGAACTACAGCTGAGCAACATGCTGTCAAAAATAAACATAAATGAAATGCACTGTAAAAGAAAATGAACAGAGATGATACACTGTAAAAATATAAAACCAGGAGCTGCAACAAACAGAAGAGGACATGCACTGTAAAAAAAATCTAAAGATACGCTTGTAAACTACAGTAAACTCAAGATGGACTGTAAGAAAACATACGACCTGGAGATATTCTGTAAAAAATTACCAAGAGCAACGCGGTAAAACAATTAAAGACAAGTTACACTGTAAAATATACCACCAGGAAGCACATTAGATGCACTGCAAAAATAACAACCAGGACAGACACTGTAAAAGACAAACGGAACATGCACTAAAAAAAACTATAAATGATAGTGACAACAAGAGATGCACCGTAAAGGTTGCATTATTAAGAAGTAGCTTATTAGGTTTTTAAACTTTGGTGTTTAGTTGTGACTCAGAGCTGCGTTTTTCATACACTACTTTAACTTCCTCTTCCTCTTTTTCCTTGAGTTTATTGCATCTCCTCCTCCGCCTCCTGCAGCTCACCAGGTGTTTCCTGGTCTCACTTTCACCAGGATCAAGTCCTGGATAACTTTCAACATCTACCTGAAGGTAACAAAGCAGCTTTATGTTTGTGTTTATGTTTATGTTTATGTTTATGTTTATGTAAGAGTCAGAGCTGGATGTGAAAATATTTTCCTAGTGGACAGGTGAAGGTGTATTCTGTCACTAGTCGTAGCTCCAGGGTCTGTTCAATGAGACGAAGCTAAGTTAATCATTAATAAGCAGCAGCGGCAAAAGTGTGCAAATCTATAAAAATGCAACAGAGGTAAACAAAGAGGGGACAAGACCTTTAAAACCTTTATTCCAGACTGGAAGGACAGTGGAGAACCATGGTCTACCAGGAAGAAATAAATCCTGATTGATGGAGAAACGTTTGGAAGAAAAGCAGCAGTAGAACTCAGGGCTGTGTTTAATAGTGGAAGGAAGAGCATTTCACACCATGGACAATGTGAAGGGAACTCAAGGGACTGAACAGAAAACCACTGATCAGGGAGGACAACCGGGAAAAAAGGCTCCAATCTGACAGGGAGCAGCATCAATACGAGACCTTGGTGAAATATTAATCAAAAACACTGGATGGAAATAAATCTGATAACATTGTAGAAGCTTCTTATTGAATCAGTGCCACATCCATGGCTCCATCTAGTGGACTGATAGTAGAAGCTTCAAGCATTTTTCCAGCAGAGATGGTTTCAGAGAACGTTCTCATGAATGATGCGTTTCCTCTGCAGGTCGAGGACAAAGTGTGAGCTGATGTGAATCCAGCAGCATGGACCAGGAGGGAGTCCATCCCTCTGAGACCACTGTGAGTGGAGAACATGAGGACCAGAGGTGAGATGACCATCTCCAAGTCTAGGGCGAAATTCCTCCTCCAGGTCCAGGTCCAGGTCCAGGTCCAGGTCCTCTGGTGTAGTTTCCTAGCTGAGCCTAAAGGAGTCTGTTCTGAGAAGTGACTCCAGGACAGGAACTGTGATGTTAGTGAGGAGGTGTGGTTGAGCCCGTTGCTACGTATGAGGCATCATGTTTACGTTAAGTTAATCATTATTCAGGGGATTCTTGTTACATGTTAATACTAATGCTAACAGCTCAGTAACACAACATTAGCTGTGTGTTTCAGAGGTGTCCAACCAGATGTAGCATTTACTACGTTCCCCTCCACAGTGGTTCCTCTTACTTCTTGTAATATCTTTGTTGGAGACGCTTCACGTGGTAAAGACAGGGGGGGTTATAGTATCACAGAGAGCATGTTGTGCCGGGATGTTGATCTCAATCAGCTTCTTGTCAGGTTAAAGTTCGTCCGGTCGACAATCTTTAAACAGCTGCTTATCATCAAAGCAGATCATAGTCCAAGGTTTAAGACCACAACGAGCCGTTCTACGAGCCTCTATGAGCACAAACTACCTAGGAATGAAACTCCTGTGGGTTTAGAGAGCATGCTCACATGTTATTAGAGTTTAAGACGACTGAGTTCTCAGAAACCTCTACACAGACCTGTCAGCCTTTCATCAGTTAAACCATGTCCTCCATCCCTCTGCAGCCTCCAGCCCCTCAGACCTGACCATGTGGCCTCTGAGAACCAGGCTGAACCTCCCAGGTCGGACAATGAAGCCGTCATTCCAGCAGGTACGGATTGGAATAAAAAGAATCAGAGATGAAAAGAGTTGAAAACAAGATGAATAAAGTAAGTCCTGAGTATGGGATGAAATGAGTTAAGGGGATGAAAACAGAAGAGATGGAATAAAAAGAGTCGAGAGATAGTGTGAAGGGCGATGGGATGAAAAGAGTGGAAAGGATTATAGAGTATGGGATGAAATAAGTTAAGGGAATGTAAAACCGTTGTAGGAGATGAGATGAAAAGGCACCTGTCTTCTCCTGTTCGTCCGGGTCTGGGGGACAGCAGCCTAAGTAAGGTAGGCTAGGTAAGGTAGGCTTGTAAGTAAGGTAAGTCCAGATACCCCCCTCCAGTGGTACATGCCCGGAACACCTCTAATGGGAGGCGTTCAGGAGGCATCCTTACCAGAAACACCTCTAATGGGAGGCGTTCAGGAGGCATCCTTACCAGAAACACCTCTAATGGGAGGTATCTACCAGGCATCCTTAGTAGAACACCTCTAGTGCCGGACATCCTTACCAGGAATACCTATAAAAGGAGTCATTCTTGTCAGAACACCTCTAATGCCAGGCATCCTTACCAGGAATACCTATAAAAGGAGGCATTCTTACCAGAAGCACCTCGAATGCCGGGCATCCTTACCAGGAATACCTATAAAAGGAGTCATTCTTGTCAGAAGCACCTCTAATGCCAGGCATCCTTACCAGGAATACCTATAAAAGGAGGCATTCTTACCAGAAGCACCTCGAATGCCGGGCATCCTTACCCGGAATACCTATAAAAGGAGGCATTCTTGCCAGAAGCACCTCTAATGCCGGGCATCCTTACCCGGAATACCTATAAAAGGAGGCAAAGAGTAAATATGACTTCTCTGAAAGTTACAGAATCTCTGAGATGCTTGTGTCCTTGTTCCTGTAGAGAAGTTGGTTGCCGGCATGAGGACTGAGTTGGTGAAAAGGGTGTCGACAGAAGTCCTTACACAGCTGCTGGATGCCCTCGTAACAGACGAAGTCTTGAGTGAGTTGGAGAAAGAATCGATATCTGAGATGCACCCAGTCAGAGCAGACAAGGTACGCCACTTCATTGACATTGTGAAGAAAAAGGGAGAGGAGGCCTGCAAGAAGTTCATCCGACATCTTCAGTCCATAGATCCTCCCCTTTCCCATCATCTGCATTTGTCCTCTGTTCAACCTCCTAAGAAAGGTGAGGCCACGTCTTTCTCTGGTCATGGTTGTGTTAATGTTTACTGGAGCTGTGAGGATGGAAAGTTTCTTCATCCACCTGAAACTGATTTGTCTTCAGTGTGTTCAACATGTTTAATCCTTAACTTGGTGCTGAGATGACTAGAACATACTCTCTCTTCTTGACAGCTGAATTCCGTCTATCTCTTGTGTTTTTATTTTCTAAAGTAAATCCTATTTGGTTGTACCTGTAACTCGGAAGAAGATCTGACTAGATGTGAGGACATGTTTTTGAGTAAATGCAGATCATTCCAAGGGTCCAGTTAGTCTTTCTTGATGTTGTGTACAGTAAACTGCTCTACAAAACATCAGATGGTCTGATTATCTGTTGTTGTATCATTCAGATGCTGTTGAGAGGTGTCGACGTAAACTTAAATCTAGTCTGAAGGAGAAGTTCCAGTCTGTGTTTCAGGGGATTGCTAAAGCTGGAAACTCAGCCCTTCTGAATGAGATCTACACAGAGCTCTACATCACAGAGGGAGGGACTGCAGAGGTCAATGATGAACATGAGGTCAGACAGATTGAAACAGCATCCAGGAAACCACACAGATCAGAAACAACCATCAGATGTGAAGACCTTTTTAAAGCCTCACCTGGAAGACATGGACCAATCAGAAGAGTGATGACAAAGGGAGTGGCTGGCATTGGGAAAACAGTCTTAACACAGAAGTTCACTCTGGACTGGGCTGAAGACAAAGCTAACCAGGACATCCTCTTCATATTTCCATTGACTTTCAGAGAGCTGAATGTGGTGAAAGGGCAAAGGTTCAGCTTGTTGAGACTTGTTCATCACTTCTTCACTGAAACCAAAGAAGCAGGAATCTGCAGCTTTGATGACTTCCAGGTTGTGTTCATCTTTGACGGTCTGGATGAGTGTCGACTTCCTCTGGACTTCCACAAGACTGAGATCCTGACTGATGTTACAGAGTCCACCTCAGTGGATGTGCTGCTGACAAACCTCATCAGGGGGAACCTGCTTCCCTCTGCTCGCCTCTGGATAACCACACGACCTGCAGCAGCCAATCAGATCCTTTGTGATTCTGTTGACATGGTGACAGAGGTCAGAGGGTTCACTGACCCCCAGAAGGAGGAGTACTTCAGGAAGAGGTTCAGAGATGAGGAGCAGGCCAGCAGGATCATCTCCCACATCAAGACATCACGAAGCCTCCACATCATGTGTCACATCCCAGTCTTCTGCTGGATCACTGCTCAAGTTCTGGAAGAAGAGTTGAAAACCAGAGAGGGAGGAGAGCTGCCCAAGACCCTGACTGAGGTGTACATCCACTTCCTGATGGTTCAGGCCAAAGTCAAGGGGGAGAAGTATGATGGAGGAGCTGAGACAGATCCACACTGGCATAAAAAGAGCAGGACGATGATTGAGTCTCTGGGAAAATTGGCTTTTGATCAGCTGCTGAAAGGAAACCTGATCTTCTATGAATCAGACCTGACAGAGTGTGACATGGATATCGGAACAGCCTCAGTGTACTCAGGAATATTCACAAAGAGCTTTATAGAGCAGAAAGGGATGTACGTCATCCCGCAGTTCAGTTTCATCCATCTGAGCATTCAGGAGTTTCTGGCTGCTCTTCATGTCCACCAGACCTTCATCAACTCTGGTGTCAACCTGCTGGAAGAGAAAAAAACATCTCTGTTGTCTAAAGTCCTTCGAAGCAAATCTGAAGTAAAACAATTCTACCAGAGTGCTGTGGACAAGGCCTTACAGAGTCCAAATGGACACCTGGACTTGGTCCTCCGTTTCCTCCTGGGTCTTTCACTGCAGACCAATCAGAATCTCCTTAGAGACCTGCTGAAACAGACAGGAAGTAAATCACAGACCAATCAGGAAATAGTCCAGTACATCAAGAAGAAGATCAGAGAGAAACTGTCTCTGGAGAGAAGCATCAATCTGTTCCACTGTCTGAATGAACTGAATGATGGTTCTCTAGTGGAGGAGATCCAACAGTCCCTGAGATCAGGAACTTTCTCCAGAGATAAATTGTCTCCTGCTCAGTGGTCAGCTCTGGGCTTCATCTTAATGTCATCAGGAGAAGATCTGGATGAGTTTAACCTGAAGAAATACTCTGATTCAGAAGAAGCTCTTCGTAGGCTGCTGCCAGTGGTCAAAGCCTCCAACAAAGCTCAGTAAGTTCATCATCAATGAATACACATCAACCTGTCAGCTGGTCACAAGGTTAAAGGGTTTTCTGTCCTTGTCTCTTCAGACTGAGTCACTGCAGACTCTCAGGGAGAAGTCTTACAGCGCTCTTCTCAGTTCTCAGCTCCCAGTCCAATCTGAGAGAGCTGGACCTGAGTGGAAACACTGTGTATGTTACAGAAGTGGAGACGCTGTCTACTGGTCTGAAGAGTCCAAACTGTAAACTGGAGACTCTGAGGTCAGTTTTCATTTATTTTATTCCAGTGAATAAAGATACATTTTTACCAGTTCTGTTGTTTTTATTGTCAGACACAAAAAGAATGACTTTAAATTAAGTTAACCCTAACCCTTCATAAGGTGCTAGGAGGTAAAAAGACCAAATAAGTAAGGACCGTCTCCACAACCATCAGGTCCCCCCTGGTCTCTATGGACAGGTCAGACTTCAGTGTCCATAAGTGTCTTGTAGATCAGAGAGTAGAAACCACCCTGAAAGTAATGATATCATTCTGAACTCATTCCTCAACCTGGACTCTACCTGGACCTGGAAGATTTGATAGAAATACCACAAAGCTCACATATTCTCCAAAGGTTCTAGGCATCAATGCTCTTCGTACCGCGAAGGCCCAGGTCGTAGGCCGATGATCGACTTCATAGTTGTATCATCTGACCTGCATGTGTTCTGAACACTCGGGTGGCAAGTTGGATCAGATGGCAGATCCGGTAGGCCCAAGTGAATAGTGAGGGTCTGTTGGGGACAAATTGTGTAAGAGTCTGTCAAGATGGTTCTTAACGTCTACCTCCAACAGAGCTTCAACTGCATCCTGGGGGCAGTGGGGACATCGAGTCTGAATGGACCATGTTTGGCTCCACCAATGTTGAGGCAGCTGTTGCGAGTTGCGGCCACAAAGCGTGGCCGGACTCAGCATTAGATATAGGGTAAGGGGCGCAGAGTAGAACCGCTGCTCCTCCAAATTGACAGGAGTCAGTTGAGGTGGTTTGGGCATCTAGTAAGGATGACTCCTGTTAGAGGAGTGTCAGGCATGTCCCACTGAAAGGAGGCCTCGGGGTTGCCGCAGGACACGATGGAGGACTTCCATCCCCCATCTGGCCTGGGAGCATCTGGGGATTCCTCTGGGCGAACTGGTGGAAGAGTGCGGGGAGAGGGCCATCTGTGTTTATTATCGGTAGTACCACCATTAGACCACTAGATGGACACAAAGGACCATGTGTGAGGAACAAGATGATGATAAAATCTGTAAAGTTTGTCTTATTAACACATATTTTACTCTTCATCCAGATTGAGTAACTGCAGTTTGTCAGAGAGCAGCTGTGATTATCTGGGACCAGCTTTGAAGTCCAACCCCTCCCATCTGAAACATCTGGACCTGAGTGGAAACAACCTGAAGGATTCAGGAGTGAAGCAGCTGTGTGGTTTTCTGGAGAGTCCAGACTGTAGACTGGAGACTCTGACGTGAGTTCACTGTCTGTTACTGTTGTAGATCTTATATGTTTAATGTCTGATCTTTGATATTGATCCTGTAATGAGGTCAGCAGCATCTTATTGATCTGTGTTGACATCAATAGTTGTCTGAATGTTGTGCTGACGTTTGGATGATGTCTGTAGAAGGCTGACATGATGAAGATCCACAATAACACAAGGACAAAGTCACTCTACTCATTTTAGAGAACAGCTCATGGATCAGGACACATTTCAGACCTCAACACATCTGACTGATCATCAATCATTTCATCTTTTATTCTTTACTCAGGTTGAGGAGCTGCAGTTTGTCAGAGATCAGCTGTGATTATCTGGGACCAGCTCTGAAGTCCAACCCCTCCCATCTGAAACATCTGGACCTGAGCAACAACAACCTGCAGGATTCAGGAGTGAAGCAGCTGTGTGGTTTTCTGGAGAGTCCAGACTGTAGACTGGAGACTCTGGAGTGAGTTCACTGTCTGTTACTGTTGTAGATCTGATATGTTTAATCACCAACTGAATCTAATTCATGTTCCTCCATCAATCTGTAAATGTCCTTTAGTTCAAGACGAGTGTTTGTAGCAGAAACTGGAGAAAACATCAACTGTTTGTTGTTGGAGTCAATGCATGTTTGTGGTTAGAGCTGAAGAGTCACATCTGGATCCAGAAGATCCTCTCAACTCACATTTGTTTCAACTGACAAAGTTTTCTTGATGTTTGTGTTTGTTTCAAAGTGACTTGACTGATCATCAATCATTTCATCTTTTATTCTTTATTCAGGTTGAGTTGCTGCAGTTTGTCAGAGATCAGCTGTGATTCTCTGGGACCAGCTCTGAAGTCCAACCCCTCCCATCTGAAACATCTGGACCTGAGTAAAAACCTCAACCTGAAGGATCCAGGAGTGAAGCAGCTGTGTGGTTTTCTGGAGAGTCCAGACTGTAGACTGGAGACTCTGAGGTCAGACTCCATGTTTTCTTTGTGTGCTGAGATATATGGAGATATGATGGTAAAGTTGTGGTCACTCTAAACTACATGCTCAAGTTTGTGTTAATTATATGAAGAAATTAAAAAAAGTATATTTCTTTACGATGGAGTTAACTGAACTCCAGAGTACCTTCAGTGACTTGCCTTATTTAATCAATCTTGTTCTTTTCAGTAAACATTCTTCCATGTTGCTTGAGTTGTCTTCATTGTGTAATCACAGAAGAAATACTGATTAACTAGGAACTGGTTAATCAGTATAAGGCCACTTCAAAGTTTCTGTTCCATACAGAATTTTTCCATGAAAGCAGACAAAGAGAACCCAACCAAAACATCAAAGAGAAATATTATAGTTTTGCATTTATTTATTCAAGACAATTTGTTGCCTTCTTGTAACTAAATGTTTGTGGAAGCAGCTGGTGAGTGTCTACAGTAGCTTGGAGGAATTTGATCCCATGCCCCCATGTTTCATGGAGGGATGAGGTTCTGATGCTGGAATGCAGTGTTGGTTCATCTCCAAACATTTAAACCAAACTATTCTACTCTGGTCTCATCTGTCCACTAAACATTGTCCCACATGTTCTTTGTGGACAGAGAGCAGTGTCTTTGGTTGTTGAGTGGATTCATCATCATTGAACATCAGCCAATGTGAGAGAGGCCTTTAGCTGCTTAGAAGTTCCCCTGGGTTCCTCTGGTTCCTCTCCCACTATGATGGAGTGATGTTTGTTGGTGGACCACTCCTGTGGAGGGGAACAGTCGTCTTCAATCTGTCTGACTCTCTGTGGATTATTTGTGGCTTCCAGACTCTTTACAGATGGTTGTGGAACCTTTTCCAGCCTGATGAGCAACAACAACTCTTTTTCTGAGCTCCTCACAAAGCTCCTTTCATCTGTTGTCATCACACACTTCAACAAACATGTGTTGTGAAGATCAGACTGAGACAAATCTTTGTCTATGATCCTCTTTTTTGCAGACCTTCTGGTTCATGGAAGCCAGAAATATGGGATGTTGTGCATATTATGGTTCTATGTGTTAACATTTTCAAACGTCTCGGAGTCTTCTCTCATGTGTCATGCAAGTTAACATTTATGAACATGTGTTTCCTCGGGCTAAGGGCAACTGCAGTACTACTTCTAGGTCACCTAACAATACTAAACTAAACGAAAGGTTCTTTATGCTCTCACATAAAAAATGTGCTCCTCCCCGCCAAAATTAAAGGCAAAACCTGAAAGTCACAGTCACCCAGAAACCAAACTGCAGCTGGCAGATTGTCTCTTTGTTCTTCCAGTCTAGTTTGTAATGCCAAAATATGTCGAGGGGAAAATCTCACACAGAGAGACTTGAGAATCCAAAGAATGTTGATGGAAAAACACCATCGGATTCAGAGTCTGCTGAGTTTTTATAAACATTCTCACATCTCACAGTTGCACATTAAGTTAACAACTCCACATGAGGCATTTTGACACTCACTAACGTCAAGCTCTAAGCAAACAGTTAAACTCAGAATTTGTTCATTCTGAACCTTCTTCAGCTCTGAACAGACGATTAAACTCTGGACGATTTCAAGCTGGAACTTTGTAAACTCACATCTTTTATTATCTTTTCAGATTATATGAATGCGTCTGTCAGAGATCAGCTGTTATTCTCTGGCCTCAGCTCTGAAGTCCAACCCCTCCCATCTGAAACATCTGGACCTGAGTCAAAACAACCTGCTGGATTCTGGAGTGAAAAAGCTTCTTGATCTTGTGAAGAGTCCAGACTGTAGACTGGAGAACCTGAGGTCAGAATCCATGTTTTTTTTGTGTGCTCAGATGAATGTGAAGGTAAAGTTGTGGTGACTCTAAACTGCAGACATCAGGCTGTTATTCTACTGATCCACACTGAGGATCCTCATAGATTCAAAGCTTCATAGAAGAATAAAAGTCCTACACTGGATAATTGAAACTCTGACACTCTTGATTTCCAGCTTCAGTTTCAACTCATGTTGTTTCACATTAAAACCAACTGACCATTCTTTGACGTCACTCATGTCTAACCCTAAACCTAATGATTGAAATTGTTTAGTCTCAAACATAACAGAACACTGTCAAAAATTAACTTTGTCTTCCAAACTCACATCTTTTATTCTTTGTTCAGTTTGAATTCCTGCAGTCTGTCAGAGATCAGCTGTGATTCTCTGGCCTCAGCTCTGAAGTCCAACCCCTCCCATCTGAAACATCTGGATCTGAGTGAAAACACAGACCTGAAGGATTCAGGAGTGAAGCATCTGTGTGGTTTTCTGAAGAGACCAGACTGTAGACTGGAGGATCTGAGGTCAGTTATTGACTTTTATTGTTGTAGATCTGATATGTTTAATCACCAACTGAATCTAATTCTGTTGCTTGCGGTGGGGAAGGAGGGTTTGCAGTCTAGGAAGTTTAGGTTTAGTCAAAATATATATATCAGTTCCATGTTATAAATCCAACTAACACGTCATCAGAGCAAATCAAACAGAAATTCACAAAAATCCAGAATGGTGAGGTCAAAACAACATGTAAACAATTATTATTAAAATAAAACGAAGATTTGGCTTAACAAAGGAGGCTGACTGAAGGAAGCTGACCAAAGAAGATTAAATCAATCGAAGGAACTTTACCGTATGAGGCTGACCATAGGAGGCTTATCGGTGGAGGCTCACTAAAGGAAACAAGCTTACCGAAGGGGGCTTACCGAAGGAGGCTTCCCGAAGGAGGCTGAACAAAGGAGGCTTACCGAAGGAGGCTGACCGAAGGAGGCTGACCGAAGGAGGCTGAACAAAGGAGGCTGAACAAAGGAGGCTTACCGAAGGAGGCTTACCGAAGGAGGCTTACCAAAGGAGACTGAACAAAGGAGGCTTACCGAAGGAGGCTGAACAAAGGAGGCTTACCGAAGGAAGCTTACCGAAGGAGGCTTACCGAAGGAGGCTGACCGAAGGAGGCTTACCGAAGGAGGCTTACCAAAGGAGACTGAACAAAGGAGGCTTACCGAAGGAGGCTGACCGAAGGAGGCTGACCGAAGGAGGCTTACCGAAGGAGGCTTACCGAAGGAGGCTTACCAAAGGAGACTGAACAAAGGAGGCTTACCGAAGGAGGCTTACCGAAGGAGGCTTACCGAAGGAGGCTTACCGAAGGAGGCTGACCGAAGGAGGCTTACCGAAGGAGGCTTACCAAAGGAGACTGAACAAAGGAGGCTTACCGAAGGAGGCTTACCGAAGGAGGCTGACCGAAGGAGGCTTACCAAAGGAGGCTGAACAAAGGAGGCTTACCGAAGGAGGCTTACCGAAGGAGGCTGAACAAAGGAGGCTTACCGGAGGAGGCTTACCGGAGGAGGCTGAACAAAGGAGGCTTACCGAAGGTGGCCGAACCGAACAAGGCCGAACCAAAGACGGCTGACAGAAGATTGATCAAATCGAAGAAGGCTGACCAAAGGAGGCTGGGATCTTTCACGCATTTTAGACAAAAAGCTCAATGATCAGGACACATTTAAGATCTCAACACATCTGACTGATCATCAATCATTTCATCTTTTATTCTTTATTCAGGTTGAGGAACTGCAGTTTGTCAAAGATCAGCTGTGATCATATGGTCTCAGCTTTGAAGTCCAACCCCTCCCATCTGAAACATCTGCACCTGAATGGAAACAAAGACCTGAAGGATTCAGGAGTGAAGCAGCTGTGTGGTTTTCTGGAGAGTCCAGACTGTAGACTGGAGACTCTGAGGTCAGACTCCATGTTTTCTTGACGGAAAAAGTGAAAAATTAACTTCTTCATTTTCTTAACTCCCATTTTATTCTTTATTCAGATTGTGGAGCTGCCGTTTGTCGGAGAGCAGCTGTAGTTATCTGGTCTCAGCTCTGAAGTCCAACCCCTCCCATCTGAAACATCTGGACCTGAGTAAAAACAAGTTGCAGGATTCAGGAGTGAAGCAGCTGTGTGGTTTTCTGGAGAGTCCAGACTGTAGACTGGAGACTCTGGAGTGAGTTCACTGTCTGTTACTGTTGTAGATCTGATATGTTTCATCACAAACTGAATCTAATTCATGTTCCTCCATCAATCTGTAAATGTCCTTTAGTTCAAGACGAGTGTTTGTAGCAGAAACTTGAGGAAACATCCACTGTTTGTTGTTGGAGTCAATGAATGTTTGTGATTAGAGCTGAAGACTCACATCTGGATCCAGAAGATCCTCTCAACTCACATTAGTTTCAACTAATAATCATTTCATCTTTTATTCTTCATTCAGCTTGTTGACCTGCAGGTTGTCAGAGATCAGCTGTGATTCTCTGGTCTCAGCTCTGAAGTCCAACCCCTCCCACCTGAAACATCTGGACCTGAGGTTTAACAACCTGAAGGATTCAGCAGTGAAGCAGCTTCTTGTCCTTGTGATGAGTCCAGACTATAAACTGGAGGTGGTGGAGTAAGTAGAGGGTCCAGTTCAAATCTCAGGTGCAGGGCCCATTTAAATATGATTTGTGTATTTAAAGGGGGGCGCAGACAGGGAGGGGCCGGGTACTCCAACGTGTGCGCTCAATTCCAACCGTGATTAGGATATAAAGGAAGTATGTTTGGATTCCTGCATATGCACGGATTCATACATCTGGATTTTTGGGCAAACAGCGCTTTCTGGGTTTGAGCGTTTTTAGTGGGGAAGCCTTTGTACATGAGGCCCCTGATGAACCAGAAGCTTGTTCTTATCGTTTGTTTGAGTTGCAGACGATATGGATGTGGATGTGATGATGAAGGGAGTCTCTGGAAATACTCCTTCACCTCCTCTCTTCTTTCTCCTCCTCTCTACAGGTGGAAGTTCGGATAAACATGTGCATCGTGAGCTGTGTCCTGATGATCCAGATGTTGAGGCAGCAAAGGCATTTCTTTCATTTGGCACAGCAATACCACAATATGGAGTTCTGGAGAATTTGCTGGAGCATTATTTGTCATTGCTTTATACTGCTGCTATTATACACGACCTGGCCAAAAAATATAGTCCAATCCACCTGGATGTAACTGAGCTCATAGTCCAGCGCCTCCTGGTGGATCATTAGTTCAACAAGTTATTTAAGACCAACTGATGCAATGAGGAGCTTCTCATTTCTCCAACAACCATCTGTAAAGACACATCCTGTGGTGGAGGAGATGTTAGTCTGGTGGAGAAGGGTCAAATCAAACATGTAGAAACTACCAAAACTGGCTTAAGACCTTTATTCCAGACTGGAAGGACAGTGGAGAACCATGGTCGACCAGGAAGAAATAAATCCTGATTGATGGTGAAAGGTTAGAAAAGCAGCAGTAGAACTCAGGGCTGTGTTTAATAGTGGAAGGAAGAGCATTTCACACCATGGACAATGTGAAGGGAACTCAAGGGACTGAACAGAAAACCACTGATCAGGGAGGACAACCGGGAAAAAAGGCTCTATTTTTGGCCAGGCTGTGTGGAGCAATATCTTGTTTAATGTAAAATGGTATTTAAATCTACTTCCTGTCCTAGTTTTAGAATAAATAGTGATGATTAATACATTTTTTTCACACACTATGATGACATTGAACTGACTGTTCTCTTAAATCTTTATACTGTTTTAAACTGCTGACATAACGCAGCAGATATTTCTGAACCGCTAATAAAGGCGTCTTGTTCCTCAGTGTGTCTCCTTTTAATTTTAATTTAATTTTTATTTTTTTGTCACAGTTTATCTTATTTATCCTAATTTTTCACAGTGTACATTCTGGCTTCGGAGCCCATTTTGTACAGTTTTGCCTCCTCTTCGTTGCGTCTTCTAATGCTAACTCAACTAGCTAAATCTTAGCTTCACGCTACTGTCGACGTGGCTACGGCTACTTCCAGAGACATGATTTAGGTTTCTGACCCTCATTGTTGTCCACAAAACACCAGAGTTAACACTCTGAGAGAGCAAGGATGTAAATAAATAAATAAAAATCAGTGCTAACCTCGCATCCAGCTAGCCAGCTAGCAAGCTAGCCAGATATGGGCGGGAGAAGCCTCGTGTCTGCTCCCGGGCTTTTAAGTCCAGTTGGTCCGGTCCAAGCTCCTTCATCCGCCCTTTCCCTCCAGCAAACGTCTCCTGAAATTGTCCCGAAATGTCTTTTGCGTCCTTGTCCCCTGAAAATACGTCCGACTCTGCCGCTTCCACAAAGTTGAAGTCGCGCCTGCGCATCTCGGCGGCTCAGGGTGTGACTTTGATTGACAGGTGTCATGAATCAATCAGACTGGATGATTATAAAAAAAAGGTGCTGATTGGCCGCAGGATTGAGTGACCAATCAGAGCCCAGCGTGAAGTCACGTGCAGGCCAAACGTAGAAGACCGTACACACTCATTGGAAACGTACGTATTTACATGCAAAATAAAATAAAATAAAATAAAATAAAATAAAATAAAATAGAATAAAATAAAGTGTAATGTGGATGCTGGAAGACCATTAGCCAAACACATTGTATGAGCGAACAGATTTTATTTGATCATTTATGTGAACGGAGTCTATACTTTTTTCCTGCAAATTAATCACCTTTAACATTTATAGTATTTTTTACAGAACTTACCTTGTGTTTTCTTGTGTATCACATGTTGTCATATTTATTGTATATCATGTTCATTTTCTATAGCGTATAACTTGCTGGCCACTTAACCCTAACCCTTACAACGTAAATATAGCCTTTTTTATGTCATATATATATATATATATATATATATATTATTATTTTTTTTTTTTACAGAGTAGTTCCCAGTTGAACATTTTTTTAAACTGTACCGTCTCGTACTCATTTTACAGTCTATTTACTGTTTTGTTTTTGTTGTTGTTTTGTTTGTTTTTACAACATATATAATTATTTCCATTTTCTACAGACTGTGTCTTATTTGCAGTTTTTTCCACCGTAGTTGTAGTTGTGTCTTTGACCCGTGTGCTGGGTCTCGGGCGGGTTCGGGTTCAGAAGGTCGCGGGTTGAACTCCAGGCTTCCCCAGAGTTCAGTGCAATCACAGCTGTGACCGGTAGGTGGCGTTGGTCCACCTTAATGGTCCAGAAGAAGAAGAGTTGCTAATGCTAAAGCTAACGATGGCTTCTTCCTCGGAGCTCCGAATGGACCAGCTCCCTTCGGACCCGCTGCTCCACATCCTGTCCTACCTGGACTTCAGGGACCTGGTCCGGTATGTGTCTGGCAACAACACACGGGGCCGTAAACCAGGTCGTCCCCTTCACAGCAGAGGCGTAAACAAGCTGCAGGAGGCTAGCGGCGGATGAGCTAACCTGCTGTAGCTAACCGAGGGGAACCAGACGTCCCCAATTCCAGGGGACAGTCCCCGTTTTGGATGACTTGTCCCCCGCTGAAGCTGTCGCCGAACATGTCCCCGTTTTAGCGTTTCATGAATGAGAAAAAGATGTTGCGTGTTGACTGTAAACTGTTTATTACGGAGCTGCTACTGACATCACAGACATGTCAGTTTAAATGTGATAGATATGACAAAATTAATTAAAACCACAATTGTTCCCATCTCTTCGTTCTATCCTGATAATATTTAATTATTTTTTTCATCTTCGAGCTGTAAATGTCCCCGGATCTCATTTCATAGTTCTGGTGACCCTATGCTAACCGGTAGAGCTAACCGGTGCTAACAACAACAACAACAAATTCCTTCACTGAGACACGTTTCCGTCCAGCAACATGAATGAGTTTTAACTGATGCTGCTAAACAAGACGCTAGCTCACGAGCTAAACTAAGCAGGCGTTAGCATGTGACATGTTTCTGTTTACATGGTTAATGGAGCTTCATGCTAACAGCTGCTAGCAGCTTGTTTACGTCTGGTGCGTCGTAAAAACTGACGTAAAGTCTTGCGTTTAAATAAAGTTTCTCGTGTCTCTCTTGTCCCTGTCTCTGTGTCCAGCTGCAGCTGCGTTAGCCGGAGGTTCAATGATTTGTCCAAACATGGTCCTCTGTGGAAGTCTCTGAGCTGGAGACACTGGCTGTTGACAGAGTGAGTTTAACCTGTCCTCTCCGTCCTCTCTGTGGCTCTGGGACGTCCCAGCACTGTCCTCTCTATCCTCTGTCTTCAGGGTGGACCGCGTCCAGAGCGGCGTGTCCTGGTACCGTCTCTTCAGACAGTCCTATGGGGACCTGGGACGCTATGTCTACTGCTACGCGTCCCTGAAGAGGACGTGGGAGCAGCTGAAGACATTCCTGCAGCAGAGATGTCCCCGAATGATCGTCTCACTCAAAGGTGAGGACGTCCCAGGGCAGGACAAGCTGAGGGTTCGATCTGAAGCTGACACCTTGTCTCTCTGTCCCTCCCTGTCCTCCAGAGGGAGCCACAGAGATGGAGCTGGATGACGTAGAGGTCCAGATTGGGTCCCGTCTCCCTGAGGACTACCGCTGCTCCTTCCGCATCCACAATGGACAGAAGCTGGTCATCCCCGGGTCTGTCCCTGTCCCTCCCGTCCCATCCCGTCCTCCCTCCTCCCCGTCCTATCTAACCTGTCCATGTCCCTGTCTGTCCTCAGTCTGATGGGCAGCATGTCCCTGTCCAACCACTACCGGTCTGAGGTCCTGCTGGACGTGGAGACGGCAGCTGGAGGGTTCCAGCAGAGGACGGGGATGAGGTCCTGCCTCCCCCTCACCTTCTGCTTCCACACGGGGCTCAGTCAGTACCTGGCCGTGGAGACGGCCGAGGGACGCAGGACGGGGGACACCTTCTACCCCTGCCCCGTATGTCCCCCCCTCGTCCACCAAATAAAAGCTGCAATTAGCTGAAAAATGAAAAATCTGAATATATATAAATAACGACTAAAGATCAAAATAAGTAACGACTAAAGATCAAATAACTAACGACTAAAGATCAAATAACTAACGACTTAAGATCAAACTAACTAACGACTAAAGATCAAACTAACGACTAAAGATCAAACTAACGACTAAAGATCAAAATAACTAACGACTAAAGATCAAACTAACGACTAAAGATCAAAATAACTAACGACTAAAGATCAAACTAACGACTAAAGATCAAAATAAGTAACGACTAAAGATCAAATAACTAACGACTAAAGATCAAATAACTAACGACTAAAGATCAAATAACTAACGACTAAAGATCAAACTAACGACTAAAGATCAAAATAACTAACGACTAAAGATCAAAATAACTAACGACTAAAGATCAAATAACTAACGACTAAAGATCAAATAACTAACGACTAAAGATCAAATAACTAACGACTAAAGATCAAAATAAGTAACGACTAAAGATCAAATAACTAACGACTAAAGATCAAATAACTAACGACTTAAGATCAAACTAACGACTAAAGATCAAAATAACTAACGACTAAAGATCAAACTAACGACTAAAGATCAAAATAACTAACGACTAAAGATCAAACTAACGACTAAAGATCAAACTAAGTAACGACTAAAGATCAAATAACTAACGACTAAAGATCAAACTAACGACTAAAGATCAAAATAAGTAACGACTAAAGATCAAATAACTAACAACTAAAGATCAAATAACTAACGACTTAAGATCAAACTAACTAACGACGGAAGATCAAATAACTAACGACTAAAGATCAAACTAACTAACGACGGAAGATCAAATAACTAACGACTAAAGATCAAACTAACGACTAAAGATCAAAATAACTAACGACTAAAGATCAAAATAACTAACGACTAAAGATCAAACTAACTAACGTCTAAAGATCAAAATAACTAACGACTAAAGATCAAAATAACTAACGACTAAAGATCACATAACTAACGACTGATGATCAAATAACTAATGACTAAAGATAAAAATAACTAACGACTGAAGATCAAAATAACTAAGGACTAAAGATCAAATTAACTAAGGACGGAAGATCAAAATAACTAACGACTAAAGATCAAACTACTAACGACTAAAGATCAAATAACTAACGATTAAAGATCAAATAACTAACGACTAAAGATCAAATAACGACTAAAGATCAAATAACGACTAAAGATCAAATAACTAACGATTAAAGATCAAACTAACGACTAAAGATCAAACTAACGACTACAGATCAAATAACTAACGACTGAAGATCAAAATAACTAACGACTAAAGATCAAACTACTAACGACTAAAGATCAAATAACTAACGACTAAACATAAAATAACGACTAAAGATCAAATAACTAACGACTACAGATCGTCCTGATCCTTTTATCGGATCAGGACGATACTGGTCTGATAAGGACTAAAGACCAGGTCGATGCCGATGGGGACGTCCCACTAAGACCAGCTGTGTGTCTCTGTTTGTGTCAGGACCAGACGTCCCAGGACCCCTCGGCCATCGACATGTTCATCACAGGTTTGTCCACCAGCGTCACGTTTCGGTGGAGGACATTTAAATGTCCTCGCTTTGATCCTTCAAACGTCCCGTTTCAGGCTCCAGTTTTTTGGACTGGTTCACCACCTACGTCCACAACGTGGTCACCGGAGAATACCCCATCATCAGAGACCAGATCTTCAGGTGAGACCCAGATAACCTGTATGGGGGAGCCGTGACACCCTGTCCTAGGAACTGAAAGTGTCTTCCCGTCCCCCGTCTACAGGTACGTCCACGACAAAAGCTGCGTAGCCACCACAGGCCCCCTCACCGTCTCCGTGTCCACATCCTTCCTGCCAGAGTTGTCCTCCGTCCACCCTCCTCACTTCTTCTTCACCTACCGCATCAGGTACGTCTCAGTCAGCATGGACTCGTCCCGTCCCGTCCGTCCCATCCGGTGTGTTGACGATGTCCCTGTGTCCCCAGGATAGAGATGTCTCCCAGCTGCTCCCCTGACGCCTCCTGTCAGTTGGACACTCGCTACTGGAAAATCACCAGGTCTGACGGCACCGTGGAGGAAGTCGAGGGTCCCGGGGTGGTCGGTAGGTTCCCCCATCACATGACCCCCATCACATGACCCCCATCACATGACCTCTGACCCCATCACATGACCCCCATCACAGGACCTCTGACCCCCATCACAGGACCTCTGACCCCCATCACATGACCCCATCACAGGACCTCTGACCCCCATCACATGACCCCATCACATGACCTCTGACCCCCATCACATGACCTCTGACCCCATCACATGACCCCCATCACATGACCTCTGACCCCATCACATGACCCCCATCACATGACCTCTGACCCCATCACATGACCTCTGACCCCATCACATGACCTCTGACCCCATCACATGACCTCTGACCTCTGTGTTTGTGTGCAGGAGAGTTTCCGGTCATGACCCCTGGGAAGGTGCATGAGTACTCCAGCTGCACCACCTTCTCCACCCCGTCAGAGTACATGGAGGGTCACTACACCTTCCACAGACTGGGTGAGGCCACGCCCCGTCCCACCCTGAAACCCCGCCCCTTCTCGTCCTCTCCTCCTGACCTCTTGTTTCTCCTGCAGCCAATGAAGAAGAAGTGTTCAACGTGGCCATCCCACGCTTCCACATGGTCTGCCCCCCCTTCAGGGAGCCCCTGGCCCCAACGGTAAGACCCTGGTCCACCAGGTCCACCTGGTCCACCTGGTCCACCAGGTCCACCAGGTCCACCAGGTCTTAGACCTACTCAACGCTCTAGACGTACTAGATGTTCTTGACATAGTCGGGGTCCTAATCGTTCTCTTCTAGATGTTCTGGACCTTCGTGGTGCTAAACGAGGCTCCTCGTCAATCATATAAAATTCATTGGGATTAATCTTTTAGCCCCTCCCCCTTCATCCTGACTGGTCTCTGTTCTCTGCAGCTAAAGGCGTCGGCCAATCACACGCCTCGCTTCGACGACCACCACGATGGCGGCGGCGGCGGCGGCGACGACTTCGGGAACCTGAGAGGAATCAACATGGCCGCCTTGGAGGGAACCTTGTGCCCTCGACACATCTGAGCCCCGAGGGGCAGCGGGACTCTGGGACGGGGGCGTCGGACTAAATGTGAATGTGCTGCCGTTTCTATGGGGGGGGGGGGGGGGGCGCTGTTTTCTGTTTGTCTTCAAACTTCTGTCACGACACTGGACGAGACACCGGGACGTCGTCCTGGTGAGGACACGATGAGCGTCCCTGAACTCATGGTCTGTGGTTTTAATTCTAATAGATTTTAGTTTTGGTCTGAAGACAGAAGCTCAGAGTCACATCTGGAGACCAACTACAGAACCAACAACTCTAAGACAAGGGATGTCATTTAAAGAACTGGTCCCGTTGGTGGGACAGAGAGACACTATGGGGACACTAGAACCATGGAGGACTGAGTGTGTTTAGTTTCTTTCTCTGTGGTGGAAGCGCTGCGTCTTTGTTTTGTATCTTTGGCCTAAAAATAAAAACTCGTATTCAGCTGCAGACGAACTGTTTACTGTCACTGAACAAAGCAAGACATACAAAGGCAACCAAATCAGTCCCCCTGGTCCAGTCCAGCCCCGCCCCTTTCCTGACACATCCAGTCCAGCCCCGCCCCTTTCCTGACACATCCAGTCCAGCCCCGCCCCTTTCCTGACACATCCAGTCCAGCCCCGCCCCTTTCCTGACACATCCAGTCCAGCCCCGCCCCTTTCTTGCCACGTCCAGACCTGTCACTGTCACTAAACAGTTAAAGACACAAAGGTTCATCAGCCTGAGTCTGTGTCCATGGAAACCAAATCAGTCCTCCTGGTCCTCTTGGTCCTCCTGGTTCTCCTCCTCTTCTTCTACCGCCCTCCTCGTCCTCCTTCGTTTCCTCGCTCCTCTGACTTCCTTCCTCTCCTGTCCCTCCTCCTCATGCTCCTCCTGCTCCTCCTCCTTCACCCATCCTCCTCTCCTGTCCCCTCCGTCTCCGTCCCCCTCCTCCCGGGCGTTGCAGCGGCTGCAGTGTCTCCTGAAGCCTCCCAGGAAGTGGGACCTGAAGCAGCAGAAGGGACAAGCGTAGCGTCCGGGACGGTGGGACGTCCTGACGTGCTGCTGCAGCCGGCTGGGCAGGAAGAAGGTCCGGGGACAGTCCTTACAGTGGTAGGGACGCTCAACGTCATGGAAACGCACCAAGTGGCTGATGGCGAAACCTGCGAGGGACGAGTTAAAGGGACATACATCATGAAGGGACATAGGTCTTAGAGGAACGCAGCTTCACCAGAGACGTAGGACTAAAAGGGACGTAGGACTTAGAGCAGGCGTGTCAAACTCAGTTTGGCTCTGGGGCCGGATCAGTAAAAGAATGTCAACTCCAAATATTTAGCTTTGTTTTTCAGTACTATGCTTTATCATTCAGCCTACATTTGTAGCCTACCCTACATATTATAATCACGGATGACAAGGGATCTTTTCTAAGCACAACACATTTATTCAAAACCAATGGGAAAAAAATGATTTTTCATGTTTGGCCGTGAATGTGTTAACAACTGGTTTATTTAACAGTTGAGTGAATGCAGTTTTACACCTGAACCAACTCACCACACTAAACAAACTCAAGTGGGAGCTATGAAAAAATATTTTCGCCTTAATCGTCATACTGCTTTGAAATAAATGAAAAAAAGAAATATAAAATAAAATAAATAAATAAATAAATAAGTTATAGCAGTGCATGGGCAATAGGATTAGACTACATCAGATCAAACTACTAGGCTGGGCCTACTGAGGCTGAGAATATACTGCACAATATTAATTGTCTTTAATATGACATACTTGTCTTTATGATGAGTGGCGCCGAATATTAAACTCTTTGAACACTGCAACGTGCTGATTACATACCAAGCACACTGGTTTTGCATTCACTTCTGTGAATAAATACTTCTCGGTCCATTTCTCCTGGAAAACTCTGCACTCCGTGTCCACTCTTCTTTTTTTTGACAGTGCCATTTTGGGAAGGGTGTGTTGACCGATAACTTGTTTAGTAGGTGAATGGTGAAGCAAGATTGCCGGTTTATTTTTACTTGGACACATCACGTTGCGAATGTTTATTTCCTGTGACTAACTCGTGTCAGTGCCGCATGCTTGACGTGAGCGCTTTTACACATTTACTGCCCTCTAGCGGCCGGAGGGAGCATTTGGTTTGTATTTATTTTAAAAAATCACAACTTTTAATAGAAATTAGCTAGAGACTCGCTTCTTTTTTGACATACTCAGAAATTTATGCCGGGCCGGATTAAATGAACCAACGGGCCGGGTCCGGCCCGCGGGCCGTATGTTTGACATGCCTGACTTAGAGGGACTTGGATTTATTTCTCCTCAATAATAAAAGCTAGTCCTTCGTCTTTAACGTTTAAACTGATCTGAGGATCTGAACCATTAGCATGATAGCATGATAGCATGAGGCCTATTGGGTTAGGTGGTTTCTCTGGTGGTCCTGCCCCTGATCTTGATCCTGATCCTGGCCCTGATCCTGATCCTGATCCTGGTCCTGATCCTGATCCTGATCCTGGCCCTGATCCTGGTCCTGATCCTGGTCTGATCCTGGCCCTGATCCTGGCCCTGATTCTGGTCCTGGTCCTGATCCTGGTCTTAATCCTGATACTGATCCTGGTCCTGGTCCTGATCTTGATCCTGGCCCTGATCTTGATCCTGGTCCTGGTCTTGATCCTGGCCCTGATCTTGATCCTGATCCTGGCCCTGATTCTGGTCCTGGTCCTGATCCTGGTCCTGATCCTGGCCCTGATCTTGATACTGATCCTGGCCCATGTTCCTGGCCCTGATCCTGATCCTGATCCTGGCCCTGATCTTGATCCTGGCCCTGGCCCTGGCCCTGGCCCTGATCCTGGCCCATGTTCCTGGTCCTGGCCCTGGTCCTGATCCTGATCCTGGCCCTGATCTTGGTCCTGATCCTGGTCCTGGCCCATGTTCCTGGCCCTGATCCTGATCCTGGTCCTGGTCCTGATCCTGGCCCTGATCCTGCCCCTGGTCCTGATCCTGATCCTGGTCCTGATCCTGATCCTGATCCGGGTCCTGGTCCTGGTCCTGGTCCTGGTCCTGGGGGACTCACCTTTGAGTTTGGTCTTCCAGCCACAGATGAGGCAGACGAACCGGTTGGAGATGAAGCGCACCACCTTGGCCATGGCCTCCGCCTCCTCCCTCAGCATCTCCCCGCTCAGCCCGACCGCGGGAGTCGCCGCCGCCGCCACCGCCAGCGCCGCCGCCGCCGCCTCCTCCTCCTTGCCCCGCCCCTCCTCCTTGTCCCCCGCCTCCTCCTCCTCCACCACCACCACCTCCTCCTCCTCCTGCACCTCCCGTCGGATGGCCTGGCTGGCGTAGGCCTTGGGGATGTCGTGTTTCTGGACCACGTGCTTGATGCTCAGAGCTTTCATCTTGTTCTTCCAGCCACAGATCAGACAGCGGAACCCGACGCCGTCGAACGTCAGGACACTCTTCTCCCGCTCCACGCTGGCTTTCACCTCCTTCACCTCCTCCCCCGCCTCCTCCTCCTCCTCCTCCTCGTCCTCCGCCTTCTCGCCCCCGTGGGCCCCCTCCTCCCTGCGCGGGTCCGTGCAGTGTTTGGAGATGATGTGCTTGTAGAGTTTGCTGAACTCTCGGCTGGTGTAGAAGCAGTCGAAGCAGTGGAAGAGCCGAGCGCCGCCCTGGTACATCAGGATGTTGCCGAGGCGACCCACCGCCATGCCGTCCAGGAGGGCGGGGTGGGTCGCCGCCATGTGGGACAGCTGGTGGGCGTGGCTGCTGGAGAAGTGGCCACAGTGGGGACACTGGAGGTGGGCCGCCGCCCCCCCGCCCACTTCACCACGGACGTGAGCGACGCCGGACATGACTGGGGAGAAGAGACTGAAATACCTTAACAATCATCAGTATTTATGAATAAATTATTATTTATTAATCTGCCTTTAGTGACTGATAATCAGTGTTTATTATTTCTTAATTAATTTCTAGATATTAAAGAGTATTATCGTTATTTATTTATCAGTATTTATTATTTATTAAGTATTAGCGTTTATTTTTAATCTGTATTAATGAATAATTTATATTCCTCATTTTTTAATGAATTAATTAGTTAATCAGTATTTATTTATTCATTACTAAGTATTATTTATTACTCGTGTGTATAAATAAAATATTATTTATGAATCCTCATTAATTATTCATTAATTTGTCATTAACCAGTATTTATCAATTATAAACGAGTATTTATTAGTATTTATTAATTATTCAGAAACTAGAAATAAAGGGGAAAAAATCCTAAAATTTATAGACTGGACTGAACTAGAAATGATTTAGTTTTGATTTTATGTCGTATATTATATATTTTATATTGAGCACGCGTCCGACTGAATGAATAACGGACCGAAGCTAACAGGCTAACGAGCTGAAAACCCTGGACTTTAAACCTGTTCTCCACCCACCTGCCTCCACACACCGCTGCGTTTATAGCGTTAAAGGCTGCTCCACCTAAACAGACCCGAAAAACACCCGGGAGAAAAACTGAATCGGGTTAAACCCGAGTTAAATCTTCATGTTTGATTCAAAGACCGCGGAGAAACGCTAGGAACCACTTCCGTGTTTACTCCAGGATTCAGCCAATCAGATCGCTCGGTGTTTTCGGCGACGGACCAATCACAAACAGCCTTTTTAAACAAGATCTCGCCCAGGCTTTAACCATCGCGATATCTGAGGTCTGCATTTTATTTTCAGTGTTTTCTTTGATTATATTATATTATATTATATTATATTATATTATATTATATTATATTATATTACATTATATTATATTATATTATATTATATTGAGTGATGTAATAATAAGTTATTCTGTTATTATATATATATATATATATATATATATATATATATATATATATATATTATATATATTATATAATAGATTCGTGTCATCAGATAAAATGCAGTGAAGCTTTTATTTTATGAAAATGAAAACACATGATGGGGGGGGGGGGGGGCGACCCGTGTTTTTCTTCCTCCTCCTCATATTTACTCACAGACACATGGAGGGAGGTGGACAGAGACGACGAGATGCTCTGCTTCAAAGGTGGAGTTCTAGACTCGGCCTGAGGTTCATGGAGGGGATCAACTTAGACTTAGATGTAGATTTGCTGTGGAACAGGGTCAGTCTGGACTCAGTAGTTAATCAGCCGTGCAGTAATTATCCAGTAGGAGGCTCCTACCTGTCGCCAGGTGAATCTGGGTGGACGAGGTTTGAACTTTCAGAGGTCGTGTTCAACCTGGATGTTTGTGTTAACTGCTGCCGACCTGTCGAGGCAGGTTGAAACATCCCATCAGCCCCCAACACCTCCCCAACACCTCCTCAACACCTCCCCATCACCTCCCCATCACCTCCCCAACACCTCCTCAACACCTCCTCAACACCTCCCCAACACCTCCTGTGAAGGAAGAGGAGCAGCATCAGCTCAATGGAAGGAGGTGACAACAACTAAACAACACATCAGGTTCACTTCGAGGAGGAGGAGGAGCTGATCTGAAAGCAGCAGCAGAGGGAGGTGAGCTGGAGACGGTCCACTGATTTGGAGGTGTCCTACTGGGACGTTCTACTGAGACGTCCTACTGAGCGTCCTACTGGTATATCCTGCTGACCTACTGGAGTGTGTCCTACTGGTGTGTCCAACCTGTCCTACTGAGGCGTCCTACTGTCCTACTGGGACGTCCTACTGGATTGTGTCCTACTGGGGCGTCCTACTGGGGTTTGTCCTACTGAGACGTCCTACTGTCCTACTGGGGTGTGTACTACTGCTGTGTCCAACCTGTCCTACTGGGACATTCTACTGAAAGTCCTGCTGGGATTATCCTGCTGACCTACTGGGGTGTGTCCTACTGGTGTGTCCTACTGTCCTACCGGAGAGTGTCCTACTGAGGTGTCCTACTGGAGCGTCCTACTGGGGCGTTGGTCCTACTTGCCTCGTTGTGTCCTACTGTCCTACTGGGACGTTGTACTGGGACGTTCTACTGAGACGGTACTGAGGCGTCCTACTGTCCTATTGGAGTGTGTCTTACTGGTGTGTCCAACCTGTCCTACTGGGACGTCCTACTGGAGTGTGTCCTACTGAGGTTTCTTACTGGGTGTTGGGACGGGGTGTCCGATGTCCTACTGGGGTGTGTCCTACTGTCCTACTGGGACGTGTCCTGATATAGAATGGACCATGTGACTCCGTGTGACCGCGTCCAGCTCCATGTGGGTGGAGGTAAATACCTGGAGCAGCAGCCATCTGCAGCTCTGGATAATCCCTGTTAGTAGATTAGAGCCGGGCAGGAGGAGCAGCAGGAGGAGAACCAACAACACGTCTGGAGACAGGAGGCGAAGGGACGTCCACTCGTCCAGACCCGGGACAAAGTCTGGAGTCTGGGGTTGGACGGAGCTGTGGAACGTTGTGTGGTTCTCTCGGCTTCAGGGTCGGAGCTTTAACCCCTCTTCTCTCACTTTTATTTTGAAGGGTTGGTTGGTTACGTGGAGCGTCTCGGTGGAGAGGCGGCCTTGACTCTGGACCGGTTCCGAGTCAAGTATTCTATCAGAACTTCTCTTTTCTGGCTTTTATTTTGAAAGAAGAAGACCCAAAGGGCTTCAGGAGATTTTTAAAATAGTTCTTTCCTCAACTGGTGCTTTAATTGTGACGGGATCAAAAAGAAGAAACGATTCAAAGAGACTCTGTGGCTGAAAACGTCTAAAAATAACTTTATTTAAACATTTTTCTCCCTCTTGGTTTTTGGTCTTTTATTTTGAAGGGTTTTCTGCCATGACCTCGTACGTGGAGCGTCCCGGTGGAGAGGCGGCGCTGACTCTGGACCGGTTCTGAGTCCAGGAATCTATCCGAACTCGTCTTTTCTAGCTTTTATTTTGAAGGGTTCTGTACCATGATCTCGTACGTGGAGTGTCTGGGCGGCGAGGGGGCGGGGCCTGGCGTGGGCTCCCGCTGCTGGAACGCCGGACCCGATGAAGAGCGCGACGAGCTTCTTCCTCGCAAGATGGCCGCCCTGCATCCCAAAACGGAGGGCAGCCTGCGGCGGCGCCTCCTCACCGCCAAGATCCACCAGCACCACGAGGCCATCTGGGGGCCCAAAGGGGGGCCCAAGGGGGGGCCCTTAGGAGACAACAAGCCCCTCCCACCTCACCTTCAGTATCCTAGCAACAACCCCTGGTGCCGCCCCCATGTCCACCCGTCCCTCCCCCGTCCCCCGCCCCCACTCCTCCAGCTGCGGCGCCGGACTAGTTCCTGCCCCCCGACCCCAGAGCCCCGCCCCGGTTACACCCTTCCCGTCCCGTCCCCTCTCCTGGAACCGCCCCCCTTCAGGGACCCCGGGGTGCCGCCCCAGTACCGGTACCGGCCCAGCAGGGGCCCCGGGACCGGTTTCCTCTGCTTCAGACGCCGCAGAGGGACGAGATCCGTCCACCAGCCTAAACAGACCACGCCCCTTCTACAGCGAGGTAAGAGTTCTACAGGAGTCCAGTCCGGTCCAGTCCGGTCCTAAACCAGCTCCTCTGGCTCTGACATTCAGTCCAGGTCCATGGTTTAGTTCTGGTCCCGGGTCAAGTCTCGTAGTTTAGTTCTGGTCCTAAATAGAACACGGTCGACCTAAAAGGAGCCAAACTCATTAATGAGACTAATTAAAACGTGGGGGGGGGGTAATTATCTGGTCCAGTGGCCCCCTTATAGACTGGAACCGTCCCAGTTCACAGCCTCTTTCCTATTGGTGGAAAAATGCCTCCATCGGCCAATCAGGACATGATGTGTCAGTGGTTGCTAAGGAACAGTGAGGCTGTGGAGACAAGAGACAGTTTAGAGACATTCAGACGTTATCGGGACGGTGTCATCATTTATTTATTTGGTTTATTGGTGATTATCGATGTGTTTGTTTAGTCGGCGTCATATGATCTGAAATAAACGGATTTAGCTGAGCTGACAGGTACGAGCTCCTGGAGACGGGGGAACGTCTGAGGAACCACCTCATGTTTGAGCTTCAGATGTTTGAGAGTTTATTTTTCCATCATCAGTTTATTACTGAGACACTGAGGTTTTACTCATTTTTAGGGGGAAACACAGAATGTGCCTCTGTGTTTATGCTAAAAGAGGATGGATATTTCCTGGATCTGGATCTGGATCTGGATCTGGAAGTTCCCTCCATGTGTTCACGCTTCAGTAAATCTGAGTGAAATCAAATAAAAACACTGGATGTAAATAAATGAACTGAACATTTCTTTTTATTCTGTCCGGGACCTCGAGTACGAAAGCTCAGCTTCACCTTCATCACCTGGAAACAGATGGAGGACGCAGATGTGTGTTGGCATCCAGCCAGAGGAGGGAGGAGGGAGGAGGGAGGAGGGAGGAGGAGGACGGGGGAGGAGGGAGGAGGGAGGAGGGAGGAGGGAGGAGGAGGTGGGAGGGAGGGGGAGGACGGGGGAGGAGGGAGGAGGGAGGAGGGAGGAGGAGGTGGGAGGGAGGGGGAGGATGGAGGAGTGACACAGATAATAGGGGAGAGAGAGGTTTGGAGTGAGCGGGAGGAGGAGAGTGGAGCTGCTGCTTTCTTTCTTTCTTTCTTTCTGCTGCAGCCTCCTCTTCGTCCTCCTCCTCGTCCTCCTCCTCGTCGTCATGGTCCAGATCGGAGCCGCCATCAAGTCCGTGCTCAGATACCTGAGGAAGACCAGAGGTGAGTGGAGGGACTGGGGTCCAGTCCCTTTAAGCTGCATGTAACCATAGCAACGGCTCGCCTGCCTCCACGGCTCAAGGACACCTGGGGACACGTTTCCTCCGGTCCCGTCCTACGGTTCCTCCAGACCCCCCTGCAGTGACCCGGGACCCACAGGACCTCCTAAAGACCTCCCAGGTCCCAGAGACCTTGAGGTACCCCTGCAATGACCTGGGACCGATAGGACCTCCTCAAGGACTCCTGGGGAGACTTTGACTGGTTTCAAAGACCTCCAGACCCCCCTGCAGTGACCCGGGACCCATAAGACCTGCTAAAGAACTCCCAGGACTCCCAGGACTCCCAGGACCTCCTAACAGAGCCTTCTTTTGATCCCAAAGAACGTCACGTCCACTTGCAAGGACCTAGGTCTCACAGCACCACCTCAAGGTGGACCCCCTAAAGGACTTCCAGGAGTCTTCATGTGGTCCCAAACACCTCCAGACCCCCCTGCAATGACCCGGGACTCATAGGACCTCCTCAAGAACTCCCAGGACCTCCTAAAGGGTCCCTGGGGAGTCTTCTTTTGGTCCCAAAGAACTTGACGCCCCCTTGCAATGACTTAGGTCTCACAGGACCCCCTAAAGGACTCCCGGGACCTCCTCAAGAACTCATCAAGGACTCCCAGGACCTCCTCAAGGACTCCCAGGACCTCCTCAAGAACTCATCAAGGACTCCCAGGACCTCCTCAAGGACTCCCAGGACCTCCTCAAGAACTCATCAAGGACTCCCAGGACCCCCTTAAGGATTCCTGGGACCTCCTCAGGGACTCCTGGGGAGACTTTGTCTGGTCCTCACAAAGACCTCCAGGCCCTTCTGCAATGACCTGGAACTCATAGAACCTCTCAAGGACTCCTCGGACTTCCTAAAGGACACCTGGGGAGACTTCCTTCTGTCCCAAAGACCTCCAGACCCCCCAGCAATGACCCGGGACCTGGGATCCGGGACCCCCCCATCCTGAAGGGTCACGGGACGTCCTGGAACACCCCCTCAGACTTTTTGACTTGCAAACTTGAGTTTGATAGATCAGATTAGATAAATATGTCCTCACACCTGGGACCCCCTGAAGGACTCCCGGGACCTGTCCTCACATCTGTCCCCAGACCTGGACCTCCTCAAGGACCGCCCCCCCACGTCCTGGTCCTCCACAGTGAAGCGGAGGTCACCTTGAGGAGTGCTGCATCCTCTCTGTGTGGATAGATTTGCTGAGACAAGATTAAACCCAGAAACCAGCCTCACACTGACCCCCTCCCTCTCTTTGTCTCCGTCTGTCTCAGCAGGGGACAGGGACAGCAAGTGGTCCGTTCACTACACTACCCAGAAGCCCCAGCATGGTCTGTACTTCATCCCCGGGAAGAGACGTTGTGGCAGCGCTGAAGACCTGCAAGGTAACACAACTACAACAACACTAATAACAGTCATAGCATTTAATAGCTGCAGGACATATTGAGACATATTAAGACATAGTGGGACGTAGTGGGACGTAGTGGGACGTAGGGGGACATGTCTGACTTGTGTTTTCATGTTCTACTCTCCTGTTAATGTTAATGATTCGGAACATGAAGCAGCGGCTGATCTGTAGGCTTTTGATTCTGAGGGGTTGACTCAGCATTAAGGAGGAGGGGGACGGGGGGGACGGGGGGACGGGGGGACGGGGGGGACGGGGGGACGGGAGGACGGGGGGATGGGGGGACGGGGGGACGGGGAGGGGGACTGCAGGGAGGTCGCTCTGCAGCAGACTGCAGCAGCACAAAGGACGAAGCTGCTCCTTCTTCTTCTTCTTCTGAAATAACCTGAATGAGGCGTCTCATTGTGTGTGCAGCATGTGACCGGATGAGTCGCCATGGTTACAGTGGGACAAGCCCCACCTGCTCCCCATCCCCCGGCCTCGGCCAATCGGAGGGCAGCGCTCGGCGAGGGTGGCGTGACAGGAGCCGGAAGATGGTGAGGGACGATGTTAGCGCAGAGACGAAGGAAAGGAAAAGAACGGTCCTATTCTCTGGGGACTCGTTCTACCTGGGACGTCCTGTCAATCATGAGACATAAGACACTGGTTGTTTGTCCCACGTATGGGAATTAGACAAGATACATTTAGACAAACCAGAGAATATACAAACAGCACTCTGGAAAATACACAGAGCAAAATAGGAATATAAGGACGTAATGAATGTGCAGCGTGGAATGGGAATTAAAGTATAAAATAATCTAATTCCTAAGATCATGAAATGTAGACGGGACGTTGTTGATTCATGAGGATGAACAAACTACGTGTGTTTTCCTGTAATTCTCTATCTATTCTTATGTCTCTGCCTTCACTGTCCATCATAAACTATAATGGACCTTAGAGGACATGTAGTGAAGTCACATCAGTCTAAAGACTGAGATGATGGAGGAGACAGACTGACTCCTACAGGTCAAACTCATTATTACATCCATGTTTCTCACCGCTCTGTCCTCTTCCTCCTCCTCCTCCTCCTCCTCCTCCTCCTTCTCCTCCTCTCAGAGGACCAGAGTCGTGAACTTTCTCTCCCAGTCTTGCTTTTCAGTTTGTTTCAAGTTTTCAGTTTGGAGGAGAAAGGTAAATGCTAGCCCACCAGTCTACTAGTCTGTTAGTTTACAAGTTTACTAGTCTACTGGTGTACTTGTCTACTAGTCTACTAGTCTCCTGTCTACTAGTCTACTAGCCTACTAGTCTGTTAGTTTATTAGTTTACTAGTCTACTAGTCTGCTAATCTACTAGTCTACTAGCTTACCAGTCTACTAGTCTGTTAGTTTACTAATCTACCAGTCTACTGGTGTACATGTCTATTAGTCTACTAGCCTACCAGTCTACTAGTCTACTGTCTACTAGTCTACCAGTCCGTTAGTCTGTTAGTCTACTAGTTTACTAATCTACTAGTTTACTAGTCTACCGGTGCACTTGTCTACTAGGCTACTACTAGTCTATTAGTCTAGATCAACGTAGCCTCTCCTAGACCCGAGCCTCAGACCTGATCTGTGCTCGTCTTTCTGTCTCAGTCGTCTGAGTCCTCGGACGAAGACGAGAAGTTCATCCTGAGCAACGTGCGGCCTATGACCCCCCTGGTCCTGAACCCGGTCCACGTCGCCTCCTGCTGGGACGCCCTGGAACCGGCCTACGAGCCGACCCACCGGCTCCCGACCCCAGAGGAGAGGATGAGGCTCCAGGCCGAGGCGGTGGCGGCCGACATCGTCCCCATCAACGTGACAGGTGGAGCTGAGTCAGATCCAGGTCCTGGTCTTCGTAGGTTCTGGTCTTGGTAGTTTCTCATGTTGTGTGTCGCCCCCTAGGGGAGAGTTTTGATCGGCAGGCCAGTTTTCGGAGGACCCTCTCCAGCAGCGACTCATTAACCCGACGACCCCGAAACCTGAGCCGCCGCAAGACCGTGACTGGAGCCCTGGACGACGCCGCCCTCAGGCCTCCGGTCTCCGAGGTTCTCCCTGGACAGTTTTCCACCGTGGGTCGACCGGCCTCCCCCTCCTCCTCCTCCTCCTCCTCCTCCTCCTGCACCTCCCCACGGCAAGACAAGAACATGGAAGAATCCAGGAAGGAGGGGCGGTCTTTAACCAGGAGGATCCGAGCCCCGAGAGGAGAGGGGATGTCCAGCCTCATGGCCTCCCTCACCTCCTCTCCTCTCCACCATGACCAGTCCACCTCCTCAGACGTCAGCAGCCTCCCTCGCCTGGAGACCAGCTCCTCCCTGGAGGAGACGCTGAGCGCTGCTTCATCCTGGACCCAGGTCAGTTCAGGAAGTAGAACATTAAACATCCTCTGGTCTCAAACAGTGAAACTTCAATATCATTAAATAATATTTACGGGTGCAGTTCCTCTCCTGACCACAGAATAACACTGTGATACATTGATGGTAAAGGGGGGGCGCTGTTGAGCTCACACACAAACGAAAACTCAAAAGAAGAGTAAGAAACTGCTGATTTTGAACAAAAACATTTTTCTCTAAACTGAACCAAGTTTTCATAAATTTAAATTTCTATAAATTTAAACCAGAATAACCCAGTTTTCAATGTTTTCATCAACTTTACATAAACTCAACAAAGACAACATAAAGAGTTGAGTTTCCAAGATGGCCGCCCTGTGTGTAGAAGCTCCTTTAATATTCTGTTCATTAGCTGCTGTTGAACTAAACATTCATACGGTGAAAGGCTGTTACAGTGTAATTGTAGTTTTTCTTGTGTTATATAAGAACTACAAGCTAACGTGGAGCTAACGGCTAAAAGCTACAGCCTGGTAAAACCAGAACAAACACCATCAGTGGAAGTTAAACATTTAAATTAAGTTTAATATTAGATCAATAATATCAAAAAACATTTAATTTCACTCAAAAATGTAAATATTGACCACGCTGAGTTATATTGGGACAAGGCCAGAGCTTCAATGGAGGCGGCCATCTTGTTTTTCTGATGCCACTCAGTGCTGCCCCCACAGGCAGCGCCAGGAACAACACCACGATAAAATAACGACATGAAACTGTTTCATAAATCACTGAGTTCAACTAAACCTCCTCTGTTCTCCAGGATCTCCAGGCCGTCCCCCCGTCCCCGTCCCCGTCCCCCGGCCACGGCCGGCAGTCAGACTGGTCCAACCCCAGGGACAGACCCCTGCATGGAGCCTCCTCCTGCTCCTCCTCCATCGCTGACTCGGACTCCCAGACCTCCTCCTTGGAGGGGGTCCAGAGGTGGACCTACCAGCCCCTCTCTCCCAAACCCAGCCTGGTATCAGAGGAGGAGGAGGTGTGGAGCTGCCTGGACCCCCTGCTCCCCTCGGGACGCTCCTCCCCGTCCTCCTCCCTGCGTTCGGAGACGTCGTCCCCGCTGCTGGACCGGGACACGAGGAGGACCAGCATGGTGTCCTCCTCCTCCTCCTCCTCTTTCTCCTTCTCCCTGCGGAAGTCCCGGAGGCCTCCTCCTCCTCCGCTCCGCTCCGACTCGCTGAGGCGCCGGCCGGTCCGATCCAGACCCCCCTCTGGGACCAGGTCTCCTCAGGTCCTCCAGGACCCCTGGGTGCCCCGGACCAGACAAAGACGCCAGAGCTTCAACTGTGGGACCGTGACCTCCTTCGAGCCGCTGAACCCAGACACCTCCCCCCCTCACCACCTCCTCCTCCACCCGGAGTCTCCAGGCTCAGAGGAGGAGGGACTCCAGCCGCCTGCCTCCTCCTCCTCCTCCTCCTCCTTGGCCGGCCTCCACCGCCTCGCGTCTCCTTCCAGTGGTTACTCCAGCCAGTCTAACACCCCGACTCCTGGTACCCCGGTGTCTTCTCCCCTCACCCCCTCCTCCCCCATCTCACCCTTCTCCTCCCTCCCCCCCACCCCACCGACCCCGGCCGTCTCCTCCCTGCCCAGGACCAGGTGTCGGGGGGAAAGGAGGCCGAAGCCCCCGGTACCAGAGAGGAAGTCCTCCCTCTTGTCCTCCTCCTTTTCCTCCACCTCCTCCCTCTCCTCCTGCACCTCCTCGGACTCCTCGGCCAAGCATCCTCTCCTCCCTCCTCCACCTCCTCCTCCTCCTTTACCAGAATCTGTACCTCCTATCTCCATTCACGAGTCTCCTCCTCTTCCTCTCCTCCAGCCTCCTTCTGCCTCTTTCACCAAACTTCCTCCTCCTCCTCCTCCTCCTCCTCCTCCTCTCCTGTCTTCAGCCTTACCCACACCTCCTCCTCTCCCTCTTTCCTCCCGCCCTCCTCCTCCTCCCTATCACTACGCTGTGAGGCAGACCTCCCATCATCCTCCTCCTCCACCTCCTCCTCCTCCACCTCCTGCCTTACCCCTCCCCCCTGAAAGCCCCACCCCCTCTCCCAACCTTATCGTTAAGGTGGCCACACCCCCTCGCCTCCTGGTCACGGCTCAAGCGTTACAGGACGTCAAGCTTCGCTCCGTCAGGAACCAGGAAGTCGACGCTACAGCGCCCGATGCTAATGCTAGCCATGCAAATGCTAATCTGCCAATCAGAGAAGAAGGAATTCATGAAGACGCGTCCGACGGCGCGGCTACCTGCGACGTCGCTAACAATGAAGCTAACGTAAATAGTGAGCTTCTGGCTAATGCTAACGCTGAAGAACCCAGACTCAGATCTAATCAGGACTCCTGTAGCCAAGCACCCGCTAATAATCTGAGCCCGGTTCACCAGCTCTGCCAGTCCGATCAGGAGAAGGGGGGCGGGAAGACCGACTCTGGTCCTGAGAGTCCTTGGGTAAAAATGTCAGACGAAACCCACCTCAGCAGAATCACCCAGCATCCCTCAGTGCTAACAGACGTGAAGCTAACCGACGCTAACACTGATGAGAAACGCTCAACGAAGCTACGCTCGCCAGAGAAGCCGGTTCTACCAAGGAAGCCCGATCTTTGCATCCTGGGTCTCTACACGTCCCCCAAGACCCATGTCCCGTCCTCACCCAACACAACCTCCCAGGTCTTACACCAGAGACCGGACCTCTCACCCAGAACAACCAGACCGGAACCTCAGACAGCACGAACGTCCCATCCGGACCAGGACACCACTGACACCGGACTCAGAGACCACAGAACTCCGGTACCCAGAACACCCAACCGAGACCCTGGGAACACCAGAGGAACCGAACTCTACAGGACACCACCCGTGGAACCACAGGGACACAAGAACTCCGGTACCAGGGACACCACACTAGACGAGACCCTGGGAACCACCAGAGGAACCACGAGAAACTCCGGTACCAGGGACACCACACTAGACGAGACCCTGGGAACCAGGGAAACCACACAACTCGTACGGACACCACACAAGACCTGGAACCACAGAGGAACCACACAACTCGTACAGGACACCACCCCAACCGAGACCCTGGGAACCACCAGAGGAACCACGACAAACTCCAGTACCAGGGACACCACACCAACCGAGACCCTGGGAACCACCAGAGGAACCCCTGGAGGTTATGGAACCAGGACTTCAACAGAAGGTCCTGGACCTGGGTTGGAAGAAAAACTGTACGAGTTGAGACTTTATGAGGACAATGAGAAAAGGAGGATGATGAGATCATCGCTGGCTGAAGATGAAGAGGAAGACGAGGGAGCGATGAAGACGACTCAGACGATGATGATGACGTCATCCAGCACAAAGAACAAAGAGAAAGGAAGGAGGAAGAGGAAGAGGAGGGTGGCTAAGCAACTGCTGATGATGTCATCAACAATGGAGCCCTCCCCGTCATCCTCCTCCTCCTCCTCCTCCTCCTCCTCTTCCTCCTCCTCCTCCTCATCCTCCTCCTCCTCATCTGGAGACGAACAGGACCTCCCAAAGGTCGTTACGATTCAGCCCCGTGAGAACTTCACCGATCAAGACACGAGTGACTCTGAAGGTTCCTGCGCTCTGATTGGTCGGCGCAGGTATTCGCTGGGCAGCGCCTTCTCCACCGACAGCCTGCAGGGGGAGCTGTCGCTGCCGGACCTCCTCATCCAGGAGCCAGATGAGACAGAGGAGGTGGGGGCGGGGAAGGAGGCCAACGGTCCACCTGACGGTGAGTAGTCAGGACCTGGGATCCAGATCTAAAGCTAAAGCTAAAGATGGTAGAGCTCCCCCCGGTGGCCGGAGGCCGTGTTCAACCTCCAGTTAATTTGGATAAGTCTTGTTTTACCTCGTTATGTGTTGCTATAGAAACAGGATGTAGCTGGTGGAGGTGGAGCAGAGGGGAGGGTTAATTATAGGAGAACTCCAGAGGAGTGGGCGGGGCATCGATATTGTGGCTCCGCATGGCTCCACCCTCAGGCCGTACGCCATCTGGTGTCCAAGGTCCATATTTATATACGGTCTAATACGTCCTGTTGTCCCTCTCGTCCTCCAGGTGACGTCTTCGTCGGTGTCTCTGCTGATCAGATGTTCGTCCCGGGTCGACCTCGAACCACCGACGACCTGTTCGCTGTCATCCACAGGTACTAACGCCGCCACAGGCTTTTACAGAACCCGATTAAAACGAAACCTCACACGTCTGCTTGATTCCACCCAGCAGTGCATTCTGGGAAGGCACCGCCTGAAGGGTTCTGGTTCTCTGCAGGTAAAAGTTCATCAATGTGTAGAACGTGGAGTCCAGACCCTGGTTTGATCCTTGTGGTTCCTACAGAGACGTTCCCTCAGTCTTCTCCATCCTGTCCTTTAATTGTCACTAGTTTAGTTTTGGGTTCCTTCAGGAGGACAAATGTTCTCAGTAGTTTAGTTTTAGGTTCCTTCGGGAGGATAAATGTTCTCAGTAGTTTAGTTTTAGGTTCCTTCGGGAGGATAAATGTTCTCAGTAGTTTAGTTTTTGGTTCCTTCAGGAGGACAAATGTTCTCAGTAGTTTAGTTTTGGGTTCCTTTGCGAGGACAAATGTTCTCAGTAGTTTAGTTTTGGGTTCCTTCAGGAGAACAAATGTTCTCAGTCGTTTAGTTTTTGGTTCCTTCAGGAGAACAAATGTTCTCTAGAGGAACAGAAGCTGAATCATTCTCTGTCTCTGGTCTCAGGTCAAAGAGGAAGATGTTTGGAAGGAGATGTTCAGAAGACGAAAGGCGCCACGTCTCCTCCTCCTCCTCCTCCTCCTCCTCCTGCTCCTCCTCCTCCTCCTCCTGCTCCTCCTCCTCCTCCTCCTTCTCCCCTCCTCCTCGTTGGACCTCCCCTGTAGCCCCAAGGAGTCACGGTTCCACCAGGAGCGACAGCTTCAAGGCTCTGCTGCTGAGGAAGGGCAGTCGATGCAGCTCCTCCTCTCGTATGTCGGCCGTGGAGCGGCTTCGGAAACTTGACGTCCAGGTTGCGCCTCCTCTTCCACCTCCTCCTCCACCTCCTCCAGACCAAGGAGAGCTCCCGTCATCTTCAACTGCAGAAACATCTCCGTGCAATTTCTCCTCCATGTTTGCATTGAGGCAACGTGATCTGACTCCTGATCACCTCCTCCTTCTCGCCGCCTCCTCCTCCTCTTCTTCCCATTTCTTTTTCTTGTCCTCCTCCTATGCCTCCTCCTCCTACTCCTCCTCCTCCTCTATGCGACCCCGCTCCCTCACCCCTCCCTGCTCAGCCAGCCGACGTTTTGCCGCTCGCTGCCGCCTCTTCGCCGCCCCCATGACCGCCATCTTTGAAAAGGAGGAGGAGGAGGAGCAGGAGGAGCAGGAGGAGCAGGAGGTGTTTGTGGAGACTCCAGAATCGAAGCTGAGACTGGTTGAGATTTGTTGATGTGAAAGAGAGAGAGTCGGTTCCAAGAAGACTGAGATTAATATAAATTATTATTATTATTATTATTGTTGTTGTTGTTGTTGTTGTTGTTGTTGTCATTAGCCTGTAGCGTGGACAGAGGACAGAGGACAGAGGATGGAGGACGGAGGATGGAGATGTTTCTTTTTCTATATTTAATAACTGATGTTTCCATGACGACGTGTAAACATGACAAATGAAATAAAAACAGCTGATTAGAGGAACATCTGGTTCTGTGTTGTTATTGTGTCTCTTTGTTGTTGTGTCTGGACGTCCCCGGGACAATCAAAGCTGTTACCAGAGGGCTCCTGGTCCTGGTCCTGGTCCCGGTCCTGATCCTGGTCCTGGTCCTGGTCCTGGTCCTGGTCCTGGTCCTGCTCCCGGTTCCCTCTTAGGGTTCTGTAGTGTTCTGCCACTGAGCCCCGGTCACACCGTCCCCGCCGAGACGTCCAGAAGAAGAGCCGTGTTGTTCCTGTCCCCCCTCCAGGTCCCAGGCGGACCCGCACAGAGACCAGTATTGTGCGGAGGCTGCAGCGGTGCGTCTGTCCCCGAGGACAAACTGGCTCTGAGACAGTCCTCATTATTATTGTTATTATCAGGACGGAGACACGGGACGTTTTATTTCTGTCCACCAGCTCCATGTGGGTCCATGTGTGGCTGCCGGCAGAGACACAGGACGGGGGGTCACCAGGACCTGGTCCAGGTGTGTTTCCCCAGAGGTTCTGCTGGACCGGCACCGGAGAACCCCAGAACAACGTTAGCTGTTATCTGGTTCTAGTTCTGGTTCTAGTCTTGGTTCTGGTTCTTGTTATAGTTCTGGTTTTGGTTCTAATTGTGATCGTGGTACTGGTTCTAGTTGTGGTTCTAGTTCTGGTACTGGTTCTAGTCGTGGTTCCAGTTGCAGTTCTTGTTCTAGTCGTGGTAGTGGTACTGGTTCTAGTTGTGGTTCTAGCTGGTCCTCATCAACGCTAGCTTGGACAGGGTTCCAGATGAGCTCCATTCTGAGGTTTTAGAGGAGTGTGTGTGGTGTATTAGAGGTTCTCCTTAGACCAGTGGTTCTCATCTGGTCCGGGTTCAGGACCCACCGCCCTCAGAAAGAAATGTTCTAACTTCTCAAACGTACTGAATGAACAGATCCGGGAACCGTTCCTTTAACTCTCAATCAACTGCTTTTGAATCCAAACAGACTCAGCAGAACCTTCAAGAACCAACTCCAGAGTTTCAGCTGAGGACTTTAGAGGTTCTGCGGGTCCTAAGAGAACATCAGAGCTTCTGTTGTAGAAGAAGTGATCCAGTCGTCAACGGGTTCTTAAGCGTTGTGGGGTTGTGGATGTTCTTGTGGATGTTCTCGTGGAGGCCCAATGTCTTCTAGGTTCTATGTTTTCTCCAGCCGGCGTCTTGGTGGGTTCTTGAAGAGGTTCTAGTGGTATTTAAACATTTAATTGAGATTTTCAGAGTCAGAGGTTCTTTCCTTCACGTTCCTTTTCTTATTAGGGTCCACATTAGCACTAGAACACAACAGAACAGAACAGAACAGAACAGCTGTTCTTCCTGGGGTCCAACAAACATATAGAACACACAACTACAACAAAACACACAACGGAACAAAACAGAGTAAAAACTAGAGAACTGACATTTATACGCAACAGTTACACAATATTAAATGGGTTCCACGTGTTAGTGGTTCTCCAGGTGGATGGGGGAGAAACAGACCTGATCCTGGAGCCGAGATCTGATACCTGATAGAACAGATGAACAAATAAGGGCGGTGAGGAGGAGGAGGAGGAGGGGGAGGAGGAGGGGGAGGAGGGGGGAGAGGAGGGGGGGGGGGTGGAGGAGGAGGAGCAGGAGGAGGAGAAGGAGGAAGAGGAGGAGGAGGAACAAGAGGAGGAGGAGGAGGAGGAGGAGGAGGAGGAGGAGGAGGAGGAGGAGGAGGAGGAGGAGAGTTGTTGCTGTTTTTTTTTTTTGTTTGTTTTTTTTCCAAACTTCTTTTCCTGGTTTGAACTTTACGCACCAGTTTCATGTCCCCGCGACCCGGACCCGGAGAGTCTGGAGGAGGACACGATGATCCAGATAAACTGAGGAGGAGGAGGAGGAGGAGGAGGAGGAGGAGGTGTAGAGGGAGGAGGAGGTGTAGAGGGAGGAGGAGGAGGAGGAGGAGAGAAAAGAAACCGCATTCTTCTTTCCATCCGCTGAGAGGGAGTGGTGCGCCGCTGATCTCTGGATCTCTGCGCGCGCTTGGTAACCTCCCTCCTCCTTCCCTCCTCCTCCCTCCTCCTCTCTACACCTCCTACACCTCCTCCTCCTGCTCTTATATTTCGTAATCTGACAGAGTTGCGGATGTGCAGAGAAGAAGAGACGGAGGATTATTTCCAGAGAGGGACGAGGAGGAGAAGGAGCCGCGGAGCACACACACCTGATCCCGACGGTCTACGGGAGCAGCGGGACCCGGTTCAGGAGGTCCGGGAGGTCCAGGAGGTCCGGGAGGTCCAGGAGGTCAGGGGGGTGGTGGGAGGAGAGACTGGACTGGACTGGAAGGCTTCTCGGTATGAGCCGGTCCATCCCGGGACCAGCTGGGAGGACCGGTGCCAGCGCTCCACCGGCGACCCGCCCCGGTCTAAGATGCACCGGCACCGGCGCGGCTCGACTCTAACCCGGGACCAGGAACCAGACTCCAGACCAGCCCAGAGAAAGCACGAGGTTCACGACCACGGGACGGACCGGGAGGAAGGACCCGGGATCAGAGAGCGGTGCGCCCCTGGGACGCGTAAAGAGCCGCAGAGGGAGGAGAGGTGAGTTCACCGGGGGGAGAACCGGGAGGGGGGAACAACCGGGGGGAGAACCGGGAGGAGGGGGGATGCACTGAGAACCAAAAGGTCCAGGAAGGAACTCTTAAAGACCTCCTGTCCCCTGTCTCCCCAGGTCCACGGTGATGCTGCTCCGGTTCCCGGTTCTCTCCGCTCTCCTCGTCCTGCTTCTGGCCGCGGGGCGCTGCACGGCGGCGGCGGCCCTTCTCCGGGGCTCCGGGACCCGGACCGGGGCTCTGGAGGAGGTCGGCCGGTACCCGCGGTCCAGGACGGAGATGCTCACCGGACACGGAGTGAAGGGAGGCCCGGAGAGGGGGGGCCGCCCCCACCACGGACTGGGTGAGTCAGTGACGGTGGAGGAGGAGGGAGGAGGAAGAGGAGGAGGAAGAGGAGGAGGAGGAGGAGGAGGAGGAGGAAGAGGAGGAGGAGGAGGAAGAGGAGGAGGTCTCTGATGTTCTTGTATCTTTTTCAGATCTTCATGCGCGACACAAAGAGAAATTCATCCGACACCTGACAGGTACCAGAACCAGAACCAGAACCAGAACTAGACCTAGAACCAGAACCAGGACTAGACCTAGACCAAGACCTAGACCTAGACCCAGAACCAGAACCAGAACCTGAACTAGAACCTAACCCCGCCCCCGTGTCTTCCTGTCCTCAGGTCCTCTCTACATCGACCCCAAGTGCAGGAAACAGTTCCACAGACTCTACCACAGCACCAGGGACTGCACCGTACCGGCCTGTGAGTACCACAGTACCACCAGCCTAGAACCGGACCAGGACAGAATCAGGTCCTCCGGTCTGGACCCAAGGATCCGTGATGGTGGTGGTGGTGGTGGGTTGGGGTTTGTGGGGGGGGGGGGGGGGGGGGGGGGGGGGGCTTATTAAGGTTGGAATAAATAAAGTCAAAAGAATTTTAGAATTTTTATGCTAAGCTACGCTAATTTACACAAACCCCATTAACCTGCACTAACCTAGCCTAAACTATGCTAACCTACATTAACCTACACTAGTCACTAATCTGTAGCTTAGCTTAGAGTACTAACCTGTGCTAACCTACGCTAGCCTCCATTAGCCTATACTAACCTACATTAACATACACTAGCCACTAATCTCTAGCTTAGCTTAGAGTACTAACCTGTGCTAACCTACGCTAGCCTCTAACCTGCACTTACCTATCCAAACTGTGCTAACCTGCACCAACCACACTAAGCTACGCTAACCTATGTTACTACGCCAACTTATACTGACCTATGCTAGCCTATGCTAAACTACACTAACCTACAGTAGCCTACACCAGCCTACGCTAGCCTACGCTAGCCTACGCTAACCACGCTAAGCTACGCGTTAAAAGCTGGATGTTCAGACATTTAAACGCTGCGCTGTTTTCCAGTTTATAAACGATGTGCTCGTCTGCTGACCCAACTGGCCAAGAGCCCTCGCTGCTCCAACAGATAAACACTTGGTAAGTTCCACAGAGAACCTGAAGAACAGTAAGGAACCTTTAAAATAACAAACCTCAGCACATTCAGGGGGGTTGACTCGTCCCACTTGGTCTGAAATTACTTAGAGGCCGGAGGAAGGAAGGAAGTAAAAATGTGATGTTCCATACGAGAACCATGATAACCCAGCGCCAAAGAACCAGAACCTCATAGTTAGTACAGACTGAAGAGCAAGGATCTGTAGAACTTGCGCCCATTAGAACCTTTAGAACCTGTGGAACCCAACACCACATGCAACATGCTTTTGACTCTGTAGCTAAAGTACAAGAACCAAATGCCTTTAGAACCATTAGAATCATTAGAACCATTAAAACTATTAGAACCTTTAGAACTATTGGAACTTTTAGAACTTTCAGAAATACTAGAACCTTTACAGCTATTAGAACTTTTAGAACCACTAGGACCATTACAACTATTAGAACCTTTAGAACTTCTAGAACCTTCAGAACCTTTAAATGTAAAGTCTGGGATGTGGATTCTATTAAAACCGTTGTGTCCGTCTCCACAGGTTGGAGAGGTTCTAGTTGAAATTCGAAAACCAGTGGAACATCTAGAACCTCCTGGTTCGGTTCTCTTCCTGGGACAGGACGGGACGGAGACGTGTTGCCACGACAACAGAGCTGACGAGAGGGGAGGGGCACGGACGATGCTGCAGATGAAGGAGTCCTGTTTCAGCTGGTGGAGGACAGGACACAGTCTGTCTCTGAAGTTTTGTCTCTGGATCTGGATCTGGATCTAGATCTGGACTGGATCTGGACTGGATCTGGATCTAGATCTGGACTGGATCTGGACGGACTGTCTTTCTAGAGTCGTCCCGCAGCACAAACTCAGTGTTTTTGTTTTCTTAAATTGAAGCTGCAGAACAAAACGAAACGAATGGATCTGAAGTATTTATGGTGTTGAATAAAGACGCTGATGTACATGAAGACATGAAGAGACTAAAGACACGTGGAGACTAGAGACATATGGAGACTACAGTAGAGACGATGATGAAGACAGGTGGAGAACAGAATGAAGATGTTGATGTACATAAAGACACGTAGCGACTAGAATAAAGACACGTTTCTATTTTCCCCAGAACCAGACTCCTTCTTTCGTTCTCTCAGTATGACCTGAGGTTCTTACCAGGAGGTCACATGACCCACCTGGACCTGGACCCGGACCTGAACCTGGACCTGGACCACCTTACTTAAGTGTTCTGGTTTGACCGTGACAAGAACGTTGGACGTGGTTAACATGTGTGTTACTGTGTGTGTGTGTGTCCTAGTGTTAGTGTGTGTTTGCAGCAGAACCAGCTCTGCTACAGTTTTGGCAACAACCAACATCCATCATTTCACACTTTACATTCTCTCGTGTCTAGAACATGTTCCAACTCAGACAGCACAATACACTGTAACGAGAGCAGAACCCCAGAACCAGGACCAACCAGACAGTCTTTAGAATCTGGAAAGCCAACAGAACCTGCAGAGAACGGGAGCTGTGGAGCCTTTTAGAACCCAGGAAGTCAACAGAAGCCGCAAAGAACAGGGTCTGTAGAACCTTTAGAACCTAAAAACCACTAGACAGCCTTAACACCTGCAAAGACAAGAGAACCTACAGCAGGTGCAACAGGTGCTGTATAACTTTTAGAACCCGTTGAACCCAAGGCCGCAGTCATCAGAGCATCAGGTAGAACATGTCTAGAACATGTATTTGACGCTGTAGCTAAAGTATAAGAGACTTTGTTGAAAACAGAACCCCAGAACCAGGACCTTTAGAACCACTTGACAATCTTAGAGCCTGGAAAGTCAACAGAATCTGCAGAAAATGGGGGCTTTAGAACCTTTAGACCCTTTAGAACCTGTGAACAGTCATCAGAGCATCACGTAGAACATATATTTGACTAGCAAAGGTATGAGAGACTTTATTGACAATAGAACCCCAGAACCAGAACCCTTACAACCTGTTGAACCGTAAGAACATTTACCAAGCTTTTAGAACCTGGAAAGTCAACAGAACTCTGTATAACATTTAACAAAATCACAAAGGACTTTATTGAAAACAGAACCACAGAACCAAGACCTTTAGAACACAAAGAACCACTACAACAGAACCCACAGAGAACAGTCTGTAGAACATTTAGCAAACGTACAAGAGATTTGATTGAGAACGGAACCTAAGAGCTGGGACCTTTAGAACCTGTGGAACCTAAAGGACCATAACACGGCATTCAGAACCCAGAAAGTAAACTGAACCCACAGAGAACATTGACTGTAGAACCTTTAGAACCACTAGACAGCCTGGAAGGTAACAGAACCCACAGAGAACCTTTGTCAGAAGTAAAGGGAGACTTAAATAAAAAGCGGAGAACCCGTAGCAGCTGATCTGCAGATGAACGTGTTCCCGTGTATCACATGATATCACATGAAATCCACACACACAATAATCCCCTCAGTCACAGGGCGACACAACGATACACACAACCACATTTAGCCCGGAGAACCGATGAGCTTTAAATACACTCAGAGATGCTCTCAGCTGTGCTGGGTTTGTGCTAAGCTAAATTTAGCATTAGCCAAACAACAATGCTACAGATTTGACTTTGTTATTGTAATAATCCATTGTGTGATGGTTGTAGGGTAACGTTAGCTTACATTAGCTAAACGTTTGGTATGAATCACATTAGTGATGAATGTATTCATGAGAACCATCCTAATTTAATCTAAAAGAGATGTGGCTAAATGCTAACATTTAGCAAATTTAGCATTTAGCCAAGTAAAACTGCTAAATATTTGACTTTGTAATTAATGCTGTGATGATTGTCGTGAAAAGATTTTATTTATCTCATGTGAAGCTCGAGCTCACGTCCTTCAGACTGAGAGACAGACGTGCTAAAGCAGTTAGCTTTAGCATGAGTTAGCTCTACAGGCAGGTTTAATCACACAGTCGACACTGGACGATGAGCTAATGTTTGCTACCGTTCACAGGTCAGAATTAGCTGATAGTTGATTAGTTATGTTTTAACTCAAGACATCGACCTCAGTTAAAAAATATCTAATTTTATATAAATCAATAAAAGTAACGTCTGTTCAAAGGTTCCACGCAGTTTGAGTTGTGGACAGAACATAACAGAACAATGTCCAGTTGTTCCTTCCATGTTCTGTAACAGTGCTGGTAATTAAATGGAAACACTTTCATAATGTTCTTATTGTTGTTATTTATAGGTGAATGTTCTCTCGTGTTACTGGTCCAGCCCTGACGGTTCCTAACTGAGCACATGTTGGTTCTACTAGAGCGACTGTAGAGTCGTTCTTATTGTTCTCTCTTGATGTTCCTGCTGTGTAGAACCTGAGAACCTGGATCTCAGGTTGAGTGAAGTTGAGACTCACGGTGGCTAAAAAGACAACATTTTTAATGACAGGGTCTGGATGGAGTCACTGAGGCTAAAGTGAAATGAAGAGGCAGCAGAAAGAGCAGCAGGTGAGTCACACCTGAGGCAGGTAATGACTAATCTGTGATGAATTAGAGCTGGAGCCGAGCCACGAGTCTGCTCTGCTACTGTGCACATCCAGAACACACCGTCACCTACTTTAAATAAACACATTCCTCAGAGCGAGAACATCGACACGTCGCATACCTGGGAGGGGAGCTCTGACTGACAGCGAGGGGGCGTGGCCTGTGTGTCCAGGTGAGCCTGTGGTTTCTCTGTGCGTCAGAATCAGAACACAATCAGCTCCATTGGTCAAGTGTGTGTCCACAGACACGGACTCCGCTAACTGTTAGCATCATTAGCTTCTATAAAATAAAACGTCTTTGTTAGCATCTCGCTAACTGTTAGCATCATTAACTTCAATAACAATAAAACACTTTTGTTAGCATCTCGCTAACTGTCCTAAATGTTAACAGCGGAAAGAGATGACGCCATGTTTGTGTTCCTGATGGACTGGAGGCGACTCAGGACTAGAACCAGAACCAGGACCAGGACCAGAACCAGAACCAGAACCAGATCCTTAGTGATGTGCAGTATAAAACTGAAAATCTTCACTGAACTTCTTTCAATCTTTTCCTTAAATAAACGCAACATTTTCACTCCACAACAAATATTATAAAATGTAAAACAGATTCATTTTCAATAACCTGGATTTTCAAACTGAACGGCCTCTGCCTCCTCCTTTCTCCTCCTCTTTTCTCCTCCTCTCTCCTCCTCTTTTCTCCTCCTCTCTCCTCCTCTCTCCATTTCTGCTGCTCTGTGTTTTCTTTTGCATGTTTTTCTCGTGCTTCTACATGTTAGATGTGTTACTGCTGCAGGGATGAATGGACCCTCCACTACTGGTCCCGACTTTAGAACCTGGGACCTGGAGGAGGAGGAGGAGGAGGAGGAGGAGGAGGAGGGGGTTCTGAGGGGGAGGAGGAGGAGGAGGTTCTGAGGAGGCTGAGGAGGAGGAGGAGGTTCTGAGGAGGGGGAGGCCCGGGCTGGTTTGTGGAGACTGGGTGGCCTGGACGCTGAGTGGAAACACATTAGGAAGACAAATGGCTGCAGTCAGACTGATGTTTATCCAGGAGGCTATTTAAAGAGGAGAGACTGTGGAAAAAAGACCTGAGACATGAGAGGAAGAGAAGGAACGAGAGACAGATTAACAGAGAGATAAAGACTGACAAGGAGAAAAACAAAAATAGAGAGAAAGTACGGCCTGACTTCCTCCCCCTCCCTCTACGCTCGCATTTAAGATGGAAAAATAAAAACAGGAAACTCTCTCAGACTTTTTATTGCTTTAATTATCAAAGTCTGAAAAATAATCTAAAAGATTTCTACAGTAAAATGTTAAAAAAATTAAACATAATAATAATTCTAAATTTAACGGCCAGACAATAATAAATACAAATAAGATAAACTTTTTTTTTAATATAATATAATATAATATAATATAATATAATATAATATAATATAATATAATATAATATAATATAATATAATATAATAAGTACATTTAGTTTTTGCAGCGCTCTGAACTCTGTGATCCTGTCAGTCTGAACTCAGGGAAAAATCAGCTCGTCTCACCAACACACGGGAACGCGCCCAGAGGAGCCACAGGAACGCGGGAACGCGCCCAGCTGAGAGTAACACTCTGCTCATGAACGCGTTCAGTGATCGTCTCCAGGTAACCCCGCCCACCTGCCTTCACCTGTCCACGCGCTTCCAGGGAAGAACTCGGAGTCACGCAACTGGAGTTCTCGCGAGAGTCAGGTGAGGAGGAAGTCAGGCGAGGACAGGGCAGAGAGAGCTTCGTGAAACTCAGCTGTCAACAGGTAAACAGAAGAAGAAGAAGAAGGAAAAGTAGGAAAAGTAAGTTGAAACTGTGTTGCTTCCTGTCATCTTGTTCTCCTGATTACACCTGTACAGGTGTACCATTAGCAGCTAGAGGCTAACTCCTGATTACACCTGTACAGGTGATCCATTAGCAGCTAGAGGCTAACTCCTGATTACACCTGTACAGGTGTACCATTAGCAGCTAGAGGCTAACTCCTGATTACACCTGTACAGGTGTTCCATTAGCAGCTAGAGGCTAACTCCTGATTACACCTGTACAGGTGATCCATTAGCAGCTAAAGGCTAACTCCTGATTACACCTGTACAGGTGTTCCATTAGCAGCTAGAGGCTAACTCCTGATTACACCTGTACAGGTGATCCATTAGCAGCTAAAGGCTAACTCCTGATTGCACCTGTACAGGTGTTCCATTAGCAGCTAGAGGCTAACTCCTGATTACACCTGTACAGGTGTTCCATTAGCAGCTATAAGCTAACTCCTTGTTCTATCTGTACAGGTGATCCATCAGAAGCTAGAAGCTAACACCTGTACAGGTGTTCCATTAGCAGCTATAAGCTAACTCCTGATTACACTTGTACAGGTGTTCCATTAGCAGCTAGAAGCTAACTCCTGATTACACCTGTACAGGTGATCCATTAGCAGCTAAAGGCTGACTCCTGATTACACTTGTACAGGTGATCCATTAGCAGCTATAAGCTAACTCCTGATTACACCTGTACAGGTGTTCCATTAGCAGCTAAAGGCTAACTCCTGATTACACTTGTACAGGTGATCCATTAGAAGCTATAAGCTAACTCCTGATTACACCTGTACAGGTGATCCATTAGCAGCTATAAGCTAACTCCTGATTACACCTGTACAGGTGATCCATTAGCAGCTATAAGCTAACTCCTGATTACACCTGTACAGGTGTTCCATTAGAAGCTAGAAGCTAACACCTGATTACACCTGTACAGGTGTTCCATTAGCAGCTAGAGGCTAACTCCTGAATACACCTGTACAGATGTTCCATTACAAGCTAGAAGCTAACTCCTTGTTCTATCTGTACAGGTGTTCCATTAGAAGCTAACTCCTGATTACACCTGTACAGGTGTTCCAATAGAAACTATAAGCTAACTCCTGATTACACCTGTACAGGTGTTCCATTAGCAGCTATAAGCTAACTCCTGATTACACCTGTACAGGTGTTCCTTTAGCAGCTAAAGGCTACCTCCTGATTACACCTGTACAGGTGTTCCATTAGCAGCTAGAAGCTAACTCCTGATTACACCTATACAGGTGTTCCATTAGAAGCTAGAAGCTAACTCCTGATTACACCCGTACAGGTGTTCCATTAGCAGCTACAAGCTAACTCTTGATTACACCCGTACAGATGTTCCATTAGAAGCTAGAAGCTAACTCCTTGTTCTATCTGTACAGGTGTTCCAATAGAAACTAGAAGCTAACTCCTGGTTCTACCTGTGCAGGTGTTCCATTAGCAGCTGCAAGCTAACTCCTGGTTCTACCAGTACAGGTGCTCCATTAGCAGCTAGATGCTAACTCCTGGTTCTACCTGTACAGGTGTTCCGTTAGCAGCTAGAAGCTAACTCCTGGTTCTACATGATAGACAGAAACAATTTAAAGAGCGATAAAAGAGTGGAACACCAGTTCCTGGTTCTTGAGGTTCTCTGGGGTTCTTTGGGGTTCTCTGGGTTCTGGTCTGTGTGTAGCTGGGTTGCGTGTGATGCTGAGGTTGTGTCATGAGTCTGGAATGTGCTGCAGCAGCAGGAGTCACTGGTATGTGGACAGACCGGTTTAAGGTGGACTGTTTCAAGGGTGAGGACTTTAAGGTGGACAGACTGGTTTAAGGTGGACTGTTTCAAGGGTGAGGACTTTAAGGTGGACAGACCAGTTTAAGGTGGACTGTTTTAAGGTGGCTAGACTGGTTTAAGGTGGACAGACTTTTTTAAGGTGGCCAGGCTGTTTTAAGGTGGCCAGACCTTTTTTAAGGTGGACAGACTTTTTTTAGGTGGCCAGACTGTTTTAAGGTGGACAGACCTTTTTTAAGGTGGCCAGACCTTTTTTAAGGTGGACAGACTTTTTTTAGGTGGCCAGACTGTTTTAAGGTGGCCAGACTGTTTTAAGGTGGACAGACTTTTTTTAGGTGGACTGGTTTAAGGTGGACAGACTGTTTTAAGGTGGACAGATTGTTTTAAGGTGGACAGACTTTTTTTAGGTGGACTGGTTTAAGGTGGCCAGACTGTTTTAAGGTGGCCAGACTGTTTTAAGGTGGCCAGACTGTTTTAAGGTGGACCTGATCTGCTTCCCTCTCAGTGAATAACCCCATCCCCTCCAACCTGAAGTCTGAGGCAAAGAAAGCGGCAAAGATCCTGAGAGACTTCACAGAAATTTCCAACCGGACGGGACCGGACAAACTCATCCCCCGTAAGCACCTCCTCCTCCCACTCCTTCATCCTCCTCTTTATTGTTCTTCTCACTATTCATTCTCCTGGTTGTCTCACCTGCCCCCCCCCCTTGTAGCCCATGTGATAGCTAAGGCCGAGGGTCTGGCCATCATCTCGGTGATCAAGGCCGGCTTCATGATCACGGCCAGAGGAGGCAGCGGCATCGTCATCGCCCGACTCGCCGACAGACGTAAGCCTCCTTAAACGTGACATTTTCTCTATGGACCTCTGAACAGGCATTGACATTCTTCTTCGTGGGTTCAGGGTGGTCGGCGCCATCGGCCATCGGTATCGCCGGTCTGGGAGGGGGCTTCGAGATCGGGGTGGAGGTGAGTGAGAACCTTTGATAGAACCTAACCCGTCTGGACTGGTCCTGGACTCACGGTGTTTTAACCCTGGACTGAATGAAGGTGTCGGACCTGGTGATCATCCTGAACCAGCGCCGGGCCATCGAGGCCTTCACCAAGGGGGGGAACCTGACCCTGGGCGGGAACTGCACCGTGGCCGTGGGGCCGCTGGGCCGGTGAGAGCTCGGGTTCTTTAGGGTTCTTATGGGTTCTTTCTTTGGGGTCTTTAGGATCTTTAGTGTTGTTTGGGTTTTTTAGGTTCATTGGGGTTCTTTAGGGTTCTTTGGGGTTCTCTGGGTTCTTTAGGGTTGTTTGGGTTCTTTAAGTTCATTGGGTTCTTTAAGTTCATTGGGTTCTTTAGGATCTTTAGTGTTGTTTGGGTTTTTTAGGTTCATTGAGGTTCTTTAGGGTTCTCTGGGCTCTGTAGGATCTTTGGGTTCTTTGGGATCTTTAGGTTCTTTGTGGTTCTCTGGGTTCTTTAGGTTTTTTTAGGCTGTTTGGGTTCTTGGGGTTCTCTGGGTTCTTTAGGGTACTTTATGGTTCTTAAGATTGTATGGATTCTTTGGGTTCTTTAGGCTCTTTGGCATTCTTTAGGTTTGTTGGGTGTCTGTGTTCTTTATGTTCTTTTGGTTCTCTGGATTCTTAGTTTTTTTTCTGTGTTTTGGTTCTTTAAGCTCTTTGGGTTTTTTTGGGGATCTTTGGGTTCTTTAGGTTTTTTTAGGGGTTCTTTAGGTTCTTTCTTTCTTCTCTACGTGGATTAAGAACACAGACGACCTCTGACCTTCCTCCAGATTAAGCTGGTCCCTGTTAGAACAGGGTTTATGAGCCTGTCATGGTGGGGTTCTCATGTTCCTTGTCTGTCAGGAACGTGGAGGCTGACGTTGCTCTTCGCAGCACCGCCGCCGTCTTCACCTACTGCCGCTCCCGAGGTTTGTTCGCTGGGATCTCTCTGGAGGGCTCGTACCTGATAGAACGCAAGGAAACCAACCGCAAGTACGACCGCTGGCTGCTGTTCACCTCCTCCCGCCTCCTCCCGCCTCCTCCCAGTCCCCTCTAACCGAGCTCCTTCGGTTCCAGGTTCTACTCCCAGGACATCCGAGCGTCGGCCATATTGAACGGTGACGTGGAACCACCAATGGAGTGTTCTGACCTCTACCACATCCTGGACATCTACACGGAGGCGTACACCACCGACTGGACCAGCAAGAACCTGCGCACTAAGGTCTGAACCCCAATGAGCTGGTTCCCTCTACTTTAGTTCCCAGTCTGTTGGTTCCCTCTACATTAGTTCCCTCTACATTAGTTCCTGTACATTAGTTCCTGTACATTAGTTCCCTCTACATTAGTTCCTGTACATTAGTTCCCTGTACATTAGTTCCTGTACATTAGTTCCCAGTCTGATGGTTCCCTCTACATTAGTTCCTGTACATTAGTTCCCAGTCTGTTGGTTCCCTCTACATTAGTTCCCTGTACGTTAGTTCCCAGTCTGTTGGTTCCCTCTACATTAGTTCCCTGTACATTAGTTCCCTGTACATTAGTTCCTGTACATTAGTTCCCAGTCTGCTGGTTCCCTCTACATTAGTTCCCAGTCTGCTGGTTCCCTCTACATTAGTTCCTGTACGTTGGTTCCCAGTCTGAGGGTGGTGTAGGCGTTAGGGGGTCTGATGTAGACCTGGTCTCATTAAATCCGTCTCCATGTGTTTCCACAGTCGTCTTTTGCTCCATCCAGACCTGCTCCACCCCAGAACCGAGGAGCTGATGCTGGTAAACCTCCTCCTCCTCCTCCTCCTCCACCTCCACGGTGGTGTTAATTGGTTAATTAGTTAATTGATGAGTCGGTTAATTGATCCCTGGTCTCTGAGGTGTGATCTGTGTTTGCAGGAACCAGAGCAGGAAGTAAAAACGCCCTCTACCCGAGCGTCTCCGTCTACAAATCTGAAACCTCAGGTGAGTGAGGAGGAGGAGGAGGAGGAGGAGGAGGAGGTACAGGCCCGTTCATGGTGGGAATAAGTCATTTATCTTCCCTGTGATGGAGCAATCATGGCGCCCATGGTTTGAGTCTGATTGAGCCGAGGCTGCAGCTCCCTCTAGTGTCCACAGCCCCTCACTTCTACTCTCTGTTTCAGGCCAGTCCACCTCCAGAGAACCTCCCAGATACGGTACGAAGTTCCTTCATGGTTCCTTCATGGTTCCTTCATGGTTCCTTCATGGTTCCTCTAAAGCTTTTCATTCAGAACACACACAGAGTCAAACAGAAACGAGACTCAGGCCGTTTTTATTCTCACGCTTCATTTTCTGAATGAAACCGGTCCTGTAACAAATGTATTTATTTATTCATCGTTTAGGCGTCTGTCCTTCTTATTAAAATTTTTATTAATATCTTTGTATTAATCCATAAAATAAAGTATTTTTCAGCATTTCTGCTTTATTTTCTATTTTTATAATAATAATAATAATAATAATAATAATAATAAAATCATTATTGGATATATTCATATATAGTTGTATTAAGAATAATAATTATAATGTATTATTGTTTCGTTATATTTCAGCAATAATAAAACATATATATATAAAATTAATTAATTAATTAGTGTTAAGTTTTATTTCTATTATATATAATATAATCATGGTCGTTGTTGTTATTAACATACTGTAGGCGGAGGCGGCGGAGGCGGCGGAGGCAGTGGGCCACTGGTCGTCACGGCGATCCATCCCTTCGTGGGGCAGAATCCCGGAGACCTGAGCTTCTCCCCCGGCAACCGCATCACTGTCATCACCAAGACGGAGTCTCAGTACGACTGGTGGGAGGGGCAGCTGGAGGACGGACAGGTGGGAATCTTTCCTGCCAACTACGTCTCCTACTGAACCCCCCCCCCCACCGACACCACCCAACCTAGTGGTGGGACGGAGGAACTGCAGGACGGTCAAGACAAGAAGTGGGCGGGGCCTCGTGTGATACTTTATTTTTTTACATGAATCTGAATCAATGAAGAAATAATAATAATAATAATTATAATAATGATGAATCTATCCAGGATTGTTACAGAGAAACGTTTAATATTTAATCTTTTCAATCATTTAATCTTAATTCCAGAGATGATGTTAATGATGATGATGATGATGATGATGGTGGTTTGTTTTCTTGTTGTTTCCCGGACGAACAAACATTGACTTTCTTTCTATTTTCCGCTGGGCTCTGTTACGTGTCGCCTCCAGACGGTTGTTTCTGGGGCGCAGGTGGTTTTTATTTCTCACATTTACACCAGAGTTTGTTTTTTTAAAGCAGAGAAATAAAGTGAGATCAGGTAAAAAAAAAACACATGTGAGTGATTCAGAGCTTCATCAAACAGACCAGAAGGACCTGAAGAGGGCGTCGTCCTCCACCAGCGCACACTGACACCCACACTGGACCCACACTGGACCCACACTGCACCGGGGTCAGGGGTCAGGGGTCAGGGGTCAGGGGGGCCTCGTCTTTCTCTGCACAGGGGATGGTTTCTGGAGTCTTCCTGGATGAAGGAATGAATTAATCTATGAAGGAATGAATGAATGAATCTATGCATAAATGAAGGGATGAATGAATCTGAACGAATCAATCTGCATGAAGAAGATATGAACGAATGAATCTATAAATGAATCACTGAATGAATGAATCTGCCTGAATGAATGAGGAATTAATGACGGAATGACTCTATGAATGAATGAATGAATGAGTGAATGAATGAACACATGTTGGTCTCTGTCTCTTTGCTCTAAAGCCAGAAACTAAATCTCTTTGATTTATTTCATTTTCGAACCAACAACAATCTGTTAATAAATGATCAGTCCAGAACTAAACTGATGAAGAATAGAAGGACGAGACCTCCGTCCTCCATGTTTGTAGTTCTCTGCAGGACGACGCTGTAGCAGTTTCATTTAACCTGCAGCTGATTGGTTGCAGTTCTCACCGTGGCCTCCAGAGGGCGCTCATGTCGGGTGGGCGTGGCCTCGGCTGCCTGTCGCAGTCCTCCACCGAATCAGGGAGCGGCACGCCGCTGGTTTCCGGTAGCAACAGACACAGGCCGCAGCCTACGATTGGTCCGCTGCTGTACACCAACATGGCGGCCAATGAGATCGCTCCGTTGGGGCTCGGGGGAACGAGGCTGTTGACCAGGCAGCCAATCCGGAAGGAGAGATTAACCAGAGACACGCAGCGCTGTCTGGAACAGACGAGGTTAGCATCGACGTAGCAGAGTTAGCATCAACGAGATGGAATGAATGAATGAATGAATGAATGAAGATGAATGAATGAATGAATGAATGAAGATGAATGAATGAATGAGTGAATGAAGATGAATGAATGAATGAATGAATGAATGAAGATGAATGAATGAATGAATGAATGAATGAAGATGAATGAAGATGAATGAATGAAGATGAATGAATGAATGAATGAATGAATGAAGATGAATGAATGAAGATGAATGAATGAATGAATGAATGAAGATGAATGAATGAAGATGAATGAATGAATGAATGAATGAAAGAATGAATGAATGAATGAATGAATGAATGAATGAATGAATGAATGAAGTGAAATGAAGATGAATGAATGAAGATGAATGAACAAATGAATGAATGAATGAAGATGAATGAATGAAGATGAATGAATGAAGATGAATGAACAAATGAATGAATGAAGATGAATGAATGAATGAATGAGGATTAAAGAATGAATGAAGATGAATGAATGAAGATGAATGAATGGAGATGAATGAATGAATGAATGAAGATGAATGAATGAAGATGAATGAATGAATGAATGAAGATGAATGAAGATGAATGAATTGAGATGAATGAATGAATGGAGGTGAATGAATGGAGATGAATGAAGATGAATGAAGATGAATGAATGGAGATGAATGAATGAATGAAGATGAATGAATGAATGAATGAATGAATGAATGAATGACGCGGTGTCTGCGTGTCGTACCTGATGACCGTGGGAAACAGCTCGATGCTGTACAGCGTGGAGATAAAAATGGCCGCCAGGATGCACAGCTTCCCCAGCAGAGCCAGAGTCATCACCAGCACCGGCTCAGCTGCATGGAACCAGGCAGCAACCAGTCAGTCAGCAACATCAGTAGCATGTGGTTTTAGCATGCTAATACTAGCTTGATAGCTTGCTATATCAGCCAGGTGTTGTGTTGTTAGCATTGCTTAGCATGTGGTGTTTTCATGAAGTTGTCCTCTGCTACGTTTATCTCAAACACAATAACTAGCCCATCTATTAGCATTAGCATTGCTAACGCTGACAGGCTACTGAGGGACCTGTACCGTTGTATTTGGACAGCAGCAACGACAAGAAGCAGGCGGCGCCGCTCAGGAACAGAGCGAGCATGCTGATTGGCCGGCGCCCCAGTGGGCGGGCCAATGGGACGAGCAGGCAGGGAGCTTCTGATAGGCCGGAGAAGAACTGGGCGGAGTAAACGCCGACGCCGAACGAGCCGATGTTCATACAGATCCCGAAGTAGGTCAACGCTGAGGCGGCGCTGCAGGGACACGGATCAGAGTCTGAGCCAGGGAACAACAGTCAGCAACCAGCCAGCAACCAGTCAGCAACCAGCCAGTCAGCAACCAGTCAGTCAGCAACCAGTCAGCAACCAGCCAGTCAGCCAGTCAGCAACCAACCAGCCAGTCAGCAACCAGCCAGTCAGCAACCAACCAGTCAGCAACCAGTCAGCAACCAGCCAGTCAGCAACCAGCCAGTCAGCCAGCCAGTCAGCAACCAGCCAGTCAGCAACCAGCCAGCAACCAGCCAGTCAGCAACCAACCAGCCAGCCAGCCAGTCAGCCAGTCAGTCAGCAGCCAGCCAGCCAGTCAGCAACCAACCAGTCAGCAACCAACCAGCCAGTCAGCAACCAACCAGCCAGCCAGCCAGTCAGCAACCAGCCAGCCAGTCAGCCAGTCAGTCAGCAGCCAGCCAGCCAGTCAGCAACCAACCAGTCAGCAACCAACCAGCCAGTCAGCAACCAACCAGCCAGCCAGCCAGTCAGCAACCAGCCAGCCAGTCAGCCAGTCAGTCAGCAACCAGCCAGCCAGTCAGCAACCAACCAGTCAGCAACCAACCAGCCAGTCAGCAACCAACCAGCCAGCCAGCAACCAGCCAGTCAGCCAGTCAGCAACCAACCAGTCAGTCAGTCAGTCAGCAACCAGCCAGTCAGCAACCAGGCAGAAACCAGTCAGTCAGCAACCAACCAGTCAGCAACCAACCAGCCAGTCAGGCAGAAACCAGTCAGTCAGAGGTTGGTTGCTGACTGGCGACAGTACCTCAGGTAGCTCATGATGGAGAGTCTCAGCAGGACGGTGGGGTGTCTCAGGAGGACGATGTCACTGGGGGCGTGGCCTCCGGTAACAGGCTCCTCCCTCTGAGCTTCCTGGACCTTGTGCAGGTCGGACCAGGACGAGTCAAAGAGCTGCAACACACACAGGACACGAGTCACCACCAGGTCCTGGACTCACAAGGTCTCAGAGTGGACGAGTTACCAGGTCCAGGCACCGCTCATCAGCTGGGCTGTTGCTACGGTAACGGTCCAGGACGTCCATCCTCCTCCTCAGCATCAGCCAGCGAGGAGACTCCGGGATGGAGCTGGAGACAGAGAGGAGCAGAGCTAAGAGACTGGAGGAGCAGGAGGAGGAGGAGGAGGAGCAGAGTTCAGAGACTGGAGGAGGAGGAGAGTAAAGAGACTGGAGGAGGAGGAGGAGGAGGAGGAGGAGAGTTAAGAGACTGGAGGAGGAGGATGAGGAGGAGGAGGAGCAGAGTTAAGAGACTGGAGGAGGAGCAGGAGGAGGAGGAGGAGGAGAGGAGGAGAGTTAAGAGACTGGAGGAGGAGGAGGAGGAGAGGATGAGGAGGAGAGGAGGAGAGTTAAGAGACTGGAGGAGGAGGAGGAGGAGAGAGAGGAGGAGGAGGAGGAGGAGAGAGGAGGAGGAGGAGGAGAGGAGGAGGAGGGGTAAGGACTGGAGGAGGAGGGCAGTAGAGGAGGAGGTGGAGGAGGAGAGGGAGGAGGAGGAGAGGTTAGGACGAGGAGAGGCAGAGCAAGAGACTGAGAGGGAGGCAGAGGAGGAGGAGGAGGTGAGGAGGGGGCAGGAGAGGCGTACAGGTCAGAGGTGGCAGACAGAGGAGCTGCAGGCCAGGAGAGTGCAGGGTCAGGGGCGTCCAGGCCGACAGGCTACCCACGTACCAGGCTGAACAACGACACAGAGACACAAAGAACACACAGGGACACACACAGGGACACACAGGGACACACACTCTGTTTACTCAGTGTTTATTTTAATTTAATTCATTTTATTTTATTTTATTTTATTTTATTTTATTTTATTTTATTTTATTTATCATATTTATCTGTTTTAATTTGTTTTTATTCTATTTATTTTATTCTCTATATGTTTTTTCTTTTATTTGTTCATTTATTCTATTTTATTTATTTTATTCTATTCTTTAATATTTCTTGTGCTGTGTGTTTCTACTTTGTTACAACACATTTCACTGTGAATGTGAATCAAACCTTGAATAAAACCTGGTGTTTTCTAATTGACTTCCTGCGCAGCTGGACGGGGCTCAGAGGTCAGAGGTCAGACGGGGCTCAGGGGTCAGAGGTCGGGGAGCTGCTGGAGGCCGTCCCACCTCATTAGTGCTCAGCCTGGTCAGAACCACTTTAGCTGGACCCCGTGGTGTTAATGGACTCATGTGATCCGGTCCCACTGTGGCCTAGTGTCAGGACTCTTTTATCTGAGTGTCCCTGTAGATACAGTAAATACATGCCACAGTCTACAGCGCCCCCCACAGGAACCAGCTGATAATACATATAATACATATAGAGATTATTATTAGTGTTAATTATCCTTCACTACGTCCTTATCTGGTCTTTAATGGACTTGAATGTCCCGGTAGAGACACATGGACTCTTTCTCACAAGCTAATGTCATGGCTGATCTGATCTGACCTGGTGTTGTGTGGTGTTGTGCGGTGTGATACGATGCGGTGTGTTTTTTTGTGGTGTTGTGTGTTTTTTTGTTGTGTAGTGCGGTGTGGTGTGGTGTTGTGCGGTGTGGTGTTGTGCGGTGTGATATGATGCAGTGTTGTGCGGTGTGGTTTGTTGTGGTGTAGTGCGGTGTGGTGTTGTGCTGTGTTGTGTGGAGTTGTGCGGTATAGTGCGGTGTTGTGCGGTGTGATATGATGCAGTGTTGTGCGGTGTGGTGTTGTGTGGTGTTGTGTGGTGTTGTGTGGTGTTGTGCGATGTGGTGTTGTGCGGTGTGATATGATGCAGTGTTGTGCGGTGTGATATGATGCAGTGTTGTGCGGTGTTGTGCGGTGTAGTGCGCTGTTGTGTGTTGTTGTGCGGTGTGATTTGGTGTTGTTCGGTGTGGTGTTGTGTGGTGTTGTGCGGTGTTGTGCGGTGCGCTGTTGTGTGGTGTTGTGTGGTGTTGTGTGGTGTTGTGCTGTGTTGTGTGGAGTTGTGTTGTGTGGTGTTGTGTGGTGTTGTGCGGTGTGATATGATGCAGTGTTGTGCGGTGTTGTGTGGTGTTGTGTGTTGTTGTGTGGTGTGGTTTGGTGTTGTTCGGTGTGGTGTTGTGTGGTGTTGTGCGGTGTTGTGCGGTGTGGTGTTGTGTGGTGTTGTGCAGTGTTGTGCAGTGTGATAGGATGCGGTGTTGTGCGGTGTGATAGGATGCGGTGTTGTGCGGTATAATGCGGTGTTGTGCGGAGTTGTGCGGTGTAGTGCGCTGTTGTGCGGTGTTGTGCGGTATAATGCGGAGTTGTGCGGTGTTGTGCGGTGTTGTGCGGAGTTGTGCGGTGTTGTGCGGAGTTGTGCGGTGTTGTGCGGTGTAGTGCGCTGTTGTGCGGTGTTGTGCGGTATAATGCGGTGTTGTGCGGTGAGATGTTGTGCGGTGTTGTGTTGTGTGGATGACGCTGAGGCTGAGGATCTCTCACCCAGGCTGAAGGCGCAGATGTTGATGCAGCAGCAGCAAACACCGGTCAGGCAGCGAACGGCGAGGAAGACGAAGAGCTGAGGAAGGACGGCGGGCGCAAGGCCACATGCAGCGTGGAGGAAAACGCTGGCCAGCAGCACCGGACGCTTCCCAAACCTGCACAGAGAAACCGTTCACTTTCCCTCTCTGACCCCAGACACAGCTCTGTCTCAGCCACCACGTGCTCACATCTCACCTGTCGGATATGGCTCCTCCCACCAGAGATCCCAGCAGCAGGCCGACCATGTACAGAGTCTGACCATAGGGCAACCAGCCTGTCCACGCACACACTGACTAACACACACACACACACACACACACGCTTTACAGTCATGTTTTCGAGGAACACGAGGCCTGGACTCATTAAGTGGCTTCATGCTGAAACCTTTAATTAACTCAGATTCCTTCAGCTCTAATCTCACGACAGGATCCATTAAATATTAAATAAAAGCTGCACGGAGGAACTAAAGCAGACGTGTCGCAGAATTAAAAACTGGATTATCTCCTGATTTATGCATCTTATCTGGAAAATGTTGATGTGTTGTTTTAACCTTTGAGAAGAAGCCTTACCAGCCTCAGGTTGTACATTAACCCCATGGTTATGTTTTAATGAGTCTGGACTATGAAGTGTTTTTGACTCCAGTAACACGTTAAGGTACAGTTAAGGCTCCAGTCTGGCTTTAATTAGACGTCCGGATCTTCCAATTATTACTGCTGCAGCCTGATTTATCCTCAGATCTGAATCTGATCAGCTGATTATTTTCTCACTGAAATCATTAAATATGTATTTATAGATACATATATTTATACTCTTAAGAAACACTCTTAACAACCACAAGTAAAAAATAAAAATAAAAAAAAAAAAATTAAACGAAATAAAAGTAATGTCTAGTAAAATAAAATAGGAAGTTTGGAGTTTTGTAGAAACAATAATAATTAGCAATTTAACATGTACATTTTAAATTAAACTGTCTAATCACCTGTAAAGTGGGTTTATAGTGTATTAAACATTCATGTTCCCAGCGAAACAATAACATGTAGTTGTAGCATGCTAATATAATAAAACATTAGCCTGTAGTTTTAACATGCTAATAAAATAAAAATAAAAACATTAGCCTGTAGTTTTAACATGCTAATAAAATAAAAACAAAAACATTAGCCTGTAGTTTTAACATGCTAATAAAATAAAAACAAAAACATTAGCCTGTAGTTTTAACATGCTAATAAAATAAAAATAAAAACATTAGCCTGTAGTTTTAACATGCTAATAAAATAAAAATAAAAACATTAGCCTGTAGCCTTACTATCTATCTATCTGTTGTTTTTTTCATGAAGTTGTTCTATGCTAATTTAACGTTTGTTTAGCCTAATAGCATAGACTTACCTACATGTATATATCTGTACGGCTCTTTTTTATGTTTTTATATGTGCACTACTTAAACTTTATTATCATATTATAAATGACTATAAAAGATTCTTGATTGATTAAAAAGTCGAAAAACAAGAAAAAACAAACATAACTTTTAGCCAGGACACTGATAATTTATATTTATTATATAAATAACTTTAGTAATTATACTAGTCGGCTGATGATTTCATTTAAAACAAAAACAAAAAACTTTAACGTAAAGAAACGTCATCTTCACTCACGTCACGCTGGAGGCCCTTCGTCCTCCAATCAGCGTCGCCCTCCGACGCTTCCCCGCGCCCTGATTGGTTGTGCTCGGCGTACGGCGGCAAAGTGCCGGTGCCGTTGTCATGGCGACAGGCTTCGGCGGCCACGGCGGCCGTAAAGATGTCGAGGAAGAAGAGGAAGGGATTGAAGAAGAAGACGAGAGACAGGCGCCAGTAGACGGAGAGCTGCAGCGGGGACATGGCTGCGTCCCCTCGGCTGTCCTGCCCCCTCCCGCCCCGACACGCTCACAAGGAAGAAAGTAAAGTTGGAAAAAAATGGCGGCGTTGTCAGGACCTGTCCATGTTCCACGCTGGTTGTTCAGGTATGTGCTCCACAGCTGTTGCTGTCATTGAGTTGTCTCAGAGTTGTTGACCTGTTGACCCGCCTCCTTTCCCCGCATAAGGCCCCGGAGGAGTGGGCTATTTCCAGGCCGGCGATACGGCGACACCCGGTGGTCACACCGAGGAAGACATCCGCCATCTTTGAACTTTGAACTTCCTGACCGTCCGGTAAGGAATCAAATGGAAGGATAGAAGGATGGAGGGAAGGATAGAAGGATGGAGGGAAGGAAAGAAGGATGGAGGGAAGGATAGAAGGATGGAGGGAAGGATGTAAGGAAGGATACAAGGATGTAGGGAAGGATAGAAGGATGGAGGGAAGGATAGAAGGATGTAGGGAAGGATGTAAGGAAGGATAGAAGGATGGAGGGAAGGATAGAAGGAGGTAGGGAAGGATAGAAGCGAAGGATAGAAGAATGTAGGGAAGGATAGAAGGATGTAGGAAAGGATGTAAGGAAGGATAGAAGGAGGTACGGAAGGAAAGAAGGATGTAAGGAAGGATAGAAGGAAGGATAGAAGGAGGTAGGGAAGGATAGAAGTGAAGGATAGAAGGATGGAGGGAAGGATAGAAGGAAGTTAGGAAGAATGGAAGGATGTAGGGAAGGATGGAAGGATGTAGGGAAGGACAGAAGGAGGTAGGGAATAAGGACAGAAGGAGGTAGGGAAGGACAGAAGGAAGTAGGGAATAAGGACAGAAGGAGGTAGGGAAGGACAGAAGGAAGTAGGGAATAAGGACAGAAGGAGGTAGGGAAGGATAGAAGGAGGTAGGGAATAAGGACAGAAGGAGGTAGGGAATAAGGACAGAAGGGGTAGGAAAGGATAGAAGGAGGTAGGAAAGGACAGAAGGATGTAGGGAATAAAACACCAAATGCCAGTTTTTCATTTCGTTTAAGTTAAATTTATTTGCAAAGATCCGACGTAAAAGTAAAAGTTTCAGCTTTAAAAACACAAAATAAAAGTGGAGAAAATAGAAACTAAAAGAGAAACAGACACATGTTCTACGGCTCCGCGCTCAGACGTCCCATCATGCTTTGCTGCTGCTGTGGCTGACGACCGTGGACATGGCGGACAGCGGCGTGGAGTAGGCGGACGCCATGTTCTGGAGGCCGGTCAGGAGGCAGCGCCAGCTGAACCGCAGCGCCTTCCCCACGTTCTGCACCAACGAAGAAGAACAGACGCGGTTAGAGTCTGAAGAACTGCTCAAAGGCACCAAACCAGACCCACAACCAGACCCACAACCAGACCCACAGGAACCAAACCAGACCCACATCTAAGCTAATGCTAGGTCACAGAGCTAATGCTAGGTCACAGAGCTAATGCTAGGTCACAGAGCAAACGTTAGCTCACAGAGCTAATGCTAGGTCACAGAGCTAATGCTAAGTCACAGAGCAAACGTTAGCTCACAGAGCTAATGCTAGCTCACTAAGCTAATGCTAGCTTCCAGAGCTAATGCTAGGTCACAGAGCTAATGCTAGCTCCCAGAGCTAATGCTAGGTCACAGAGCTAATGCTAGGTCACAGAGCAAACGTTAGCTCACAGAGCTAATGCTAGCTCACTAAGCTAATGCTAGCTTCCAGAGCTAATGCTAGCGGCTGTTATTGTTACTGTTTATGTAACTGATCGGTACCAGCTGATCCTTTTTAACATGAATACAGATGTAGATACAGATGTAGCTGCTAATTATCCAGAAAGATTTCATTTCCCTCCTTCTTGTTATGTGTCACACGGGATAAACAAACTCAACGTGTTTTCTTCTAGTTTATTTATCATCATATCCTGTTTATTTACATCAGCTCAGTTTTATTTAGTCTCATCAACAACAGACAAAAGTCTCAACACTTTACACAATAACGTCTAAATCTACATGTTATTATATTATTAAATTATTCATTGCTTGATTTTTATTATGGTTTTAAATCTTTATTCTTCTGGTTTTTATTGTGTAATTTAATTTATTTTATTATAAACAATATTTTTGTGTTTGTTTTTTACTGTATAAACTAATTTAAAACTATTTTAGTATTTTCTTCATTTAAAAATATTTTCTTAGTCCAGTGTTTATGTTTTATATTTAATTCAGTTCCTGCATTAGTTTAGATACGTTTTATTGTATTTTTTATTGTTGTACCTGCAGCCGGTAGTAAAAACAGTAATAAATACCTTCACACACGTATTTATATATATATAAATACCTTCACACACACACACACATTTATATATAAATATAAATACCTTTACACACACACACACACATTTATATATAAATATAAATACCTTTACACACACACACACACACACACACACACACATATTTATATATAAATACCTTCACACACGTATTTATATATATATATATATATATAAATACCTTTACACACACACACATATATATTAATATACATGTATATATATAAATATATATAAATATATAAATACCTTCACACACTACTTACAAATATATATATAATATATAAAATACCTACACACACACACAACATTGTATATATATAATATACTTACAATATTAAAATACTACATATATATATATATAATATAATAATAATTTATATAAATACCTTCACACACACACACATTTATATATAAATATATATTTATATAAATACCTTCACACACACACACATGAAGTTCCAGTGTTTTTGTGTTTCTCTTAGTTCTTCCTGTATTTATCGATGAGTCAGATCCGTACGTGTCCAGGTCAAAGGTCGTCTGATCTTCTTACCTTCCTGCACTTCTTACAGCGCTTCCTCCTCTTCTTCTTCTTCTCCTCCTTCCTCCTCCTCCTCTCCGCCGCCTCCTCGTCCCCGTCCTCCTCGATCAGAGGCTCGTATTTATCCGGCAGGACGCTGAAATAAACTTCTCTGGAGGTTTTCTGATGTTTCCTCTCTGAGAAGGAAGGTGCCTCCTTCTCCTTCACCTCCTTCTCCTCCTTCTCCTTCTCCTTCTCCTTCTCCTTCACCTGCTCCTTCACCTCCTGCTCCTGCTCCTGCTCCTGCTCCTGCTCCTGCTCCTGCTCTCCCATCCTTTGCTCGGTCCCGTTTGGCTGCGTCCGTCTTGTTTTCGGACAGAAGGACCTTTGGAGCGAGGAGGAGTCGGACTTTATGAGCAGCCTGGAGCTCAGACTGATCAGGATTAAAGAAGAATGTGACGTTCTGCTGTTTGTTCAGAATAAACAGTGGAACCTCAGAGTCAATAACACGGAGAACACGAAACACGCTGGAGGCGTCTCACTCTATTTACTGGCTCCAACACCAGACTCCATGTGTTAGCATGGAGGCTAGGACTGTTAGCATGGGGGCTAGGACTGTTAGCATGGAGGCTAGGAGGAACTACTGCTAGCATGGAGGCTAGGACTGTTAGCAGGGAGGCTAGGAGGAACTAGCATGGAGGCTAGGACTGTTAGCATGGAGGCTAGGAGGAACTACTGTTAGCATGGAGGCTAGGAGGAACTACTGTTAGCATGGAGGCTAGGACTGTTAGCATGGAGGCTAGGAGAAACTAGCATGGAGGCTAGGACTGTTAGCATGGAGGCTAGGAGAAACTAGCATGGAGGCTAGGAGGAACTACTGTTAGCATGGAGGCTAGGACTGTTAGCATGGAGGCTAGGAGGAACTACTGTTAGCATGGAGGCTAGGACTGTTAGCAAGGAGGCTAGGAGAAACTAGCATGGAGGCTAGGAGAAACTAGCATGGAGGCTAGGACTGTTAGCATGGAGGCTAGGAGAAACTAGCATGGAGGCTAGGAGGAACTACTGTTAGCATGGAGGCTAGGACTGTTAGCATGGAGGCTAGGAGGAACTACTGTTAGCATGGAGGCTAGGAATGTTAGCATGGAGGCTAGGAGGAACTACTGTTAGCATGGAGGCTAGGACTGTTAGCATGGAGGCTAGGACTGTTAGCATGGAGGCTAGGACGGTTAGCTTAGAGGCTAGGACTGTTAGCATGGAGGCTAGGAGGAACTACTGTTAGCATGGAGGCTAGGACGGTTAGCTTAGAGGCTAGGACTGTTAGCATGGAGGCTAGGACTGTTAGCATGGAGGCTAGGAGGAACTACTGTTAGCATGGAGGCTAGGACTGTTAGCAGGGAGGCTAGGAGAAGCTACTGTTAGCATGGAGGCTAGGACTGTTAGCTGAGAGCCTAGGAGAAGCTACTGTTAGCTTAGAGGCTAGGAGAAGCTACTGTAGGAATGGAGGCTAGGAGAAGTTACTGTTAGCATGGATGCTAGGAGAAGCTACTGTTAGATGGGAGGCTAGGAGAAGCTACTGTTAGCATGGAGGCTAGGAGGAACTACTGTTAGGTAAGAGGCTAGGTGAAGCTACTGTTAGCTGGGAGGCTTGGAGGAGCTACTGTTAGCTGGGAGGCTAATAGGAGCTATTGTTAGCATGGAGGGTAGGAGACGCTACTGTTAGCTGGGAGGCTAGGAGGAGCTACTGTTAGCTAAGAGGCTAGGAGACGCTACTGTTAGCATGGAGGCTAGGAGAAGCTCCTGTTAGCTGGGAGGCTAGAAGGAGCTACTGTTAGCTAAGAGGCTAGAATAAGCTACTGTTAGCATGGAGGCTAGGAGAAGCTACTGTTAGCTGAGAGGCTAGGAGGAGCTACTGTTAGCATGGAGGGTAGGAGACGCTACTGTTAGCATGGAGGCTAGGAGAAGCTACTGTTAGCTGGGAGGCTAGGAGAAGCTACTGTTAGCTGGGAGGCTAGGAGGAGCTAATGTTAGCTGAGTTTGCTGATCTGGACCTGTGTGAGTTCTGGGTTTAATGCTAATGTAGCCGCGTGCAGAGACAAAACCTCGCTAGCTTGTTTTTACAATAAGTGAAGTCGAGGCCTGAGGCAAAACTCAGAGAAAGACTCTGAGGATTAAAGCAGAAACACAATATCCTGAAGTCTGGAGCTCAAATAACATAAAACCAACAACAGCGTTCAGCAAGATGTGAGTTTATTCAGGGACTATAATCACAAATACACACTCCAGAGGCTACGACTCACAACAACCACCTGATCTGTACAAAATAAATATATAAAAAGAATGAAAGCAGGACCTGGACTAGATTCCTTTATTAACAGTGGATGGACTGTGTGTATGAGAAACGACGAGACGAAAAGATATTTATATCATTTCATCTTTTTGTTCTAATTGACTTTAGTTTTATTCCTCACAGGTTTTCATTTAGGAAAATTATATTGTTTTTGGTTATGTAAAAAACAAAACAAAGAGTAAAATAAATAAAAGTGAATAAGTCTAAAAGTGAGTCTGAGACGCTAGGAAAAGCTACAGTTAGCTTCAAAGTCATCGTGTCTATCTTGTATTATTGACAATAAATTGAATCTATTTTCTCTCGTTATTAAGTTTTTCTTCATATTTTAAAAAATCATTGAGGTGAACAGATCAATAATAGACCAATAACTAAAGAAGAGAGGAATGTGGAGGCGGAACCTTTGTCAGGCAGGAAGCAGCGTAGCACGGACTGTTTCAGGTGGCGGACGGTTCGTATTTTCAGAATAAAGGCGCGTGTTTTAAGTGTATTCGCGTTGCTGGTATGAAGCTGGTGGAGTTCGAACACATGGAAACGAGATGTTTCAGGTTTGGAGTTTGTTTTTAATCTGTGAAAAAATAGAATAACGCTCCGGTTCGTAAGTACGTTTTTATTGTGAAGGTCCAGGTCCACCTCCTCTCCACCTCCTCCACCTCCTCCACCTCCTCCCCAGCTCTGTTCTGCTCCTACTGCGGTAAAACTAGCCTCCACCTGCTTTTGCGGTTCGTCCTTATTCGAAGTGTTACGGTAAACGTGCATTAAAAACAGCCCTTCAACATAAAAGCGTCCGTCATTAGTGCTGTCAATCAGTACGTGGTGTGGGATTAAAATCCCACAATTAAATTATTAAATATTATTAAATATTAAATTAAATATTAAATATTATAATATGTTAAATATTAAAATATAATATAAAGATTAAAATATAAAATATAAATAAAAACTTCACCCTAATAGTACAAACCGCAGGTTGTCACGCGGGAATCTCAGAATAAAGATTTAATTGACCTGATGTAATAAATAGTTGGTAGTAAATTATTATTAGTCCTTATTAGTCGTTGTTAATATTTTTTTCATTGGATTTAAATTGACAGCGTTCATGAATGACGCTTTTATTTGTGAAGTAGGTGTTACCGTAACGCTGAGAGTAAGGGCGAAGCGCAGCGTGGATGCTAACTCTTAGCGCGGTCCGCTCCGTCACATCAGCCGCTGCCTCCGCTTCCTCCCCGGCTTCAGATCCGGACTCACGCCGCTTCTCTGCGTCTCTTTGTCGAGTAATAAATGAACGTTTTCTTTTAGTTTCCACAGACGAGCCGGAGCCGGGCTAATGCTAAGGCTAAGGCTAATGCTAATGCTACAGTTGCAGTGTGTTTCCGGTGTTTTCTGTTTATGGTTCATGTGATAGTGTGAGGTCACCTTCATTAAGTTACTCTCACATCAGCAGCGATTATTTAATGTGTTTTTATTTAAAGAAAAACTGTTCATACTTTTTCTCTTCTATACTTTAGTATTTAGTTATGGAACAAAAACTCAGTTTAAAGTAAAAAAATAAAAAACAGATTCATTTTTAAATCTGATAACACAGTTTTATTTATTTATTTTGAATTCCTGTGGTAAACAGAGGAACACGAGGCTTTATTTATTCTAATGTGTGATATGTTGAGCTGTGACTGTAACACAACAATAACATGGAAATGACAACAACTCCAGACTTTTTCCATTTGTTTAGAGCAACGACATATTTAATAAAATCTCCTGTAAATAAATAAACAGGGAAATAATACTAATAAATGTGATAAATGTAAAGTGTGTTTTTGTTGAACTCTTGTGTAGATGTTGTTGACGTGAGGAGGAGACACGATGTTGTCTCAGTTCAGGAGGACGTTGTGTGTTCTGGGAGGCGGTTCTGGTCCGGGGCTGGTCCTCCAGTCTCGGTCCACGGACGTCTTCCAGAACCTGGCTCTGGAGGACTGGGTGGACGCCAACGTGGACCTGCAGCGCCGCGGCGTCCTGCTGCTGTGGAGGAACCAGGCGGCCGTGGTCATCGGGCGCCACCAGAACCCGTGGAGCGAGTGCGACCTGCCGGCCATGAGGAGGGCGGGGATCCCCGTGGCCCGCAGGCGCAGCGGCGGCGGCACCGTGTTCCACGACCCCGGGAACCTCAACATCACCTTCTTCGCCTCCAAGAAGGCGTACGACCGGCGCCGCAACCTGAAGGTCGTCACCGAGGCGCTGAGGCGGGTCCGGCCGGGACTGGACGTCCAGGCCACCGACAGGTTCGACATCGTACTGAACGGACACTACAAGATCTCAGGTAGAGTCCAGAGGCCCCGACCAATCAGATCAGACCTTCCTGACCGACTGTTCACATCGTCAGTGGTTACGTTGTTGTTGTTGTTGTTGTTGTTGTTGTTGTTGTTGTTGCTGTTGTTGACGTCCCCGTCGTCCCCGGCGTGTCCTCGCAGGGACGGCCTCCAGACTCAGCAGGACGTCCTCCTACCATCACTGCACCCTGCTCCACTCGGCCGACCGCTCCGCCCTCTCTGCCGTGCTCCGCCCCTCCTGCCCCGGTATCCGCAGCAACGCCACTCCCAGCGTGCCCTCGCCCGTCACCAACCTGATAGACCACGCCCCCACGCTGACGTGGGAGGAGCTACTGGAGGCCGTGGCGCAGCAGTACGGCTCAGGTAGCCTCTCGTCCCTGGTGTTGTTATTGTTTACGTCTCCTCGTCTCTCTCTGAGCCTCCTCCCCTCTCTGTTTCCATGGCGACCCTCAGAGTTCGGCTGTAGCTCCGCCCTGACCCCCGTCGACCCGTCCGATGAGTCCGCGTTTCCTGGTCTGGGCCGGATGGAGGCGGAGCTTCGAGGCTGGGACTGGACGTTCGGGAAGACGCCAAAGTTCACGGTACAGACTCCTCTGGAGCTGGGGGCGGACCCGGGGACGGAGGCCACGCCCCCAGGCTGCGCCCACATACGAATGGAGGTGGAGGGCGGACGGATCTCCAGCTGCCACCTGGACGTCCCGGGGGAGTGGCTTCCTGAGGGGCTGAGCGGCGAGCTCTGTGGCGCCCTGGTCGGAGGGAGGTTCTGTCGGCTTCAGGCCGCCGCCGCTGTCTCCGCCCTCCTGCTGAGGGGGCGGGCCCAGAACGGCGAGCTGCACGGACGACTGCGCCGCCTGTGTGACGCCATCCTGGCTGTGATTGGCTGAGTCGTGGGACCGCCCCCTGTAGGCGGTTAACTACACAGCAGAAGAAGAGACGATGGAACCATGAACCGTTAATAATAAAAATAATAAAGACTGATGAGTTCAAACATGGTGGACAAAGACTTTATTCATCCACAAAACAGGTCAAGATATTTGAGACAATTATTTAAAATAAATACATACAATAAAATAATTAAAATAAACAAAAGAAAAGTGTGTCAAGATAATTAGTAGTTAGATAGTTTAGAAAAAATAAAAAAATAAAATAAAAATAAGTGAAGATAAAAACATAAAAAATAATTGAATTAAAATAAAACAAAACAAAATAGAAAATTAAAATAAATCAATAACACTCATGTAATTATTTATTATTTGTGTGTGAACCATGAGGCTTATCTCGGAAGAACAACGGTTTCTATGGCAACGCCTCAGAATAACTGACATCTGGGGAGAAAAAACGGCCGTAAAACCAATTTAATTAAATAAAATAACTTAAAAATAGGTGAAGACGGTTAAAACAATAAGTTTAAATCACGTAAATGTCATGTATAAATGTTCTGTATAACTGGGTATATATTTATGCTTATAAATACATATTTAAACGCTGAAGCGAACTTATCTAGAAACTACAACCGACCGATAAAGCCAGAGCCCGTTTCTATGGCAACGCCTTTGAATAACCGACGGAGTGAGCACTCGCTCGGGAGCGTGGCTCACTAGACGATCTTTGTGCCGTCGTGTGCGTCGGGGACAGCGGAGAACGCAGTAACCGGAGAACCGCAGCGGCAGGATGGGGAAGAAACAGAAGAAATCCGGGGAGGACAGGTACGGAGGACCCGGTCCGAAGACACACGACACCCGTCCACACCGACACCGGGCAGCGGGGGCCCGGCCCCGGCCCGTTAGAGCCCGTTAGAGCCCGTTAAATCCGCCTAACCGGCCCGTTGACACCGTTAGCTTAGCGGCTAGGAGCGGCTAGCAGGTGCTAACCACGAGTCAGCGTGATAATCAGCTAGCCTAGCCTAGCCTAGCCTAGCTTAGCCTAGCTTCCACTGAGCCGGCTGTTGGAGTTAAATGTTTTGTTAATGTTGATGTTTTTACTTGATACAGACGTGATTTAACCACAGCTCCGCCCCCCCCCCCCCTCCCGCGCTTCTCTCCCACATTTAAACATTTAATCAGAACAACACGAATAAAGAGGCACGTTCATAGAAAGTTGTAGTGGAAATAACAGCTGATGATGCTGACGAGGGATGAAAAGAGGTGAAGAGTCAGCAGCTACACACACACAGACACACACAGACACACACAGAGACACACACACACACAGACACACACAGAGAGACAGACACACACACACACACAGAGAGACAGACACACACAGACACACACAGAGACACACACACACAGACACACACAGACACACACAGAGACACACACAGACACACAGAGACACACACACAGACACACAGACACACACAGACACACACAGACACACACAGACACACACAGAGACACACACAGAGACACACACACACACACACACACAGAGACACGCACACAGACACACACACACACAGAGACACACACACAGAGACACACACAGACACACACAGAGACACGCACACAGACACACACACAGAGACACGCACACAGACACACACACACACAGAGACACACACACACACAGAGACACACACACAGAGACACACAGAGACACAGACTCTGGACCAGGTCCTATTATATTATATTATATTATAGATATAATATACACTGTGGACCTGGTTCTGATGTGGACCTGGTTCTGATGTGGACCTGGTTCTGATGTGGACCAGGTTCTAGTGTGAACCAGGTTCTGATGTGGACCAGGTTCTGATGTGGACCTGGTTCTGGTGTGGACCGGTTCTAGCCTGACCCTGGTTCTCTTTGACCCAGAGACATTGAGGCTCTCGCTGCTGAGATCGAAGGAGCCGGATCAAAGGAGGCGAAAGGCAAGAAGAAGAAGAAAGGAGCCAAGAAAGAAGACTACGAGTACGTCTCCTCCTCCTCCTCCTCCTCCTCCTCTTTCTCCTCTGTCTCCTCCTCCTCCTCCTCCTCCTCCTCTTCTCCTCTTCTCCTCCTCCTCTGTCTCCTCTTTCACCTCCGCCTCCTCCTCTGTCTCCTCCTCCTTCTCCTCCTCCTTCTCTGCCTCCTCCTCCTCCTCTTTTACTTCTGTCTCCTCCTCCTCTGTCTCCTCCTCCGCCTCCTCCTCCTCTCTCTCCTCCTTCTCCTCCTCCTCCTCCTCCTCCTCTTCTCCTCCTCTGTCTCCTCCTCCTTCTCTCCTCTTCTCCTCCTCTGTCTCCTCCTCCTTCTCTCCTCTTCTCCTCCTCTGTCTCCTCCTCTTCCTCTCCTCTCCTCCTCCTCCTCCTCCTCTGTCTCCTCCTCTGACCGTGTGTGTGTGTTCTCCTGCAGTGAGGACGACATCCTGAAGGAGCTGGAGGAGTTGTCTCTGGAGACGCAGGGAGGAAAGACAAAGGTAAGGAGCCCCAGGAGGAGGAGCAGGAGGAGTAGAGGAGGAGGAGGTGTCATAACGCTGAGTGTCTCCCTGCGCAGAAACCTGACACCACAGAAGAAGAGGAGAGTGTGGAGGCTCCTAAACCAGAGAAGAAGAAAACCAGGAAGGGGAAGAAGGGTGGAGCCAGCCATGAGGAGGAGGAGGAGGAGCAGGAGCAGGACGAGGAGGAGCAGAAGGAGCAGAGGGTGAGTGTCTCCATGCGTTAATGTGAGGAGAAGGAGGAGGTGTAAGTGAACCATGATGGAGATTAAACATGTCCTCCTCCTCTATTTCTCCTCTTCCTGCAGGTGCCTCCTCCTGCTGCGCCTCCTTCCGACTCAGACGACAGCGGCTCACGCGTCAAGACCAAAGGAGCAAAGAAAGGAGGCGATGAGGAGGAGGAGCAGGAGGAGGACAGAGGCGTGAGGAAAGGAGGAGGACGGAAGGAGGAGGAGGACGACGACGATGAGGAGCAGGAGGAGGAGGAGGAGTTCACCTCCAGGAGAGACAAGAAGAAGAAGAACAAAGGGAAGAAGGCGGAGAGCGAGGAGGAGGAGGTGGAGGATGAGGAGGAGGTGGGAGGAGGCTTCAAGATGAAGACGGCGGCTCAGAAGAAGGCGGAGAAGAAGGAGAGGGAGCGGAAGAAGAAGGAGGAGGAGCGGCTGAAGAAGAAGAAGGAGGTGAAGGTGAAGGAGGAGAAGGAGAAGGAGGGCAGCGTGGAGCCCAAGAAGGAGCCAGAGGCCACGCCCCCTCAGCCAGAGGAGCAGGAAGGGGCGGAGCCAGGAGCAGAAGGTGACGTTCACACAGTAACATTCATCACCTCCTCTTTCTCCTCCTCTTTCTCCTCCTCTAACACGTTTAACTCCTCCTGCAGAGGAGACGGAGGGTGACAAGAAGAAGAAGGAGAAGAAGAAGAAGAAGGCTCCTGGGGAGAAGGAGGAGAAGAAGAAGGGGCCCAGTAAGGCCACGGTGAAGGCCATGCAGGAGGCCCTGGCCAGGATGAAGGAGGTGGGGCATTCTGGGAGGTGTAGTTATACGGAGGGAGGCGGCAGGAGGTCTCACTACGCTCCATGTGGTTGTTGCAGGAGGAGGAGCGAGCGAAACGGGAGGAGGAGGAGCGTCAGAGGAGGCTGGAGGAGCTGGAGCAGCAGAGGCTGGAGCAGGTAACGCACACAGCACCTCCCCCCGAACGGGAGCGTCCACTTCCTGTAGTTCTTTAGGTCTGAAGAACTACAGGAAGTGGCTCTTTAGACCTAAAGAACTACAGGAAGTGGTTTGGGAGGGTCTGACAGGCCAGCGCCTCCTCTTCACCTCCTGCTTGCCTCCTGTGTAGGAGCGTCTGGAGCAGGAGCGTAAGGAGAAGAGGAAGCAGAAGGAGAAGGAGCGGAAGGAGCGTCTGAAGAAGGAGGGGAAGCTCCTCACTAAGGCTCAGAGAGAAGCCAGAGCTCGAGCTGAGGCCACACTCAAGATGCTGCAGGCGCAGGGTGAGTAGACCAGGAGGAGCAGGGGGAGGAGCAGGGGGAGCAGGAGGAGCAGGGGGACCTCCTCCCGTCTGTAACGTCTGTGTGTCTCCTCCTGTCCAGGTGTGGAGGTCCCGTCCAAAGAGTCGGTCCAGAAGAAGAAGCCGATCTACGGAGACAAGAGGAGGAAGAAGCCCAACGCCCCCACTCCTGAAGGTAGGTCGCCTCCCACAGGAGGAGGAGGAGGAGGAGGAGGAGGAGGAGGAGGAGGAGTCACTCCTCCTGATTTCTACCTGACTAAATCCCCCCCCCCCCCCACAGAAACCTCGGAGGTGACGTCACCGGCCTCAGAGACGCCAGAGCCCGTCGCCATGGAGACGGAGGTGGAGACGCCAGCCGCTGCGCCAGGTGAGACAGGGAGGAGGAGGAGGGAGGGAGGAGGAGGAGGAGTAGAGGAGTAGAGGGGAGGAGCTAACTCCTGGTCTGTGTCCAGAGGTGAAGCCGGAGGAGGTGGAGAGCTGGGAGGCCATCGCCAGCGACGAGGAGAAAGGTGAGGAGCACGCACCTCCTCTACAAATAACACGACTGCAGGAGCACCTCCTCCCACCTCCCTCTTTATTTCAGAGCTGAAGAAGGTCCACATCGAGGTGAAGGAGGAGCCCGGCGCGCCTCCTCGGCACAGCGACGAGGACGAGGAGGAGGACGACGAGGATGAAGACGAGGAGGACGATGAAGACGAGGAGGAGGAGGAGGAGAGCGAGGAGGACGAGAAGGAGTCGGCGCCTCCTCCTCCGGCGCCCTCTCAGGGGAGGAGGCGAGCGCAGAGCGAGGAGGAGAGCAGCGAGAGCGAGGAGGACGACGGCAGGACGAAGGAGGAGCGTCTGTACGACCGCGCCAAGAGGAGGATCGAGGTGAGAGGAAACCAGGAGGAGTGACTCCTCCTCTGTCTCTGTCTCTGCTCCTTCACTCACCTCCTCCGTCTCCATAGAAACGACGGGCGGAGAACCTGAAGAACGTGGACGTGGACACGTTGAGAGCTCCAGTCGTCTGTGTCCTGGGACACGTGGACACGGGGAAGACCAAGATCCTGGACAAGGTGAGTCTGTTACCGACCTGTTACTAGTTACTGACTGGTTACCGACTGGTTAATAGTTACTGACCTGTTACTGACCGGTTACTGGTTACTGACCTGTTACTGACTGGTTACTGGTTACTGACCTGTTACTGACTGGTTAATAGTTACTGACTGGTTACTGGTTTATGACTGGTTACTGACTGGTTTACTGACCTGTTACCGACTGGTTACTGACCTGTTACCGACTGGTTACCGCCTGGTTACTGACTGGTTACTGGTTTATGACTGGTTACTGACTGGTTACTGACTGGTTACTGACTGGTTACTGACTGGTTACTGACTGGTTACTGGTTTATGACTGGTTACTGACTGGTTACTGACTGGTTACTGGTTTATGACTGGTTACCTACTGGTTACTGACTGTTTCCCGCCTGTTTCCAGCTCAGACACACCCATGTGCAGGACGGGGAGGCCGGAGGCATCACTCAACAGATCGGAGCCACGAACGTCCCCAAGGAGACGATAGAGGAGCAGACGAAGATGGTGAAAAACGTACGTAGGAGGAGGGAGGAGGAGGAGGAGGAGGAGGAGGAGGAGGAGGAGGAGGAGGAGCAGGAGGAGGAGGAGGAGGAGGAGGGAGGAGGAGCAGGAGGAGGAGGAGGAGGAGGAGGAGGAGCTGATCTTTAATCTTTAATATTTAAACTTTATTCTCTGTTGCAGTTCGACAAAGAAAACATCAGGATCCCGGGGATGTTGATCATAGACACTCCTGGACACGAGTCCTTCAGGTACCTGTCCCTGTCTCTGACGTGTCCCTGTCTCTGTCTCTGACGTGTCCCTGTCTCTGACATGTCCCTGTCCCTGTCCCCATGTCCCTAACATGTCTCTGTCCCTGTCCCCCTGTCTCTGACATGTCCCTGTCTCTGACATGTCCCTGTCCCTGTCCCTAACATGTCTCTGTCTCTGTCTCTAACGTGTCTCTGACGTGTCCCTGTCCCCGTGTGTCCAGTAACCTGAGGAACAGGGGCAGTTCTCTGTGTGACATCGCCGTCCTGGTGGTGGACATCATGCACGGTTTGGAGCCTCAGACTCTGGAGTCCATCAGTCTCCTCAAGGAGAAGAAGTGTCCCTTCATCGTGGCCCTGAACAAGGTCAGCACCTCCTCCTCCTCCTCCTCCTCCTCCTCCTCCTCCCCGTCCTAACCCTCCTCTGTGTGTCCTCTGTGTCCCTGTCCCCAGATCGACCGTCTCTACGACTGGAAGAAGAGTCCAGAGTCTGACGTCGTAGCGACGCTGAAGAAGCAGAAGAAAAACACCAAAGACGAGTTTGACGAGAGAGTGAAGGCTCTGATCGTAGAGTTCGCCCAGCAGGTCCTCACCTACTGCAAATACTACTACTAATACTACTACTACTACACAATATACTACTACTAATACTACACCATGTACTAGTACTAGCGCTGTCAATTCGTGCTCTGACATAAACAGTTAAAGCTATGAAATCATGATGTTATTAACGATGGAGCCGTCAGTATAAAGCGTCTCTGTCTCCGTCCTCCGTCCTCGTCGTCCTCCTCTCTGTCGTCACTCTGTCCTCTTCCTCTCAGGGTACTATACGCGAGCCTTTTCTATGAGATACACACCGCGTACGTTCGTGTCGTGTTCCGACCTCGGCTCACAGTGGCGACGGGATGGGGAACCTCATCGCGCTGCTGGTGGAGCTCACTCAGACCATGTTAGCTCGCCGGCTAGCGCACTGCGACGAGCTACGAGCCCAGGTCATGGAGGTGAGACCACGCCCCCTCCCCCTCCTCCTGCTCCTGCTCCTCCTGCTCCTGCTGCTCCTCCTCCTTCACCTCCTCATGTCTTCCAGGTGAAAGCTCTTCCTGGGATGGGAACCACCATCGACGTGATCCTGATCAACGGGCGTCTGAGAGAAGGAGAAACCATCATCGTGGCCGGAGTGGAAGGACCCATCGTCACTCAGATCAGAGGGTTACTCCTCCCTCCTCCTCTGAAGGAGCTCAGAGTCAAGGTACACCTCCCTCCCTCCGTCTGTTTGCTCCTGCCCTCCGGAGTCCAGAGTCAACACCTCCTCCTCTCCTTCCTCTAGAACCAGTACGAGAAGCACAAGGAGGTGTCCACGTCGCAGGGAGTCAAGATCCTGGGCAAAGACCTGGAGAAGGCGCTGGCGGGGCTCCCCCTGCTGGTGGCGCACAAGGACGACGAGGTCGCCGTGCTCAGGGTAACTCCGCCCCCCGACCCCCTGACCCCGCCCCCCCAGACTCACTTAGTATAAGGATAAGAGATGGAGTCAGGGTTCAGTTCTTTACTTCCTGGTTTGTGTCCTCGTTCATTAGCTGCTTTCTCCCCGTTTTTTATTTCCTGGTTTTCCCAGATTTACTTCCTTGTTTATTTTGTAGTTTATTATCTGCTCTGTTCCTGGTGTTTGTACTTCCTGATGTTTCTACTTCCTGGTGTTTCTACTTCCTGATGTTTCTACTTCCTGGTGTTTCTACTTCCTGATGTTTGTACTTCCTGATGTTTGTACTTCCTGATGTTTGTACTTCCTGGTTTCAGGATGAGCTGGTGCGTGAACTCAAACAGACCCTGAGCTGCATCAAGCTGGAGGAGAAGGGAGTTTACGTCCAGGCGTCCACGCTGGGATCCCTGGAGGCGCTGCTGGAGTTCCTCCGCACGTCCAAAGTCCCCGTAAAGAACCCGTTTTTTCCTTTCCTACTTCCTGCTTCCTGCTTCCTTATTGCCTGCGTGACCTCTGACCTGCCTTGTGTGTTTGCAGTACGCCGGCATCAACATCGGCCCCGTTCACAAGAGGGACGTGATGAAGGCGTCGGCCATGTTGGAGCACGACCCTCAGTGAGTCCCTGGTTTTACTCATTAACCCTCCGACGTCTTGTTACTGTGAGAGAACCGGTCTGAGAGGGCGGGGCCTGGTGTCTGCAGGTACGCCGTGATCCTGGCCTTCGACGTGAAGGTGGAGCGGGAGAGCCAGGAAATGGCCGACAGCCTGGGGGTCCGCATCTTCTCCGCCGAGATCATCTACCACCTCTTCGACGCTTTCACTAAATACAGGGAGGACTACAAGAAGGCCAAGCAAGACGAGTTCAAGTAGGACCGCCCCCTCCTCCAATCAACCAATCAATCAATTAATCAATCAATTAATTAATTAATTAATAAAGAATGAAGGGACTGAGCGGGTTTTAAACGTGTTTCCTGGTCGTCAGGCACATCGCTGTGTTCCCGGCGAAGCTCCGAGTTCTTCCTCAGTTCATCTTCAACTCCAGAGACCCCATCGTGATGGGGGTCACGGTGGAGGCCGGCGTGGTGAGGCAGGGGACGCCGCTCTGCGTCCCGAGCAAAGGGGTGAGTCATGTTCCCAGGTCAGGTTCCCTGTTTACTTCCTGGTTTATCTCTTTGTTTACTTCCTGGTTTATATCTTTGTTTACTTCCTGGTTTATTTCCCTGTTTATTTCCTGGTTCATCTCCCTGTTTACTTCCTGGTTTATATCTTTGTTTACTTCCTGGTTTATTTCCTTGTTTACCTCCTGGTTTATATCTTTGTTTACTTTCTGGTTTATTTCTTTGTTTACTTCCTGGTTTATATCTTTGTTTACTTCCTGGTTTATTTCCTTGTTTACTTCCTGGTTTATATCCTTGTTTACTTCCTGGTTTATATCCTTGTTTACTTCCTAGTTTATTTCCCTGTTTACTTCCTGGTTTATTTCCTGATTTATATCTTTGTTTACTTCCTGGTTTACTTCATGTTTATTTCCTGGTTTATTTCCTTGTTTATTTCCTGGTTTACTTCCTGGTTTATATCTCCAGGTTTCACGTTGACCGTTTCCCTCCGCTTGTGTTCCCAGTTCGTGGACATCGGCGTCGTCACCAGCATCGAGGTGAACCACAAGTCGGTGGAAAGCGCCAAGAAGGGGCAGGAGATCTGCGTCAAGATCGAGCCCATCCCCGGGGAGGCGCCCAAAATGTACGGCCGCCATTTTGAAGCCACCGACATCATCGTCAGCAAGGTAAGGCCACGCCCCCTCAGGAGGGAGCGCGCTCGGTTTAGTCTCGGTTAACGTGAACGCCGCGGACGCAACGATGTCAGAGTCAGAGAGTTTAGGAAGAGAAGAAGAAGAAGAAGAAGAAGGATAAATCAGGGGAAGGAAGGAAGGAAGGAAGGAAGGAAGGAAGCACAGGGTAAGAATGATCATATGTTGAGAGGAGAGAACGTTTATTGTTGCAGCTTCAGGTTGAACTCTGAGCTCGCGGAGCCTTGACGGGACTCGTCCTCTGGTTTCAGATCACCAGGGCGTCCATCGACGCTCTGAAGAACTGGTTCAGGGACGAGATGCAGAAGTCGGACTGGCAGCTGATCATGGAGCTGAAGAAGACGTTCGAGATCATCTGAGGGACACAAGCAAACTCCTCCTCCTTCATCATCGTCATCATCAGCGAGCGGCGGCGGCGGAGGAACAAAATCAAAGCGAATCAGAGAAAAGACGTTTTTCTGTGAGAAACCAAGCGATTTTTCCACTGTGGTTAACAGTGATAGTTTAGACTCATTTCACACTCAGTATTCCAACGTGCCTGTTTCAGCATCAGCGTCGTGTTATTAGCAGTTCTTCTTCTTCTTCTACTACTTCCTCCTCCTCCTCCTCCTCCTCCTCTTCTTCTTCTCTGCTCTGATTTGTGGCTGCTGCTGCTTCCTATCCCAGGCTCCGCCCCCTTCCTCCTCAGACTGAGGCTGACGAGCTTAACGAGGGCACACGAGCTTAACGAGGGCACACGAGCCAGCGTTTGTTCACCCCCACAGGTGCATTATGGGACATCGTGTTCAACAGCAACAAGGAAACAGTGGTTTTTGTTTTTGCTGTTGGTGCTTTTTGTTTTTTTGTTTTATTTTCTCACGGAGCAGCAGCCTCGACTTTACAGACTTTAAAGGAGGAGTTGACTGAGGCCATGTTGGATCTGATGGGTGGGTGGGGGGGGCTGGGGGGGGCAGTGGATATTTTAAATTGTATTTGCTGCAAATGATGTAATAAATTCTGATGAAACTGCTGACAATCTTCTGACCACATCTCTCAGTTTAGACGGTTTTATTAGCTCCGTTGTTTCTCTTGCAAACTAAAAAAAACTATTTATATGCAATATTTAATGTTCCTTTCTGAAAATATGATGTACTTAATTTAATTAATGATGGATTTAAACCACCAATTTAAATATGTGTTTAGTTTTCACATAGCGAATAATAATAATAATATTCAGCTTCTTTATATTCTACGTAAAACGTTTTAATGGATGAACAGATTTAAACTGAAATAAAAGATGATCTGCATTTTTATTTGGAACAAAACCACTAAAAACATGACGCAAACCTGATGTTCCTGAAGAGGCCGCCGCCATCTTGTTTTAATATTTTATCAACACGGTGTTGCCCCGCCCACTTTATACCTCAATAAAGTAGGCGGGGCATAAACTGTCACCTGGTGCTTTGACTGGTCAGATGGTTGTTAGAATCTGGGACAATAACAGACAAAAGCTAATATTGATAAAATGGGAGGAGTTTTCACCTAAAAGTGGGCGGAGACATTGTATTAAGGCTCCGCCTCCTTCCAGGTGAAAACTCCTCCCATCACTGAGGAGAAACGTTCCACATTCTTCTTCATTTGAGTTTTATTCACAGTCTGGTTCAAACTTTATTTTACAGGATATTTGAAAAAGAAACGACAAAAACAATGAATCTGTAAATTATTGATGTGTTTTATCATAAATAACATTATTTTCTAAAGCGAACGTCTGTGCAGCTCAGACTTCTCAACTTTTCAGGTAGTTTTTTTATGTCTCTTATAAAATCACAACACTGAGGTTCTGCAACAACACAAACTAGATATTTAAAAACACAACAACTGCTAAAAACCTGATTGTTACTATAAACTATAAATATTAATACAATTCCTCAAAGTCAAGAAATAGCAAAATGTAAATTTGTGACAAATTTCAGGGTTTAATAAGATTTCTTTACCTCGTCACTGGAGGAAAAACTGAGGGTAACACTACTAACACTGAGGATAACATGAGGATTCTAGTTTGTTTTGCCCACAAATTGTAGAGGATCTACTACAGAACCGTGAGGAACTCCACGAATAAGTGTTAATAACGTGTTTGAGAGTTCGGGTTCTTTGCAGGATGAGCGGAACGTCGCAGGTCAGACGGCGGCGGGGATGAAGAGCCCGTGGAGGTCGATGTGGACGGTGGCGGGGATGGAGGCTCGGGCGACCTCCTCCAGGTTTTTGGCGTCGAGGACGAGCATGAACGGAGAGATGTCGGGATCCGCGGAGATGACGGACGACAAGATGACTCCTGGAGGAAGAACAAAAGAAAACGTTAGCCTCCCTTCTTCCACCATGTCTGTTCTTGTTTGTTTTTGTTTGTCTTTAAATCACCGTCATCTTCCTCGACGGCGCCCGGAGACGCGACGAACACCGGCTCGGAGGGGTAGCAGTTATCCTGCCGCCACTCGAGGTGTTTTCTGGTGACGATGTCCAACTTGGCGATCTGTTCAAACCAAGTGAGGAGTTTTTTTTTGTTAAGAACGAATTCTTTGTAGCGTCTTGTAGTTGTGACGTTGGTTCACCTTGTTGGGGTGAGGAGACCACTCCAACCGTAGGCCGTAGAAGTATCTGTACTTTTTGGCGTTAAACTTGTAGTTGATCCCCGGCAGCTCCAGACCTGAGGAGGAATCGGACTCGTTAGGTTGCGGACGATTCGGCATCACACTAATAATGTTGGGATCGAACCTTGGAGCAGAGTGTCGGGCCGACAGTAGATGGACCCGTCCGCCTGCATCACGGCCTCGGCCGTCGTGTCCGCCAGCGTCACCAGATTAGATCCTTTGGGAGAATCCTGGAGAAGCGGATGCGTCATTTACGAGCTATCGATGGACTCGGTGAATGTTTTGGTCAAAACGCACCTTGTGGACGTTGAGCGGGAGGACGAATCTCTTGCAGACCGGCGGAGAGAAGCGTTTGTTGGACTGGATGAAGCTGCTGGTTTCCTGCCTCATGTTCTGGATGTAGAACATGTCGTAGAGGTTGCTGTCCTCGTAGCTGATCAGGTCGAACACCACGTGGCCGTCGTCCTCGTAGGCGTTGATGTGATGGAAGACCACCAGGGCGTCGCCGTAGAAACGGGTGGAGATCGCCTTGCCCGTCTTTTTGTTGATGACGTGGAACAACGTCTGTTTGGCGGAAAATTATAAGAAATGTCAAAACCAGAAAACACAACCCAACAATGTAAAGGATCAACAACAGAACCATGAGGAACGCGTTGGAGGTGGAAGGACTCACGGTGTCGTCCTTGTCGAATTTGAGGCAGTTGCCCCACGTGACCCCTCTGAAATACGCCGTGGCCAGTTTGACGATGTCCAGTTTGAACGGCTGCTCCACGAACACGATGTAGTTCTCGGTCATGCCGAAGCTGTGGTAGTAGCTCGGGAACAAGACGGAGCGAAAGGGAACCGAACAGATCTGCTGCACTTTCCTCAGCGCCGGCTTTTTACCTGAAACAAGACGACTCGTGATCCTTCTGGGCACAAATCTGATTTCAAGGTGGTACCAGATGAGTGGCCGGTACCTGCGTCCGCCGGGACTTTGAAGATGACGTACTTTGGTCGACCGAGGCCCATGATGGCGGTGCCCATGTTGTAGGTGTTGCCCTCGTCGTCGTAGTGAGGATGAGCCGTCGCTAAGTTCACAGCGATGTGGTTCCTGTAGTTTATCTGGAGAAGAACAAAGTGATCAAGGTGTGTCGGAGGATGGAGGATGGAGGCGGAGGTGGAGGTGGACGTACTCTGCCGACGGTCTCCAGGGTGTTCGGGTCGATCTGGTTGATGTAGTTGACCTCGGAGGAGGCGTAGTAATCCTCGCCGTAACGAATGATGTTGATCAAGTTGTTGTCGGTGAAGTCGGGGATGACGTTGGAAAGATGCGTGAACGCCCTGCAGACACAAAACTAAAACCGTGAGATACTGGGGGAGGTTTCAAAGAGGTAAGTGACTTTCTTTTCAATGACTTCCCCAGTTTTAAGTCCCAGATAAACAGTCCATGGATCCCATTTTGTTCTGACATGTGATTTTTTTTCCAATCTTGAACACTTTTAGTTGGGATTCAGTTTTTTTAAGTGTTCAGGGTTCAAATATTTGTTCTCGAGGGCCCATGTTGTTTATGTACTTGTAGCTTAATTCTAAACAGAACTTAAAGTTAAATGAGATATAAACGTTTAAGTGACAGATGTGGTCAAATGAAACAAGAAGAAATAAACAGTCTAATAAAATACGTTATGTAATAACTTTATAATAGGACTTAATAACGTTGGACGAAACCTTTGGCCTGTTTCTCGGAGGCTGATTTGTACCTGGAGAAGATGTTCTTGCAGGGATCAGGGTAAATCATGGTTCCAAACTCAGAGACCACGATCCTGTCGGCGCTGACGTTCCTCTTGTAGGTTTCGCTCTTCAGGAACTTGCTCCTGTACGTCACCTGACCTGGAACAACAACAACACGAGTGAATGCAACGGCCTAGAACCCTCTCCAGATAAATCAACCCTCTCCAGATAAATCAACCCTCTCCAGATAAATCAACCCTCTCCAGATAAATCAACCCTCTCTCTGTTCTAGATAAATCAACCCTCTCCAGATAAATCAACCTTCTCCAGATAAATCAACCTTCTCCAGATAAATCAACCCTCTCCAGATAATTCAACCTTCTCTGTTCTAGATAAATCAACCCTCTCCAGATAATTCAACCTTCTCTGTTCTAGATGAATCAGGCCTCAGTGAGTCTGACCGTGGCTGAAGGTGAAGCTGTGGATCAGCGACAGGCCGTCGAACCAGTGGTTGTACTCGGATTGTCCCACAGAGAAGAGTCCCGGTCCGTTCCTCAGCAGTGTCCCCTCCAGCCAGGACGGGATGGACCCTGCAGGTCAGAGGTCAAAGCTGGACCTGGTTCATGATGCACTGATGTCCCTGAACGCAGCACACTCACCTTTCACCTCAGCTGTCACCGGCTCTGGAGTCTCGCTTCCATTCCTTGCGATTATCGCCTGCATGTTTCCCCCTGAGTGTTTACATATATTTATATATATTTCCCAGAGTGCACTGCTCCGGCCGAGCCTGACCACGACTAGCTTTGTGCAGCCCCTGTTTGTCTACGTGGTCGCCTCCAGGCTCAGAAAATATAAACCGGGCGCGTTACGTAAGCGATCTGTGGACTTTACTCGGCTCAATAAAAGCTTGGGTTCGGCGAGTCTGACTCAGACGTCGTTCACACATTTAAAAATCATTAATCAGCCAACACGACTCGTTTTATCTCAGCGTTTAATAGGAAACTGAACTCCCTCCAGCGTGAGCAAATGCTTTTAATGCTTCAATGCTTTTCATTTCAAGAGAAAATGCTGAAACATCCAGGACGGATTAATTAGCAGAATTAAACCTCCTTTAATGTCCGACATTCATTCTTTCATTCATTCATGAATGAATGAATCTCAGATTTAATCTCAGATTTAGATAAACAGTTTTAGAACCTGTTCTATCTCCAGCCGTGTAATTGGTGTAATGAGTTTAGTGTTTTACTGCCGCTCTTATCGGACACGTCTCTGTTCACGCTGACGCTGCAACAATCACATCGTGTTGGACCTGGATTAGAATCTTGCTTCGCTAGTTTGCTAAAGTCTGGACTCGCAGCGCTGCTCCGTACTTTTCTGAAGTTCTTTTACTTAGCCTAAACACTGTTAGCCGCTACATTAGCCTAAAGACTGTTAGCTGCTACATTAGCCTAAAGAATATGACGTTAGCCTAAAGATTGTTAGCTGCTAAAGGTTGTTAGCTATTAAGCAGCCTAAACATGTTAGCGTTAGCTACTGCTGCTGCGGCCTGGGAGCCAGACAACCTTGGGTCATAATGCTATGCTACAGCTAACATGTAGCTGACATTACGTCCAAAGTTGTGTAAAAATGAACCAGTCAAGCACAACGTTCAGATCTTCTTGGATGAAAAATGAAGTTTATTACAAACAACGACAGAGAGAGAGCTGTTAGCGGTCAGTTAGCAGCTGTTAGTTCTGTACAAATAACACCGTTTGATTGGTTGGTTGAGTTGAGCCCGTGGGCGACGAGGTCTCAAACAGCACCCGACGCCCGCTGCAGTGCTCCCACCTCCATCCACCCTTCAGTTAAGACCTTCCTCGTACGTCCCCACCGAGTTTAAAAACCAGAAACCGTTCCTGGTTTTCGGTTCTTGTGTTTGCGTCGGAACGAAATGGCGTCTGTTTAACGCTGCCTCCACGTCACGACTTCCTGTTAATGTTTGTAACAACATGACATGAAGGCAGCATTAAAATAAAACGGCAGCACACGCAGCGGCGTCTTTTTATTCCAGCCTCTAAACTCATCTGGACTCGTTCGGTTCTGGAGTCGGACCGTCCAGACGCCGGCGCTGTGCGCTGCCCTTCACGGAAACGTTGGGCGCTTTGAAGTCTGCCTTAAATCAAGGCTCCTCCTACGGCTTCAGGAAAACCAGGAACCAGAGCAGCTTAAGTTAGCAACCATGCTAACAGATTAGCACATTAGCAGACACTGGTGGAGGACGACTTAGGACAGACTTCAAACGTTCTCCCACCAACGAGCATCCTGAGCCGGGGAGGACGGCTCCTTAAGGACCGGGTGTGTCTGAGAATGGCACCAGAGAGAGAGACAGGTAGAGGGACAGGTAGAGGGACAGGTAGAGAGAGAGACAGGTAGAGGGACAGGTAGAGGGACAGGTAGAGGGACAGGTAGACGGACAGGTAGAGGGACAGGTAGAGAGAGAGAGACAGGTAGAGGGACAGGTAGAGAGACAGGTAGAGGGACAGGTAGAGGGACAGGTAGAGAGAGAGAGACAGGTAGAGGGACAGGTAGAGAGACAGGTAGACGGACAGGTAGAGGGACAGGTAGAGAGAGAGAGACAGGTAGAGGGACAGGTAGAGAGACAGGTAGAGGGACAGGTAGAGGGACAGGTAGAGAGAGAGAGACAGGTAGAGGGACAGGTAGAGAGACAGGTAGAGGGACAGGTAGAGGGACAGGTAGAGAGAGAGACAGGTAGAGGGACAGGTAGAGAGACAGGTAGAGGGACAGGTAGAGGGACAGGTAGAGAGAGAGAGACAGGTAGAGGGACAGGTAGAGAGAGAGACAAGTAGAGGGACAGGTAGAGGGACAGGTAGAGAGCGAGAGACGGATAGAGGGACAAGTAGAGGGACAAGTAGAGGGACAGGTATAGAGAGAGACAGGTAGAGGGACAGGGACAGGTAGAGAGCGAGAGACGGATAGAGGGACAAGTAGAGGGACAAGTAGAGGGACAGGTATAGAGAGACAGGTAGAGGGACAGGTAGAGACGGTCTGAGTAGTTCTGTGTTGCTGCTGAGAGACGGACCGGTTGGACGTCTGGACCGGTTGGACGTCTGTTCTATGTACAGGAGACGAGCAAACGCATCATCAGGATATGAAAATAAAAACGAGCAGAGCTGGACGCCACCAAACGCCTACAAAAATAAATAATAGGTAGAAAACAAAGAGATGTCACCACAAACACAAAGGGGTCGTCATGGCAACGCTGCACCAGGGACACACTCTGTCTCTCGCACACACACACAGATATTAACAAGACAAAAAGGTTTTCTTTTCTTTTTTAGTTTCTCTCTACTGAGGTGAAAAACAGATTCTATTCGTCTTAATTATCACATTAATCTTCATCATCGTCATCATAGCAGTGTGTGTCTGTGTGTGTCTGTGTGTGTCTGTGTGTAGATATATATATATATATATATGTGTGTGTGTATATGTGTGTGTGTGTGTGTGTGTGTGTGAACAGTCTGTTTATACACACTATTAACAAATGCTCAGTTCTGATTGGCCGACGGGTCTTTTTGTTGTTTTTGTTTTTTCTCTCCTCCTCCTCCTTCATGTTTTCTGATGGTCATGTGATGGAGTCATGTGATGGAGTCATGTGACTCCCGCTCGACCCCAGGAAACAGTTTGTGGAGAGTTATGGACGGCTGCGTCTGATTGGACGGTGGGATGGGGAAGGGGGAGGAGCCTAACAGTACCTGCTGCAGGGAGGGCGTGTTCAACATGTGACCAGAGTTCAGGGCCTGAAGTGAGTCAGCGTTGAGTCTCACTTCCTGTCTTCAGTGGGCGTGTCCAATCAGGTGACGCTCTGCTAGCTCTCTGATTGGTCCGTTGAACACCTCCTACCCTTTGTCAACTTCCCTGGTTAGTGTTGTTACAGTTGCCAAGAGTCTTAAGGTAGCGTGGAGCCAAGACGGCTAACGTTAGCAGCCATGCTAACGTTGGTAAACATGTGTTTGGTTAATTCCTTCACACAGGTGTTAGCATTAAAGCTAACAAAACTCAACCGTTTGTCTAACCGCTGAGTCTGTGATGGCGGCTTTCAGTGGGCGTGTCCAATCAGATGAGCCTTAGCTGGCCCTGTGATTGGTCCACTGAGTACCAATGAGAGGGCTCCTGTCCTCTCTGAAGCCCTGACTTCCTTGGTTACTGTTGCTAGGTTAGCATAGCATGATGCCAGGGCGGCTAATGTTAGCAACCCTGCTAATGTTTGTAAACATTGGGAGGAAAAATGACAGTTTTCAAATGATATGTTAACAGTCTGCTGTTAGCTTTAATGCTAACTCCACCTTTAGGGGAGGAGCTCTGTGATTGGTGCTCGGTGGACCAATCAGAGGACGAGGGGTCGGCTCAGCTTTGCACCACGAGGCCAAAGAAAAGAAGAAGAAGAAGAAGAAGAAGAAGAACGCTCCACCCGGTGGTCGGAGGTGTCTTGTGACCGGAGGACGTGGGCGGAGCCTGTGACCCTGTTGGAGGAGTGAACCAGGTCCTGTCAGTGGACGTTGAGGACGCTCCGGGGAACCCAGCCCTCGGCCGCCGGCGAGTCGCTGTTGGCCGGGCGGTAAACCAGACTCTGGCCCTGCTGGTTGGACGCCAGGATCTGGACCTTCTCCCCCCGGAACACGGAGATCTCGTCCTCACGCACGGCCACGAAGTCCTGCAGCACCAGGACCAGCTCCTGGGGGGTCAGAGGTCACCGGTTTGTCAGGACGTTAGCAAAACACAACCACCTGCGTGGAAATAAACGGCGTGGAACCGAACCTGGTCGTCCTGCTCGCTGTCAGCAGGCGCCTGAGGGGCGTGGCCATTGGGAGTGGGAGGGACTGAGGGTGGTCGGCCTGACGACAGAGGGCGGGTCACAGAGATCCCGCCCTCTTTCCTCTGGTACTCAATGGGAGACTGGAGCGCTGTGAAGACATCACATCCTGAGTGGACAACACAAGCTTAATGGACAATTTAGGCGTCTCTGTGTCCACAGCTATTTCTGTGGACGCTTGTCTCTGGGTCGCCTAAAGATGACAATGTTAGCCAGTAAGCTAGCCTACAGAATGTTAGCTGCTAAGTAGCCTAAAGTTTGTTAGCTGCTAAGTAGCCTACAGATTGTTAGCTGCTAAGTAGCCTAAAGATTGTTAGCCGCAAAGTAGCCTTAAGATTGTTAGCTGCTTAGTAGCCTACAGATTGTTAGCTGCTAAGTAGCCTAAAGATTGTTAGCCGCTAAGTAGCCTTAAGATTGTTAGCTACTTAGTAGCCTACAGATTGTTAGCTGCTAAGTAGCCTGCAGATTGTTAGCTGCTAACTAGCCTACAGATTGTTAGCTGCTAAGTAGCCTACAGATTGCTAGCTGCTAAGTAGCCTAAACAAGTTAATATCTATTTTATAACATGCTGTAAAGCATGGAGCTAGCCAATCATTAGCATGCTAAGTGTTAGCATCTTTGGGACGAGCCTTGTGACGTTCTCACCCGACAGGAAGTTGTTCTGGGCGTCCAGCAGGGCGGCGATGGTGTCCACCCAGGTCATCTTGATGCTAGCGGAGGACGCCTGCAGAGTGAAGCGCTCGGCGGAGCCGCGAGACCAAAGCACCAGCTTACAGGGGTCCCCGTCCACGCTGTCCTGCATGGCCAGGTAACTCACCTGCACACAACACCAACACAGCTCAGACCAGCTTCTCACTATGGGTCTATGTGGGCGGCTACCTGGCGCTAGCTAGCATGCTAACCTTGATGCTGTTCTTGAACTGGTAGCCTGGGTTACTGGAGCCTTTGCGCAGCAGTTCACTGAAGATGATGATCTGCTCGAAGAGGAAAACTCTGCGCTCTTTGCTACGGGACAAAACTCCTCCGTCCTGCTCCCAGACACAGAACGTCTCCTGCTGCAGCAGCTTCCCCTGAGACGTCAGCTTCCCCTGGACACAGAGACAGAGACAGAGACACAGAGACAGAGACAGAGACAGAGAGACAGAGAGACAGAGACAGACAAAGACAGAGACACAGAGACAGAGACACAGAGACAGAGACACAGAGACAGAGACACAGAGACAGAGACAGACACAGAGACAGAGACACAGACACAGAGACAGAGACACAGAGACAGAGACACAGACACAGAGACAGAGAGACAGACAGAGACACAGAGACAGAGGTGAAGACGATGGGAACGTCTGGATGTTCTGCAGGTTCTTCAGTGTTGATGCTCTAACCTCGTATCCCTGCAGACGCCCCAGGTTCATCATGTCGTTACAGCGTTTAGGAACCAGAGACATCAGCTCCACCGCTTTCTGTCCACACAGGAGACAGGACGGAGACATCACCATCATCATCACCATCATCATCATCACCATCATCATCATCACCATCATCATCACCATCATCATCACCATCATCATCATCTCACCTCCACCTCCTCCGTATCCAGTCCTGCTTTGGACGTGTACTTGAGGAAATCCTGATGGACACAAACATACAGGACACGATCAGTAACAGGACGAAGCAAGAACTGATCCAAGACCTGATCCAAGAACTGATCCAAGACCTGATCCAAGACCTGAGACCTCACTCAAATCCACAGCTTAGACACAACAGTGTATATGTAATATGTGTGGACAGGTGTGGACATGTGGTGTGTCCAGGTGTGTCCAGGTGTGTCCAGGTGTGGACAGGTACCTTGAGCAGCAGCTGGTACTTGGTGATCCTCTGGATGGGTTTGATCAGGTAGTCACTGATGGACATCCTACAGCTGATCTCATGCTGGATCTCCTGCAGAGAGACGGGGGGGTCAGTTCTCACCAGAGTCCATTCATAAATCGGCCCGTTTAAACATTCTACCTGAACTCTACCTCGAAGAAGCTCTCGTACTCGATGACGATGAACTCTGACCTGGGCTTGTTCTGACAGTAAACCACGTACATGTGCAGCCGCCGCTCCTGCAACCAGAGGTCAGGGGTCACGATAGGGTCAGAGGTCACAGGGTCAGAGGTCACAGGGTCAGAGGTCACAGGGTCATAGGTCACAGGGTCAGAGGGTCACAGGTCACAGGGTCAGAGGTCACAGGTCAGAGGGTCACAGGTCGGGGGCTCAACACTCACGTGTCTGATGAAGAGGTCGGCCAGGAGGTCGTGGTTCTGAACGCAGCGCTCCAACTCCACCAGGAAGAAGCTGCAACACACACACATGTAAACACACACACAGTGATGGTGTGTATTCATGAGTGTGTAGATGTGTGTAGATGTGTGTGTGTGTGTGTGTGTGTGTGTGTGTGTGTGTGTGTGTGTGACGGACTCTCTGTGCCAGTCGTAGATCTGCTGAATGTTCCCAAACACGATCTTGTCTTTTCCTCTCATCTCCTCTGGGATTCCTCTCACCTCCAACCTGGACATGAAGCCCTGACAGTGAACGCAGCACACGGTTAGTTCAGGTGCAGGTCCAGGTCCAGGTCCAGGTCCTGGTCCTGGTCCTGGTTCAGTTCTACGTCTCACCTCTACTATGACTCCCAGGTCCTTGACGTAGTCTTTCTCAGACTGAATCATCTCGTTGACGACGAACCTGCACAAAGATCGAAGCTCATCAACATAGAAACAAATGACAGAAACAGATGTTCCACGTATGAACTGATATAAAGACATGAACTCACATCCGTCCCCTCAGAGCTTTGTTCCTCTGCTCCGTGTCCGACTCGTTGGATCCTTGGTCTGAATCCAGAGCCTGAACACAGAAAACATTTAATCCAGACCCACACAAGCTCCTCAAACCTTCACCGCGTCCCAGACGTTACCTCCGGGTTATTCGGGTCTTTGATGATCTGCATGGGGGGCGGGAGAGGGGTGTGGCTTTCCTCCTCTGGCTCCTCCTCCCCGCCGCTATGCCCCGCCTCCTCCTTCCTGGCCTTCTGCAGGAACCAAACAGAGTCTCCGTTAGTCTCTTTAGGTCTTTAACCCGTTAACTCCTCATTAACTCCTCCTAAACTCCTCCTTAACTCCTCCTTAACTCCTCCTTAACTCTTCGTTTACCGTCTGGGCGTTGCCGCTGAGGGGCGTGGCCAGCTCAGACCTGTTGTCCCGCCTCCTGGTTCTGATTGGAGGTTTCTTCTGTCCGTCAGCTTTGCCCTGACTCAGCCTCCGGACGGGACTGGTCAGCCAGCGCTGAATGAAACAACCAGAGGAAATATTTCATGAAATAAAATAAAATAAAATAAAATATTAAATAATAATATTAAACAAAATAAAATAAAAAATTAAATTAAAAAAAATAAAATATAAAATAAAATATTAAATAATAATATTAAATAAAATAAAATAAAATACAAAAAAAAAATATAAAATAAAATAAAATAAAGAAATACAACAAATGAAATAATCATAATAAAAATATATAAAAACTAAATAATGAATGAATAAAATAAATAAATAATTAAATTTAAATTAAAATTTAAAGAAATTTACAAAATATATATAAAAGAAAAGAATTTTAAAAAATACATTATGATAAATAGTAAAAATAAAATTTTATTCATGACCATTGAAAATATTATATTAATAAAAATAAAATTAATTTGAATAAAATATAAACAAAGTTTTCAGGTCAAACTCCAGAAAATAACAATAATAAAAATAAAAATAATAATAATTATAATAAATACTAATAATAAAATCATAATAATACTAATAATAACAATAATAATAACAACAACAACAATAATAATAATAATAATAATAATAACAATAATAACAGTAATAATAATAATAATAATAATAACAATAATAACAATAAAAATAATAATAATAATAATAAAAATAATAACAATAATAATAATAATAATAATAACAACAATAATAATAATAATAATAAATCTAATAAGCTGATACTGAGATGTGTATTTGTGTATTTAGTCCTGATAGAGGCTCTAGACCTTCAGGGTGTTTCCCGTCCCAGAGCCGCTTCGTTTGGGTCCTGGAGAACCTGCAGCGCCCCCTGGAGGCCCCCCCACTCCATACACCACGGGGGAGACGGCGCCTGGGGGAGGAGCCACAACCAGGGGTGAGTGATGTCATTATTCTGATTCTAATTAACATTATTATTGTTATTAGTGTCAGTGTCTGACCCTGAGAGACGCTCTGGAGACACGAGCCATCGGAGGAGTAGAGACTCGAGTCTGTGGAGACACGTGAGAGACACGTTAGAGACGTTAGAGACACGTTAGAGACACGTTAGAGACACGTTAGAGACACGTTAGAAAAATTAGAGACACGTTAGAGACACGTTAGAAAAATTAGAGACACGTTAGAGACACGTTAGAGACACGTTAGAGACATTAGAGACACGTTAGAGACACGTTAGAGACACGTTAGAGACATTAGAGACAAGTTAGAGACACGTTAGAGACATTAGAGACATTAAAGGACATGTTAGAGACAAGTTAGAGACACATGAGAGACACGTTAGAGACATTAGAGGACATTAGAGACATGTTGGAGACATGTTAGAGACAAGTTAGAGACATTAGAGACACGTTAGAGACACGTTTGAGACACGTTAGAGACAAGTTAGAGACACGTTAGAGACATTAGAGACAAGTTAGAGACACGTTAGAGACACGTTAGAGACAAGTTAGAGACACATTAGAGACAAGTTAGAGACAAGTTAGAGACACGTTAGAGACACGTTAGAGACACGTTAGAGACAAGTTAGAGACATTAGAGACAAGTTAGAGACATTAGAGACACGTTAGAGACAAGTTAGAGACACGTTAGAGACATTAGAGACAAGTTAGAGACACGTTAGAGACACGTTAGAGACATTAGAGACACGTTAGAGACACGTTAGAGACATTAGAGACACGTTAGAGACACGTTTGAGACACGTTAGAGACAAGTTAGAGACACGTTAGAGACACGTTAGAGACATTAGAGACACGTTAGAGACACGTTAGAGACACGTTAGAGACATTAGAGACAAGTTAGAGACACGTTAGAGACAAGTTAGAGACACGTTAGAGACATTAGAGACACGTTAGAGACACGTTAGAGACATTAGAGATGTGTTAGAGACATATTAGAGGACATTAGAGACATGGTAGAGACATATTAGAGACATATTAGAGACATTAGAGGACATTAGAGGACATTAGAGACGTCGTAGAGACATTAGAGACATGATAGAGACATTAGAGGACATTAGAGACATGTTAGAGACATGATAGAGACATTAGAGGACATTAGAGACGTGGTAGAGACATTAGAGACATATTAGAGACATGATAGAGACATGATAGAGACATTAGAGGACATTAGAGACATGTTAGAGACATATTAGAGACATTAGAGATGTGGTAGAGACATTAGAGACATGATAGAGACATTAGAGGACATTAGAGACATATTAGAGACATGATAGAGACATTAGAGGACATTAGAGACATATTAGAGACATGATAGAGACATTAGAGGACATTAGAGACATGTTAGAGACATTAGAGATGTGGTAGAGACATTAGAGACATATTAGAGACATGATAGAGACATTAGAGGACATTAGAGGACATTAGGGACGTGGCAGAGACATTAGAGATGTGTTAGAGACGTGTTAGAGGACATTAGAGACATATTAGAGACATTAGAGGACATTAGAGACATATTAGAGACATTAGAGACATGATAGAGACATTAGAGACGTGGTAGAGACATTAGAGACATATTAGAGACATTACAGGACATTAGAGGACATTAGAGACGTGATAGAGACATGTTAGAGACATATTAGAGACATTAGAGACGTGGTAGAGACATTACAGGACATTAGAGACATATTAGAGACATTAGAGACGTGGTAGAGACATTACAGGACATTAGAGACATATTAGAGACATTAGAGACATGTTAGAGACATATTAGAGGACATTAGAGACGTTAGAGACGTGTTAGAGGACGTGTTAGAGGACGTGTTAGAGGACAGACTCGTACCAACACACTAACGAGGGGGCGTGGCCTCACAGCTGATAACCTGGACATTCATTAACCAGCTCTAATGTCCCCTCTCTCACCTCGCTCGTCCTGTCCCTCTCTCTCCCTCCGTCCCCAGAGTCCAGAGCAGTCCCAGCATGCACCTCTTCCTCGCCGCCCGTCCATTTACAAATAAGCCGCAGCAACGAAGCCACGACGACGTTTGTTCTGACCAGGACTCAAAGGTCGGCCGGGGGCGGGGCTTAGCTCAGGCTGGGGGCGTGGCCTACAGGTGTTCATGTTTAACCCTCTTAGTCCCAGAATAATTAATCATAAGTGAAATACTCACCCCTCCCGCTGACCGTGGAGGAGGACGAGGACGAGGAGGACGAGGAGGTGGTGGTGGTGGTGGTGGAGGAGGAGTTGCAGGAGGAGGAGGAGGTGGTGGTGCAGGTGGAGGAGGAGGAGGTGCTGGAGGAGGTGGTGGAGGCCGGGGCCAGTCCCTCCATGTCGGCTGCACTGTGGGAGTGCGACAGGCAGAGGGCGCTCATGGGCAGGAGCCCCTCCTGCAGGAGGAGGAGGAGGAGACACAGGCTTTAGGAGGAGGAGGAGGAGGAGGCAGAGGAGGAGGAGGAGCAGGAGGAGGCGTCCTGGTTTACCTGGGGGGGCGTCTGGTCCGTGGTCCTCACTAAGCACCAGCCCGTCCTCTCGGCCGAACGCTCCACCAGCTCCACGGTTTGACCACAGCGCACGCTCAGCTCCCCCGGCCCCCCCGCCGCCACGTCCAGCAACACGACCACTAGCTCGCAGCCGCCGGACAGCTGCAACGCAACCGCAACACAACGTTACACAACATTACACAGCAACACAACAACAACCACAACATTACACAACAACGGCAACACAACGTTACACAACAACAACAACAACGTTACACAACATTACACAGCAACACAACCACTAGCTCGCAGCCGCCGGACAGCTGCAACGCAACCGCAACACAACAACATTATACAACATTACACAACAACACAACAACAACCACAACATTACACAGCAACACGACCACTAGCTCGCAGCCGCCGGACAGCTGCAACGCAACCGCAACACAACGTCATTACACAACCGCAACACAACGTTACACAACAACAACAACAGCAACACGACCACTAGCTCGCAGCCGCCGGACAGCTGCAACGCAACCGCAACACAACAACATTACACAACGGCAACACAACGTTACACAACATTAAACAACAACACAACGTTACACAACAACAACAACACGACCACTAGCTCGCAGCCGCCGGACAGCTGCAACGCAACCGCAACACAACATCATTACACAACGGCAACACAACATTACACAGCAACACAACCACTAGCTCGCAGCCGCCGGACAGCTGCAACGCAACCGCAACACAACAACATTATACAACATTACACAACAACAACACAACGTTACACAACAACACAACCACAACAACACAACGTTACACAACACAACGTTACACAACATTACACAGCAACAGCAACACGACCACTAGCTCGCAGCCGCCGGACAGCTGCAACGCAACGGCAACACAACATCATTACACAACGGCAACACAACATTACACAGCAACACGACCACTAGCTCGCAGCCGCCGGACAGCTGCAACGCAACCGCAACACAACAACATTATACAACATTACACAACAACAACACAACGTTACACAACAACACAACCACAACAACACAACGTTACACAACACAACGTTACACAACATTACACAGCAACACAACCACTAGCTCGCAGCCGCCGGACAGCTGCAACGCAACCGCAACACAACGTTACACAACGTTACACAACATTACACAGCAACACAACCACTAGCTCGCAGCCGCCGGACAGCTGCAACGCAACCGCAACACAACGTTACACAACACAACGTTACACAACGTTACACAACACAACGTTACACAACATTACACAGCAACAGCAACACGACCACTAGCTCGCAGCCGCCGGACAGCTGCAACGCAACCGCAACACAACATCATTACACAACGGCAACACAACGTTACACAACATTAAACAACAACACAACAACACAACAACAACACAACATTACACAACAACAACAACATTACACAACAACACAACGGCAACACAACGTTACACAACAACAACAACAACGTTACACAACATTACACAGCAACGCAACCGCAACACAACGTTACACAACACAACGTTACACAACATTACACAGCAACACAAACACTAGCTCGCAGCCGCCGGACAGCTGCAACGCAACCACAACACAACGTTACACAACACAACGTTACACAACAACAACAACAACATTAAACAACAACAACACAACAACAACACAACCACTAGCTCGCAGCCGCCGGACAGCTGCAACGCAACCGCAACACAACATCATTACACAACGTTACACAACATTACACAGCAACACAACAACAACACAACATTACACAACAACAACAACATTACACAGCAACACAACAACAACACAACATTACACAACAACAGCAACACAACGTTACACAACAACAACAACAACAACAACGTTACACAACATTACACAGCAACACAACCACTAGCTCGCAGCCGCCGGACAGCTGCAACGCAACGGCAACACAACGTTACACAACATTACACAGCAACACAACCACAACACAACAACAACACCACAACATTACACAACAACAACAACAACGTTACACAACATTACACAGCAACACAACCACTAGCTCGCAGCTGCCGGACAGCTGCAACACAACGGCAACACGACATCATTACACAACGTCACACAACATTAAACAACAACACCACAACGTTACACAACAACAACAACATTAAACAACAACACAACGACAACACAACATTAAACAACAACAACAACAACAACACAACATTACACAACAACAGCAACACAACCACTAGCTCGCAGCCGCCGGACAGCTGCAACACAACCACAACAACACAACGTTACACAACAACAACAACAACAGCACATTAAACAACAACAACAACAACAACAATACAACCACTAGCTCGCAGCCGCCGGACAGCTGCAACACAACAACAACAACAACAACGACAACACAACGTTACACAACGCTACACAACAACAACAACACAACATTACACAACGACAACACAACGTTACACAACAACGACAACACAACAACAACACAATGTTACACAACAACAACAACAACAACAGCACATTAAACAACAACAACACAACGTTACACAACAACAACAACAACAACACAACGTTACACAACAACAACACAACATTACACAACAACAACAACAACACAACCACAACACAACGTTACACAACAACAACAACAACACAACGACACACAACATTACACAACAACAACACAACAACAACACAACGTTACACAACAACAACAACACAACGTTACACAACAACAACAACACAACCACAACACAACATTACACAACAACAACAACACAACGTTACACAACAACAACAACACAACAACATTAAACAACAAAAACACAACAACATTAAACAACAACAACATCCTCTAGACTTAAAACAAACTGTGACACAACAACAAACTGGATAAAAACCACATTAGAGTCTAAACATCTACTGAAACGTCCTGATTTAAACGTTAGTTTAAAACATGTTACATATAAACGTCCTGATATAAACGTATAAACGTCCTGATATAAACGTATAAACGTCCTGATATAAACGTATAAACGTCCTGATATAAACGTATAAACGTCCTGATATAAACGTATAAACGTATAAACGTATGAACAGAAACGTCCTGATATAAACGTATAAACGTCCTGATATAAACGTATAAACGTATGAACAGAAACGTCCTGAACGTCCTGGAACAAACAGACGTTGAACCCGGTTTAAAGCGAAACACGTCTAACAGACGAACAGAACCAGCACCGTCCCTGACGCCTGAACCAGACCCAGTGGGTCACGCTGAGCCCAGTCTCAGACCTGGGGGGTCACAGGTCACAGGTCACAGGTCACAGGTCGCAGGTCGCCACGGAAACGTCTCCTACCTCCTCAGGACGAAGTGAACGTTGGTGGAGACGCACGTTAAACTGAGGAAACTCCCTGAGACTGAGACTCGTGCAGCTGCAGCCGCGGTGAGGTCATCACGCACACACCCTCACACAACATAACACACACACATCACGCACACACCCTCACACACAACACACACATCACGCACACACCCTCATACACAACACATAACATAACACACATATACACATATAACACAACATAACACACACACACATCACGCACACACCCTCATACACAACACACAATACACACATATACACATAATAACACACATAACACACAAACATCACGAATACACTATAACCTAACACATAAACACACACACTCCTAACACAACACACAACACATACACACACACACTCAACAGCAACAAACCACACTCACTGACACCTAACCAACACCAACACACTACACACTAACCACATCACACACACACATCACGCACACCCACCCTCTCAACACAACAACCATAAACAAACCAACAATCCACGCACACACCCTCACAACACACAACATAACACACACATCACGCACACACCCTCACAACACACAACATAACACACACATCACGCACACACCCACATACAATACACAATACACACACACATACACACACATCACGCACACACCCTCACACAACACACAATACACACATATACACATATAACACACACACACATCACGCACACACCCTCATAACACATCACACACATACACACATATAACACAACGCACACACCCTCATAACACATCACACACATACACACATATAACACAACGCACACACCCTCATAACACATCACACACATATACACAATACACATACATAACACACCCTCACAACACACATCACATATATAACACACCCTCATACAACACACAACACACACACCCTCACAACACACATATAAAACAACATAACACACACATACACACCCTCATACAATACACACACACATACACAACATAACATAACACACACAACACACAACACACACACACACATATAACACAACACACACACATTATACACACAACACACACCCTCATAGCAAACACTCTCCCCCTCTCTCTCTGTGTGTGTGTCTGTGTGTGTGTCTCTCTGTGTGTGTCTGTGTGTCTCTGTGTGTGTTACCTTGTCGCTGTCCGCTGTGTTCTGGGACGTCCTGGAGGCGATGGACACGGTGTCTGGTTGGCTGCTGGCGTCCCCCAGACTGTCTGCGTCCTCGCTGGTCTCCCTGAAACCCAGGCCCCGCCCCCGTTAGCAGGTCTGGCTCCGTCCCGCTTTAATCCGGGCTTTAATCCGGGCTTTAATCCGGGCTTTACAGAACCGCTGGGCGGGTACAGACCTGCGGGAGATGCTGCGCTGCCGGGCCAGCGTCGGGTTCGGCGTCTTGGGGAGGGGGATGGGTTCCCGGAGCGCCCCCCTCAGGTGGCCCCGCCTCTCCTGGATCACCTGTCGGATGCTGCGAACCCACTCCTGCTTCAGCTCCAGGGAAGACGCCTGAGACACGGAGCGAGTCCAACGAGTGAAACCAGGACCAAGCTCAACACCGAGCGCTAACGGAGCTCAGCCCCCGTCTCACCTTCAGCACCGTCTTATTGTCCGACGTCGGCGTCCGTCCCACCCACAGAGCAAACTTACAGGCGTCCCCCTCGATGTGCTCGGTCACGCCCAGCTCTGAGGTCTGCAAACAGCAAACAGCACAAAATACTGTCACAATTAACATAAAATAAGTGTTAAATGTCCCAATTAACATAAAATAAGTGTTAAATGTCCCAATTATCTATAAAATAACAGCGAAATGTCCCAATAAACCATAAAATAAGTGTTAAATGTCCCAATTAACATAAAATAAGTGTTAAATGTCCTAATAAACCATAAAATAAGTGTTAAATGTTCCAATAAACCATAAAATAAGTGTTAAATGTCCCAATTAACATAAAATAAGTGTTAAATGTCCCAATTAACATAAAATAAGTGTTAAATGTCCCAATAACCATAAAATAAGTGTTAAATGTCCCAATTATCCATAAAATAAGTGTTAAATGTCCAATAACCATAAAATAGTGTTAAATGTCCCAATTAATCCATAAAATAAGTGTTAAATTCCCAATACCATAAAATAAGGTAAATGTCCCAATTATCATAAAATAAGTGTTAAATGTCCCAATTAACATAAAATAAGTGTTAAATATCCCAATAACCATAAAATAAGTGTTAAATGTCCCAATTATCCATAAAATAAGTGTTAAATGTCCCAATTAACCATAGAATAACAGCGAAATGTCCCAATAAACCATAAAATAAGGGTTAAATGTCCCAATTTATCATAAAATAAGTGTTAAATGTCCCAATTATCCATAAAATAAGTGTTAAATGTCCCAATAAATCATAAAATAAGTGTTAAATGTCCCAATAAAACATAAAATAAGTGTTAAATGTCCCAATAAACCATAAAATAAGGGTTAAATGTCCCAATTTATCATAAAATAAGTGTTAAATGTCCCAATTATCCATAAAATAACAGCGAAATGTCTAAATAAATCATAAAATAAGTGTTAAACGTCCCAATAAAACATAAAATAAGTGTTAAATGTCCCAATAAACCATAAAATAAGTGTTAAATGTCCCAATTAACCATATAATAAGTGTTAAATGTCCCAAATTCACCCTAAAATAAGTGTTAAATGTCCAAATAAAACAGAAAATAAGTGTTAAATGTTCCAATAAAACAGAAAATTAGTGTTAAATGTCCCAATAAACCATAAAACAAGTGCTAAGTCCTAATAAACTATACAATATGAGTTACATGTTCCAATAAACCATAAAATAATCATTGAATGTCCTAATAAACTACTAGTTTATCTCGTAAAGTTTTACAAGGACTAGTTCATCAAGTAAAGATTTACCAGTGTTAAATGTCCTAATAAACCATAAAATAAGTGTTAAATGACCTAATAAACTACAAAATATGATTGAAATGAAGCATGTATTTAGTATTTTAGTGCGTAAATACCCTCAGTCTGCTCTTGTAGAGGTATTTCGTCCGTCCCGATGAGTCTTTGATCTCCTTGCTGAAGATGAGTGACAGCTCAAAGAGGAAGAGGTGTCGGTCCCGCCCCTTCCTGATCAGAGACTTGGGCTCCCAGACCAGGAAGGAGTCCTGCAGGAGGAGTTCCCCCTGCACCTCCAGGCCCTCCTCCAGACCTGCCGGGTACATCGGAGACTTTCTGTAAATTCACCTTTCCCTGGGGCGGTGACGTTTCAATGTCCAGGTGCGTTACCTTCCAGCATGCTAACATGCATAGCATCGTTAGCTCTCTTTGGGACGCTCAGCATCACGTCCAGGCCTTCCTTTATCTCACCCTTACCCTCCTCGCAGCAGGCCAGCAGCTCCTGCAACACAGCGCTCTTCATCAGGCCACTTTATTAGGAACACTACTGAGTGGGCGGGGCCGAAGCCGGGGGAGGAGCTTACCTTGAGGAGGAGCTGGTATTTGGTGATTCTCTGAACTGGTTTGATGAGGGCGGAGGAGATGGAGTTGGCCAGACCGTGTCTCCTCTGGACCTCCTGCATTCAAAACCAATCACAGGTCAACTACAAATGAACCTGCAAACATTTATCAAGTCACGAGTTCGTGTCGTGTTGTTTTAGGAGGGGCGAGCTAGCGAAGCTAATCTAGTGACGTGCTAGAACCGACCTCGAAGAACCCGGCGCCGTGCTGCTGGATCAGTAAACTGGAGTCTGGTTTGTTCCTGCAGTACGTCACATACATGTGGAACTTGTCCGCCTGAAGGAGACACGGAGGTTTTCACTTCGGTTTTGGTTTAAATAACAGTTACAGGTTTGTAGATGTGGACGTGCGTTACCCAGGTAACGAAGCAATGTCCAACGTCCTCAGGAAGCTGCTCGTAGTTCTCCAGCTCTTTCAGGAAAATACTGCAAAGCAAAGGATACTGCAGTACTACGTAGAGGCTGCAGCTCTATGTCCTCCACTAACCTCGTAGGTGTTGTACTGTGTAATATACTGTCGTGGTTCTCACCTGGTCAGGCCCCCGACCCCCCAGGTGACAACCCTGCTTTAAAGAACTCGCTGTGGGAGGTGTTGTTTGCGGTACCTGTTGTGGAACTCGTAGATGTCCTGGATGTTCCCAAACACGATGTCGTCCTTGTTGGCGAGGCCCGAAGGAACGTCCTCGGAGCCGCTGGTCATCTCCCAGAGGTACGTCTGCACCGGGAAACAGTGTCACCTGACAGGAAGTGCTCGGACGCAGGACTACAAAAGTCTAAGACGCCTACAAACGTACCTCTATGCACTCCTGCAGATCCCGGACGTAGACTCTCTCCGTCTGGAGGAGCTCAGCCATGATGTACCTGAGCACACACACCAGTGTTACCAACAGCTGCTCCTCGTGTTAGTGCTAAAGCTAATGCTAATGCTAATGCTACTCACTCTTTCTTGCGGGCCGAGCGTCTCTTCTCGTCGCTGACCTGGTGGCTCGGGTCGGACAGGTTGACCTCGGGGTCGGAGTCGGACAGACTGTTGGGGATCAGCTCCAGCTCCAGGTCCTTGTTGTCCTGACAGGGTCGCCATAGTAACCACACACACACACACATTAAAGCTAGCATTGAAGCTAGCACTGAAGCTAAATGTCACCAGAGGGTCTGGGTCCTTTTTACCTGCGAGCAGCCTCCCAGCGCCGTCTCCAGCAGGTGGCGGTACTGTCCCATCCTGACGGTGAAGTCGCGGTAGCGCTTGTCCACCGCGGCGACGCAGCGGCGGAGCTCAGTGCGGTGGGCGTGGCCTTTAGCTAGCATGCTCTCAGCTAGCTGGATCAGCAGATGAACCTTCTCCTGCGTGTGCTGAGAATAAATACATAAAGTCTTAGGGTCTGGTTTAGTAAAGGTGAAGCTGATCTACAAAGGCTGTGTCTCTGGCTTAATTAGTTACAGTCAAACCAGACGTCGGCCGATTTTTCTTGCGCGTCTACTTCTGTATTTACGGTACAGGTACTGGGATAGGCCGAAATGGAAAAGAAATTAAACCGTATTTGGTGGAATCTGGTTCAGATTTCAGATCAGTTTAGGCTAATATCAGTTCAGATTAACAGTAGTCTATGTAAGACTAATATTAGGCTAGTTTGGGCTAATATTAGGCTAGTTTGGGCTAATATTAGCTAGTATGGGCTAATATTGGGCTAATTTAGCTAAATCGGAGACAAACACCTTGGCAGAAACACAGAACTCTCTGTGTTGGTTCAACAGCTCTTGAGTCTCAGTCATTGTTGCCCCCGGCGACGTGTGCGTAGCCAGGTAGTGGTCACCTGACTGCTGCAGCCAATCCAGTGCCTGCAATGAAGAGGACACGTTAGCGTCAAACATACAGCCGAGGGCCCCGAACTAAAATGGGTTTTGCGGATCACCTGCTGGGCGTGGCTCTGGAACATCAGGTACTGCTGGCACTGATCCAGTCGACGCTTCTTCAGAGTCCAGAAATGAAGAACTCGGTTTTCTCTCTGCAGCAACTCGCTGAGGATACCTGAGCAGACACAGAGAGAAACGCACCTGGGTCAGTTAGCGCCACCGCGTCCAATCAAACCAACAAATGTTAGTCTTAACTATGTAATATTAGCCTAATGTTAGCCTTAATTAGTCCACTATTAGCCTAAACCATCGAACATTGGACTAAACTAGCTAATAGTAGCCTAGTATTAGCCAAGATTAGCCTACTATTAGCCTAAACCAGCTAATATTGGCCTAAACCAGCTAATATTGGCCTAAACTAGCCTAGTATTAGCTAAGACTAGCCTAATATTAGCCTAAACCAGCTAATATTGGCCTAAACCAGCTAATATTAGCCTAAACTAGCCTAGTATTAGCTAAGACCAGCCTAATATTAGCCTAAACCAGCTCTTTTCACCTTTGACCTGTTGCTCCGGGACCCTTGAGTGCCCCCCGGTGACCTCGGTGACCCCGGTTACCCCGGAGACGGTGACGCTGTGCCCGGAGATGTTCGCCATGGTGACGCTGTTGCGGTGAATGTACTTGAGGAAAACTTCCGCGTTGCGTCTGGCCAGAGTACACGCCTGTCGCCAGGGAAACAAGACTTTTAGAAATAGAAAGTTGTTTTTTTTTTGGGATACTGAAACATGTTTTGTTGAGCTGTGATTAGACAACGACAGCTGAAGGGGAGGGGCTTACCTTCAGGAACGCCTCCTTCTGCTCCATGTGTTTGTTGATGAGCGGCAGGAGTTGCTCCGGTTGTCGCTCGCCTCCTCCACACCAGTCCTCCTCCCGCCGGTACTCCTGCTCCAGACTCTCCAGGACACCACACACCTGGAGACACACAGAAGAGCTAGCTGAGAGGCTAACGGTGGCTAGTTTTGCAGTTGACAGAGTGACTGCTTGAGGCTCCAAAGGGAGCTAATCCCCATAGACCCCCATGTTAAAAAGGCTAAAACTGGCTACTTCATGCTAGGATTTAGGCTGGTTTAGGTTAGTCTTAGCTGGTTTATGTTTAGGTTAGCTTATGAGGGCTAATGTTATTTAGGCTAATGTTTTCTGGTTTTGGCTAACACTGGTTTATCTTTAAGTTGGCTTAGTGAGACTATAATTAGCTGGTGAAGGCTAACATTGTCTGTTTGATCTTTAAGTTATCTGGTATGTTTGCTCGTTTTGGCTAACAGTAGATAGTTTAAGCTAACGTTTGCTAGTTATGTAGTCAAATGTTTTCTGGTTTTGGCTAACATTGGTTTATCTTTAAGTTAGCTGGTTTAATGTTGTTTTGGCTAGTTTAGGTTGACATTAACTGGTTAAGGCTAGTGTTAGCTCCAAAAGGCGTTTAAAAAGCTATTGTTAGCTCATTTAGGCTACAGTTAGCTAGTTAAGGCTAATGTTTGCTAGTTAAGGCAAGTGTTAGCCGATTTGTGTTTCAGTTAGATAGATAGATAGATAGATAGATAGATAGATAGATAGATAGATAGATAGATAGATAATTACTTTATTCATCCCCAAAGGGAAATTAGGTTAGCTTGTTTAAGCTATAATTAGCTGGTCTAGTTCAACATTAGTTGGTTTAAGCTAAGGTATTCTACTTTAGGTTAGCTGGTTAGGCTAATTTTATTTAGGCTAATGCTTTCTGTTTTTGGCTAACATTGGTTAATCTTAAAGTTAGCTTGTTTAAGCTAAGGTTTGCTGTACTAGGCTATCGTTTGCTAGCTGAGGCTAACATTCGGTACCTGCTGCGACGTCCGGTAGAAGGCGGCTGACGCGTTGACCAGTTTGAGTCTGTCTTCAATCCGCAGCATCAGAGTTTGCCAGTGCAGCGCCACCGTCTGGGCACAAGACCTCACTGCATCCGGATCGTAGTGACCTGACCTGAGGAGGGGTTACGTTTACAGACAGATTTAATCAGAAAGAAGAAGAAGAAGAAGAAGAAGAGTCCTTTAGGATATAAAGTGATGTATGAAGTGATGTTAGAGGAACTGACCGGACCAGCAGCTCTGCTCTCTGCTGCAGAGCCAGCGCCACCTGGTGGGTTCTCTGCAGGGAGTCGGCATGAAGCAGCGCCTGGACAAAGACACAACGTCAGGCTGGGACCACGCGCAGGTGCGTTTCTTTTCTGGACATAATGTGTGATATAATGTAATATAATGTCTGCAGTAACCTCTATGGCCTGCTGGAGGCGCTCATGCTCCCTCTGCAGCTGCTCAGCCTCAGACAAACAGCTGGAATTCAACATGCAGGAAGCCAGCATGACATCACCTTCTGAGATCCAGCCCAGCACCTGAGACAGGTGGACAGGTAGTAGACAGGTAAGAGACAGGTAGTAGACAGGTAGACAGATAGACGGGTGGTAGACAGGTAGACAGGTAAGAGACAGGTAGACAGGTAGTGGACAGGTAAGAGACAGGTAGACAGGTGGTAGACAGGTAGACAGGTGGACAGGTAAGAGACAGGGAGACAGGTGGACAGGTAGACAGGTAGTAGACAGGTAGACAGGTAAGAGACAGGGAGTCAGGTAGACAGGTAGTAGACAAGTAGACAGGTGGACAGGTAGTAGACAGGTAGACAGGTGGTAGACAGGTAGACAGGTGGACAGGTAGACAGGTGGTAGACAGGTAAGAGACAGGGAGTCAGGTGGTAGACAGGTAGACAGGTAGTAGACAGGTAAGAGACAGGTAGACAGGTGGTAGACAGGTAAGAGACAGGTAGACAGGTGGACAGGTAGACAGGTAGTAGACAAGTAGACAGGTGGTAGACAGGTAGACAGGTGGTAGACAGGTAGTAGACAGGTAAGAGACAGGTAGACAGGTAGACAGGTAGGTGACAGTAGGTGGTAGACATGAGACAGGTAGACAGGTGGACAGGTAGACAGGTAGTAGACAAGTAGACAGGTAGACAGGTGGTAGACAGGTAGTAGACAGGTAGACAGGTAAGAGACAGGTAGACAGGTGGACAGGTAGACAGGTAGTAGACAAGTAGACAGGTAGACAGGTGGTAGACAGGTAGTAGACAGGTAGACAGGTAAGAGACAGGTACCTGTTTGACTTGGCTCTGCAGGTGTCGCAGCTGCAGGTTCTGCTCCAGGTGAGTATGAGTGTGATCTGCAATCTGCTGCAGCTCCTTCTGTTTGTCCTGAAGGAGGCGCTGCAGCTCCTCCACCTGAGGGGGGAGTCCTCCCTCGGCCTCCGACAGCTCCATACCTGACACACACACACACACACACGGGTTTGTGTTTGTGTGCGATGATGCATGTATTAGCCTGTATGTGTGTGTGTGTGTGTCTCCATGACAAATTCAATACGCTGGTTTCCATGGGGACCAGCTGTGTGCTTCAGAGAGCAGTTTCCATAGCAACCCCATCCCCCTTCCCCCATTATCCTCTCTGCCCCCCCCCCCCCCCCCCCCCCCCCCCCCCCCCACACACTCCCCCTTTCCCCAAATATCATCAGTGTGTCGGTGAACTGGTCCAACGGAGACGAGGACCAGAGGATCTGACGACTGTCTCCGACCGTCCTCTACTGCTACGTTATTATATTATTATATGATATATATTATATATTAATATATTATATTATATTATATATTATTATATTATTATTTTATATATTATTATTTTATATTATCTTATGTGACACCACCAGGGTGAAAACAGACCCGGCCTCGTCTGATTGGCTCCCTCCAGAACCACCTGACCCGTCTCACCTGAGGCCTGGACCTCGCTGATGTACTGCTGGAGGTCGTGGCTCTGCTGGATGACCTCGTAGATCATGTTGTTCATGGCGAGCCTCCGCTCCATGTGCCTGTGGATGCGCTGCTGCGCTAGCGTTAGCGCCTCGGGGCTAGCCTCCACCAGGCGCGACTGGCCCAGCGCTAGCTTGTCCTGGCTGGCGTCGGCTAGCCGCGGCGACGCTAGCTTCTCGGAGGAGAAGTCCTGGGACTGTTTCTGGAGGTCCTGTCTCCAAGCGTCCATTTCCCCGGTTACCTAGGAGACAGAGTCCAGGTGTGAGCTAACGTTGTGGCCGGGGGAACAATGGGAGGCAGAATGTGAGCCGACCTCCAGCGTGCACTGCTGCAGAATCCGGAGCTGCAGGTAGACGTCCAGACGGATCTTCCTCTGGTGGAACAGCTCCTCCAGCTGAACGTGAGACTCCTCCAGCTGCTGCAGCACCGCCTCCACGTGGGCCACGGAGCTGCCCTGAGGCCTGAAACAAGCGCACCCACATGGACCACAGAACACACTCAGCACGGGCAGTCTACGAAACAAACGCACCTCCACACTCTGCATCACCTACGAAACAAACGCACCTCCACACTCTGCATCATCTACAAAACAAACGCACCTCCACACTCTGCATCATCTACAAAACAAACGCACCTCCACACTCTGCATCACCTACAAAACAAACGCACCTCCACACTCTGCATCATCTAGAACCTAGGACAGAACCTAGGACAGAACCTAGGACAGAACCTAGGACAGAACCTAGAACAGAACCCAGTCCGGTTCCACCCCTGAACCCGGGACCCGGTCTCTGTGGTACCTGAGTTGCAGGATGAGGTCTTCTCCTTCCCGGATCACACTCATGGCAGCTTCCTGTGGGTGGGGTTAGAGCGGTGTTAGTGGGGGGGTTAGAGGTGGGGGCGGGGTTAGAGGTGAGGGGGCGGGGTCGGGGCGGGGTCAGGTGGTCACAGTGAGGTCAGAGGTCAGAGGTCAGAGGTGAAGCCGTACCTGAGTGTTGGCCTGTTGCTGCTGCTGCTGGCTGATCAGAGCCTGCAGAGCCTCCACAGTGTCTGGACAGGACAGGACGTCGGAGGAGAGCTGCTTCTGGAGGCCCTCCATCCACACGGCCAGCTGAGGAGGAGCAGGAGGAGCAGGAGGAGCAGGAGGAGGAGCAGGAGGAGCAGGAGGAGCAGGAGGAGGAGCAGGAGGAGCAGGAGGAGCAGGAGGAGCAGGAGCAGGACACGGGATGAGGAGAGTGTATTTGAAAACACTGCAGTGTGCACAGAGTGAGTGTGTGTTACCTCCTTAGTGTGTGTGTAGAAGGAAACGGCCAGATCCAGCAACAGCTTCCTCTGCTCCACCCTCTGGATGAAGGCCTGCAACAGGGCAACAGGGCAACACGGCAACATGACAACACAGCAACAGGGCAACACGAGAACAGGGCAACAGGGCAACACGAGAACAGGGCAACAGGGCAACACGGCAACATGACAACAGGGCAACAGGGCAACACGAGAACAGGGCAACAGGGCAACACGGAAACAGGGCAACACGGCAACAGGGCAACACGAGAACAGGGCAACAGGGCAACACGAGAACAGGGCAACAGGGCAACACGGCAACATGACAACACGGCAACAGGGCAACACGAGAACAGGGCAACAGGGCAACACGAGAACAGGGCAACAGGGCAACACGGCAACATGACAACAGGGCAACAGGGCAACACGAGAACAGGGCAACACGGCAACAGGGCAACACGGCAACATGACAACATCACAACACGGCAACAGGGCAACACGACAACAGGGCAACACGGCAACACAGCAATATGACAACAGGGCAACACGGCAACATGACAACAGGGCAACACGGCAACATGACAACATGACAACAGGGCAACACGGCAACATGACAACAGGGCAACACGACAACATGACAACAGGGCAACACGAGAACAGGGCAACAGGGCAACATGGCAACATGACAACACAGCAATATGACAACAGGGCAACACGGCAACATGACAAGAGGGCAACATGGCAACAGGGCAACAGGGCAACATGACAACAGAGCAACATGGCAACAGGGCAACATGGCAACACGGCAACATGGCAACATGACAACATGGCAACACGGCAACAGGGCAACACGGCAACATGACAACATGACAACATGGCAACATGACAACATGACAACAGAGCAACATGACAACAGGGCAACACGGCAACATGACAACAGGGCAACACGGCAACATGACAACATGACAACATGGCAGCATGACAACATGGCAACATGACAACAGGGCAACATGACAACATGGCAACACGGCAACATGGCAACATGACAACAGGGCAACATGACAACGTGGTAACTACAGCCGCTAACTGGACTCCTCCAGACCTGCATGCGGAGCTCCAGGTCTCGAGCTGCCTGGTAAATCTCCTCCTCCTCACATTCTCCGGACTGAGCCAGCTGGTCGGCCGCCTCCAGGAGCTTCTCAGCGTTGGTGTAGGTGTTCTGGAGCAGAGCAGGAGAGGGAACGTTACAGCGGTTCTAGTTGTGGTTCTGGTTCTAGTGTGGCTCTGGTTCGGTCCGGTACCTGGGCCACCTGCTGGAAGTCATCGTGGCGTTTCTGCAGAGCTCGAGCTCGATGCAGAGACTTCCCCACTCCGCTGTGTTTGTTCAGGAAGACCTCACCATGCTGCTCCACCCAGTCCAGAACCTGAGGGACGGACCAGAGACACCATCAGGATCAGGATCAGGATCCGGATCTGGATCTGGATCTGGATCTGGATCTAAATCTGAACCTGGATCTAAATCTGAACCTGGACCTGGATCAGGTCTTACCTGTCTCACGTCCTGTTGAAAGACACAGAGCTGCAGGCGCTGGTGGAGGCGGAGCTTACGGTGCTGCCACGCCCCCTCCACTTCATGGTGACCCTGCACAGAGTAAAGACACCTGTCCTCAGTCCACCTGTCTGTCCGTCCTCTGTCCACCTGTCTCTCTGTCCTCCTGTCTGTCCTTACCTGCATCACCTGGTGTAGAACTCCCATGATGCCGTGCGTGGCGGTGGTGAAGTCTGGTTTGGTCGCTGTGTCTTCAGACTCGGTTGCCGGGCAACGCTGGAGGACGTCCAGTAAAGCTTTACCGCTCTCACTGACCTGTGGACGGACAGGAGGACAAATGGATAGATACAGAGAAGTGACAGAGAGACAGAGACAGTGGACATGTGGACATGTGGACATGTGGACAGGTACCTGTGTGTAGCTAGCAGAGATCTCCTCATTCAGCTCTTGGTGTTTTTTGATCGCAGCCTCCAGCTCTGCTGTTGCCGATGGCAACGAGTCTTCAGAGGACGCCTGGACCCAGCCCTCGACCCGGACCAGGAACTGGACAGAGACATGGGACAGACAGAGACATCAGCTGACCGGTCCAGCCACCTGGACGGAGGACGGACGCCTCTTCCTAACCTGCTCCGCCCCCTGGTGGAAGCTGGTTGCCATGGCGAGGGTATTGCTACGCTCCTCCAGAGCCGTCGTCAGGGACTTCCAGTCGTCCTGTAGCCGTGACGACACCATGGCGATACGCTCCGCCCCGTAGTGACCGGCCTCAGCCAGCCTCGCTGCCACGGTAACCACGCTGTCCACGTTCACACTGCCGTTCTGACACAACAACAACAACACACAGGTCAACACAACCACAACATAACAACACGTGGGTTGACACACTAACACACACACAGACACACACACAGACACACACAGAGACTGACCATGCAGTTCTTGGTGAAGTGCTGGTTCTGGTTCTGCAGCTCCACTGAGTGTTGGTGGTTCAGACCGACCTCAGCCAGACTCTGGAGGAACAGCTCCTTACTGTGAGAGATCCACTCCGACATCTGAGGACACACCCACCCACCACTTAGCATTAGCATCACACTTAGCATTAGCATCACACTTAGCATTAGCATCTCGCTTAGCAGGAGCACCCACTTAGCAATAGCATTTCAGTCAGCAATAGAACTTCAGTTAACAGCAGTACTGTGGTTAGTTCCACTGTTAGCAGCAGGTTTTGCTGCGGTACCTCGGAGCTAAGCCACTGATTACCCATGATGCCTCGCTCACCTTAGCGGCGTCCTGCTCAAACAGGTGCAGCTGCAGCGCCTGGTCCAGGTGCAGCTTCTTGTCGCTCCAGCTCTGCAGCAGGTGGCTGCGTCCCGCCTGCAGCCGGTCCAGCAGAGACGCCACCTTCGGCGCCACGCTCTGGAAGTCCGCCCCTCCCGACAGCCAGCTGCCATGGCAACCACCACTGTCGTTGGAGGAATCGCCGTGGGAGGGGCCCAGGCGCATGCGCTGCAGCAAGCTCCGCCCCTCTCGGTCGAGGGCATCGACGGGCGCCGTGGCGATGGTGTTACGGAGACGACCGTGTTCGTCAAGAAGTCTGGAGAGAGAAAACATTAGCTCCTCAGCTAGCAGTAGCACCAGCTCAGTGGCAAAAGTCAGCTACTTCAATTAGCACCTCAAAGCTAACTTAATTGCTCAAGCAATTTAATTCCCACTTAAATTAGTCACAGTGCAGATTAAGTTAGCAATAGCAGAGATAAAATTAGAATGTTAGCCATAGCATTGAGTTAGCAATAGTGCCAATTTAACTGGCATGTCAGTTAGCAGTAGCACCAATGTCAGTTACCTTTAGCATGTCAGTTAGCTTTAGCCCTTAACTCAACAATAGTTTATAAGTCAGCTACTTCAACTAAAGCTAACTTAAGTTTAAAATAGCATGCTAGCAACAGCACCAATTCAATTAGCTTTAGCATGTCAGTTATCAGTAGCACCACTTCAACTAGCAGTAGCACCAATTCAGTTAGCTTTAACATTGCACAAATTTCAGCTACTTTAATTAGCACCTCATAGCTAAATTAAGTGCTAAAGCAATTCAGTTAGCAGTAGCACTTCCGTTAGCAATGGTGCGAATTAAATTAGCACGTTAGCAGTAGCAGGTCCTCACTTGCGGGCCTCGTCCACATCCTGGGGCTCAGGTATGCGGCTCAGCCCCGCCTCCAGCTGCTCCAGCTGGGCTAGCAGCTGCGTGGCGGCCCCTGAGAACTCCTCCAGGCCCAGACGCAGCTCGGTCCACTCCACGTGGTCGTACTCCAACGAGCCACCGAGGTCAGAGGTCAGCTGGGAGGGGTCCACAAGCCGGGACAGACCGTCCACAGACACCAGGCTGGTCTGGACACAAATGGACACAGGTCGGTTTTAGCTACAGCACAGGTGTCAGACATGAGGCCTTTTTTGTCCCCTATGTCACTATCTCCAGCTGTGGTACCTCGAAGCTAAGCTTGGCGCTGCCCAGGTTGGTCTTGTGTTTCTGCCAGAACGTGTCGGGCTTTATGAGCAGTGCCATGTGGATGTTGGAGGAAAACGACTCCTGCAGCGTTCTCAGCACCGGCTTCACGTTGTCCCACTTGCTGCCGCGCATGTCCACCACCACGGTGAAGCCACGAGCTCGGACGTCCTCGCTGAAGGACGCACAAAAACATTGTTTACAGCAAGTAGTAAACCTGGCAGCATTAGCAATTCAGTTAGCAGTATTAGCACTTCAGTTAGCAGCATTAGCACTTCAGATGGCAGTATTAGCACTTCAGTTAGCAGTATTAGCACTTCAGATGGCAGCATTAGCACTTCAGATGGCAGTATTAGCACTTCAGATGGCAGTATTAGCACTTAATTTTGCAGCATTCAGTTGACAACAGCCCTTCAGTTAGCATTGCAACTTCAGTTAGCACCAGTATTTGCAGTTAGCAGTAGTGATAATTTAATTAGCAGCTCAGTTTGCAACAGCGCCAATTCCATTAGTCACAGCCCTTCAGTTAGCAGTAGTAGCAGTAGCAGTGGTACTTCAATTAGCAATAGCACTAATTCAGTTAGCAGTAGCACTTATTCAGCTAACAGTAGCACCAATTCAGTTACCAATAGCCTTTAATTTAGCAGTAGCACCCATTCAGTTAGCAGTAGCGGTAGCATTTGCAGTAGCAACAGTTCAGTTAGCATTAGCGCTCTAGCTAGCAGCTCTACCTGGGTATCGTCGACAGGTAAGTGACCAGTCGGCTGAGGTCCTCCTGTTTTATTCGATCATGATTGGTCCTGGCCGGGAAGGTCAGGATGGGCCCGCCTCGTTTGTCCCGTCCACCTAGAACAGAAACCAAACACAGAACCATTAAAACCAGAACCAGAACCAGAACCAGGTCTGGTCTCTTTGAGTGTCTCACCCGAAACAAAGGCCACTTTCTCCCTCAGCACCGTCAGGACGTCGACGGCCCGGACACACTCGGCCTTACCGGGACCTGAAAGACACCCGGGACACATGGGACAATATGAAGCGTCTGATTGGACGGCGTGGAGGAAGTAGAGGACAAATCCTTCCGTTTTACTGGAGAGACAAGTGAAGGCTGCAGCTGCATTAGCCAGAGATGGGAAGTTACGAAGTACAAATACTTCAGTCCTTCAGTTAGCAGTATTCGCACTTCAGTTAGCAGTATTAGCACTTCAGTTAGCAGTATTAGCACTTCAGTTAGCAGTATTAGCACTTCAGCTAGAAGTAGCATTTTAGTTCTCAGCGGCATTTTAATTGGCAGTAGGGCCAATTTAATAAGCATTAGCACTTCAATTAGCAGTAGCATTTTAATTAGCAGTAGCATTTTAATTGGCAGTAGCATGATAAACAAATACTTTGTTGCTGCATCTGTAGTTTAGAGTATTTTTACTTTTTCTGCCTACGTCTGTTTACAAATTTCTGAACTTTCCTCCATGTTGGAAAAACAGACTCGTTACTTTTTTAACTTTGCAAACTGTGAAAATTAAATAGAAGGAAAATAACTTGTATTCCTTCCAGACAAACCAAACATGTGTCCACTCCTGCAGCCACTGCTCACGAGAGACTGGTCTGAAGAAGAAGCGTCAGCTCTCCTCTCATTGGACAACGTCAACAAGTTAGTTTGTCTCCATAGCAACAGGGACACATTAATGTGGACACATGGTGGACAAAAAAAGACACAAGAAGTTGTTGAGTTGTCCAGCGTATCTGTTCAGATATCTCCTTTTTTTCTGGAGTCTGTTTGTGATGAATAGAGATTAAACTTGAGCGATATTTAATCGCGATTAATCGAGATTAATCTGGTTAAAGGTTTTCAGATAATAACCAGAGTCATTAAAGGAACCAGATGATGATGATGATGATGACGATGAAGATGGATCCCTCAGACGTGTCTTGGCAGCTAACAGAAGCTAACAGAAGCTAATGAGTTGCTGGTGGCAGCTCGTGGTCTAGTTCCAGTGTAAACACAGACCAGCTGTCAATCAGGGAGGAAGATGGCCCCCAACAGAAGCTCCGCCTCTGAGCGGTGAAGAGATGAGTGGACGGCGGCTAACGCAGCTGCAGCCTCTGGTTGTCTCTTCTCTCCACATGAAGACAGTGGATTTACGGGGGGGGCGGAGTTTAAACCACTTGTCTAGAGGTTAAGTAGGAAGTGATGCTCCTCCCCCAGCTACCTGAGAGCCAATCAGATCGCTTGTTATGATTCGTCATGACGCCCTGAGTTTATCTGAACCTGTGATCTATATGTTCTTAGACCCCCCCACTTTAAAATGTTTTATGAATCAAATGTAATAAATGGATCAGATCAGATCGATGAGGGTTCGGCTGCTTCGTTAATTAACACCATTGATTGGGTTTAACCCCCCCCCCACATCCTCCTCCTCCTCCCAGACAGGGGGAGGAGGAGGAGGAGGAGAGGAGGTCTTTAATACACACCACATTACATCACACACCCAGTGAGTGAGGGACCAGGCCTCAGTTCCCACAATCCTCCTTGGTTGAACCCCCCCCCCCCCCCACACACACACACACACACACACACACACACACATGGTAATGTACACTAACACACACACACACACTCCCAGTATGGAGCCTATAGAACACACACACACACACACACACACACACACACACTGATGGAGGAGTGAATGGGTGGGTACTGGGGGGGGGGGGGGGGCATCATGGCGGCTCTACCTGTCGTCGCCAGGCCGTCCGGGCCCGCTTCTCCTCCTCCATCCACCGGATTCATCCTCCCGCCTCCTCCTCCTCCTCCTCCTCGCGCTGCTGCTCCTCCGCCTCCCTCCTGCTCCTCCTCCTCCTGCTCCGTTATGTACCGTCGGTTGCTCCGCTCCTCTCGCCTCCTCCTCCCTTGCCTCTACCCCTCCATCTCCGGTGCACCGTAGGATGTGTTCCCCCCTCCTCCCGGTACCGATCAGTCGGTCAGTGCTGCATCCTCCTCCTCCTCCTCCTCCTCTTCCTCCTCCTTCTCCTCCTCCTCCTCTGATGCTGCTGCTGTTCTTACGTTACCGTGATCCCTCACGGCATCGCTTCACCTCCCTCCTCCGTTATCGTTACTGCTGCTGGTTCCGTTACCGTAGAGCGGCCCCGGTGTCCCCCCCACCCCCCTGTTCTCTCTCTCTCTCTCTCTCCTCCTGCCGGTCCAGGCGGAGGACGCTCGGTCGCTCGGTCGGTCGGTGTGTTTAGGCACGCATGCGCAGTTAGGGGTGATGTGCACGGGAACCGCAGCAGCTGCTACACACACACACACACACACACACACACACACACACACACCGCCTCTGTCCGTTACTACAACGTTACTGGTGCTGTCGGTTTTACTATGAGCCCCGTTAACGGCACCGAGTCTGACGTCATCAAGTCACAGTTCACATCTGTACGTTATATTATATTATATTATATTATATTATATCAGGAAACACAGTTGAATATGTATTTTATTTACATTTATTGTATTTTTTATTTTATTAATGTCAGTTAAATATATTTATTTATTTATTTAGACTCAAACTGATGGAGGGATTAAGTGGAGTAGTGACCCCCCCACCTACTGTATGTGTCCTGTATTAAAGTCTGTTCATAAATACACAGCATTAAGTTATCCCTTATAACTTCACTAAAATATGTTGGTCGAGAGGATTAAAAAATACATTAAAAATGTCAAAGAGTTTGCGACAGATGTATTTAATGTATTTTTCATTTCATTAGTGTCAGTGGAGAAACACAGTTAAATATATTCATTTTATTTTAATTTATTTTCTTTTTTATTCCATCAGTGTCAGAGGAGAAACAGTGAAATACATTCATTTTATTTTAATTTATTTTATTTATTATTCCATCAGTGTCAGAGGAGGAACCGTTAAATGAAAACACATTTATAATGATTTAATCTAAATAATCATTCATTTAATGCCGCATAGTTCATTTACTGTCGATATTTAATTCAGCTGAAGCTGCAGCGCCACCTGGCGGACACACGTGTCTCTGTCGCAGGGGGCCAGGCCTCTGTCGCAGGACGATGACGTCACCAGGCGTTGCCCTAGAAACAGAAGCCGTCTAGCTCCGTGCTAACGGCGCTAGCTCCGGCACTAAACTCCTCACAGAGATAAATGTCTATGAACTCGGAGCTTTAACCCGCGGAATAAACCGATGTTTGGAAGTGAACCAATGAGCGGGGTGATCGTTTAACCGGTTAACGCGAGGGTTTGTGTCCGTTAATGTGACTTTAATCGGTAGTTTAGCCGAAAAACGAGGCTGCTACGGGACCGTGAGCTCGTTAGCTTAATGCAGGACAGGTGTCCAACCTTTCACAGGTGAGTGGACACACTCCTGGTACGTGTTTAATGAGTCAGTGTTAGCTTTAGCTGCTAACACAGCCTCAGAAGCTAACCCGGCTAACAGGCTGTAGCTCGTTCCCTGGATGGATTTAACTTTTAAAACATTTAATTCACCTTCAGCTGGAGGCTTTTAGTTTCATTTTTACTAGACACAGCTGTTATTTATGTTATTTAAGCATTTTATCATAAAAATATCACGACACAGCTGTTATTTATTTTATTTAAGCATTTTATCATAAAATCATCGAGACACAGCTGAGGGGTTATTTTATTTTATTTTATTTTATTTTATTTTATTTTATTTTATTTTAGCATTTTATCCTAAAATTATCAAGACACAGCTGAGGGGTTACTTTATTTACATAATTTAATTTTATTATTTAGCTTTGTACCCTGTGTGTTTATATTATCTTCTTATGTCATTTATTTTATGTTTTCCTAGTATATTAATGATATATATTATAATTTATTATGTTATTAGTGAAGGAACAGCTCAATGTGTAATAGTGTAATTAAGTTAATTGATGACATAGAACAGCTGATATATTGTCCATATATATGTATAATTCAGATAGTTATGTCCAGCTCAGGTGTCTGTGGGTGAACCTGCTGGTTAGTTAGTAGAAGATGAGATGACACAGTTATCCAATAAAAAAAGAGACATTTTAATCTTTAAAGAGTTGTTTGTATATATATATATGTGTTTGTATAGAGAATAATGTGTTTTTATGTCGTGAAGCAGCTGATGAACAGGATGAAGGAGGAGGAGGAGGAGGAGGAGGAGGCTCTGGTGTCGGAGCTGAAGCTGCAGCTGGACGATGAAAACCTGAACCTGGAGCAGAAACTGCGTCTCCTGAACACCGGCCTCCACGGTGAGACATGTCTCTGTCCCCCCGTGGTCCTGGTTCATCGTCCTCCTCTGAATGTCCCCGTGTTTGTCTCATTCAGACGTCCTGAGCTCAGCGGCCGTCCAGAGGAGCAGGACGGATGAGTTGACCCGCGTCAAGGCTCGGTTGTATCACAGCGGCGTCCTGAATCACTGCGTCCTCGCTCTGTCCCATCCCAGCATGCACCGGGGCGTCTGGAGCGCCGCCGCCACGCTAGCACAGCTCACCAGGTAGAGGACAGCACAGGCTGCTGGAAGAGGACATGGACGAGGACATGGACGTACTGTCAGCGTCCAATTTAGCTTTTAATTTGTTAATCTTAGCCTTTTAAATGGGTTTGAATTATTTTAACATGTCTGTTTTTTAAATAATATTTTTATTATTATGTATTATTATTATTTATTTCATTTTTTATTTAAATTTGATGATATGATTTTTAATCACTTGGATTAAACATATTTTGAAATGATAAAAAAAATAAAATTATGATATTTTTGCTTAATTTCTAATAATTTAAAACAAATTTGCCAATAATTTATAATTAAACATTTATTTAAAATAGATAAAACTGATGAAACGAAATAAAAACAATGAATCTTTAATATTTTTAAATTCAAAAATATATAATTATAATCTGCTTAGTTTCAAATGATATGACCCAATTTTAAATAAAATAAATAAATAAAATAAGTCATTAAATTAATAAAAAGTAAATATTTCTATAAATAAATACATATAAAAACCAAGGTTCTGCTAAAAGTCCTTGTTGTGTGTGTTGTTGTGGACGTCTGTCTCCGTCTCCGTGTCCGTCTCCGTCTCCGTCTCCGTCCCCGTCTCCAGCTCCTGCTGCGTGGGCCTGGACCCCGGACGCCACTCGGACGCCTTCCTCCGCCTCCTCCTGCCCTCGGTGGTGGACGGCCTCCTCTCATTGGCCGCGGGGCTGGCGAGGCGAGCGGAGGTGAGGCTGCGTTCAGGGACGACTCCGTAAACGTGAGCGCGGACGCTGACTGTTTGTGTTTGTGTCTCAGGCGGCGTCTCTGCTCAGGAAGGTGATGGACTCGGTGCGATGGCTCCTCTCAGCTCACACTCAGCTCACGGATCAAGGTTAGACCAGGACCCGGGTCCCTCACGGTAAAGACGGAGGACACAGGGGGTTGACGTCTGTCTCTTCAGTCCTCAGCTCCGTCCACTACGAGCAGATCCAGATGTGTGAGGACGTCTCCGTGTCTCTGCTGTGCGTCCAGCTGTGGACACACCTGTCCTCGTCCTGCAGGGACTTCCTGTCCCGACTCGGCCGAGACTCCGTCCTGTTGCTGCTCAACGAGGCCGTCGGCCAATTAGCTCTCAGCTCTGACCCTGCGGTGGGCGGGGCCTGCGTCCGGCTGATCCTCCTCATGGCCAATCAGCTGGGGCTCCGCCTCCACGCGCTGCTCCTCAACTTCAGAGGTCAGAGGTCACACAGGGGGGAGGCTGTGGGTCGGGGGGAAGGTCAGAGGTCACTGTGTCTGTCTCTGCAGGTCTGGACAGCCTATTGGACAAAGACTGGAGGGGGCGGGGCTTCGACCAGGAAGTGGACCAGCTGATTGGAATCATCCAATCAGAGAAGGACGTGATGAGTCCGTCTCAGGTGCTTCGCTGGTTTTTAACGACAGAAAGAAAAGAAACATGCCTCCACCGGCCAATCAGGACCCCACGTGTCACTGGTTGCTAAGCAACAGTGAGGCTGTGTTCAGTCTGTGTGTGCAGTGGTTGATGGAGCGTGACCTCTGACCCCTGGCCTCCCTCTGCAGGTGCGTACTGAGCATGTGCGGGCGGCCTGTGTGATCCAAGCGTCCTGGAGGTCGTACCAGACCCGACGCAGAGTGAAGAGTCTGAGCAGAGCCGCCAGCGCCCTCCAGAGGAGATACAGGTGAACTGCAGCTCCTACTCTGTAGGTTTTTACCTTCGCCAGCGCCCTCCAGAGGAGATACAGGTGAACTGCAGCTCCTACTCTCTGTAGGTTCTGACCTTTTCACTGGACTCTGTTCCTCCTGCAGGGCTCGGAGGAGGCAGCAGGAGCAGCAGAAGGAGGCGCAGCAGTGGGAGGAGGAGCTGAAGTATCAGGTAGACAGTAGATAATACCCCCCCCCCATAAAGACACAGAATGTCCTCACTAAATGTCCTCACTGTGTCCAGGTGAGCGTGAGACGTCAGAGAGCGAGGACGGAGTTCCACCGGAAACAGAGGAGGCTGCTGCAGCTCCTCCCTCCTGGTAAACGCCTGCTCCTCCTGCTCCTCCTGCTCCTCATGCTCCTCCTCCTGCTCCTCCTGCTCCTGCTCCTCCTCCTGCTCCTCATGCTCCTGCTCCTCCCACTCCTGCTCCTCATGCTCCTCCTGCTCCTCCTGCTCCTCCCACTCCTGCTCCTCCTCCTGCTCCTCCTGCTCCTCCTGCTCCTCCCACTCCTGCTCCTCCTCCTGCTCCTCCTGCTCCTCCCACTCCTGCTCCTCCTCCTGCTCCTCCCGCTCCTCCTGCTCCTCACGCTCCTCATGCTCCTCCCACATCACATCACACACTTCATTCACTCACAACTCCAGCCAACACGTGTGTGTGTGTGTGTGTGTGTGTGTGTGTGTGTGTGTGTGTGTGTGTGTGTGTGTGTGTGTTTCTGTGTCTGTGTGTGTGTGTGTGTGTGTGTGTGTGTGTGTGTGTCTGTGTGTGTGTGTGTGTGTGTGTGTGTGTGTGTCTGTGTGTGTGTGTGTGTGTGTGTGTGTGTATTGTGTGTGTGTGTCTGTGTGTGTGTGTGTGTGTGTGTGTGTCTCTGTATGTGTGTGTGTGTGTGTGTGTGTGTGTGTGTGTCTCTGTGTGTGTGTGTGTGTGTGTGTGTGTCTCTGTGTGTGTGTGTGTATTGTGTATTGTGTGTGTGTCTGTGTGTGTGTGTGTGTGTGTGTGTGTGTGTGTCTCTGTGTGTGTGTGTGTATTGTGTATTGTGTGTGTGTGTGTCTGTGTGTGTGTGTGTCTCTGTGTGTGTGTGTGTGTGTGTGTGTGTGTGTGTGTGTGTATTGTGTATTGTGTGTGTCTCTGTGTGTGTGTGTGTGTATTGTGTATTGTGTGTTCTTGTATGTGTGTGTGTTCGCTCGTCTGTGGTGGTGGTTGTGGTGATCTGTAGTTGTGTGTTGTGGTGTCTGACTTTGTGCTGTAGTGTGTGTGTGTGTGTCCTCTGTGTGTGTGTGTGTGGTGGTCTCTGTGTGTGATGGGTATTGTGTATTGTGTGTGTGTGTGTATTGGTATGATGTTGTGTGATCTTGTGATGTTACTCCTCCTGTGTGTGTGAATTGTGTAGTTGTGTGTGTGTATTGTGTGTGTGGTGGTCTGATGTGTGTGTCGTCGGATGTGTGTTCGTGTAATTGGGTGGTGGTGTGCGTGCTCTGGTGTACGCTGTTGTGCTGTGTGTGTTGTGTGTGTCGTGCAGACCAGTGCGCCCGTCCTGCAGGACTGTCGTATCCGTGCCGGCCCGTCGAGGATCCAGAGCTTCCTGGATCGCTGCAGGACAGACGCTCCACGGCAATCACGCTGACCACACACACCAGAGAGCACCACGGCCCAGGACGTGCAGAGTGCGGTCAGCACCGTCCCCCAAGACACGTCCCACAATACACGTCCCCACCACAACAACACAAGCGTCCCACAGAGGTGAATGTCCTCCAGAGACACGTTCCTCACAGAGACTACATGTCAACACACTTCGTCAGAGTGACTCACTGTCTCCACAGGACACGGTCCTCAAGAGACCAACGTCTTGACGATGAGACTACACTGTCCTACAGAGACGTCCAGAACGGTACGGTGTCTCGTATGAGGACGTGGTTCGCACATGAGACAGTCCAAGAGACAGTCCTTCACAGGTACCGGTGGTCCCAGGAGAGACACAACACAACACTGTCCTGACGAGGACACGTCCCGGGGACACAACATACAACACGTCCCCAGAGGACCGGTGCCTCACAGAACCAAACATCGAACACGCCTCACAGAGACACGTCCTCACAGAGAACACAACACACACACCATCACAGGACACACGCGCCAGAGGCACACACGTCCCACAGAGACAACACGCTCACAGAGACACCTCACAGACACAACACACCATCCACAGAACAACACGTCCCCACAGAGACACGTCCTCACAGAGACACACACGTCCTCACAGAGACACAACAACACAACACGTCCTCACAGAGACACGTCCTCACAGAGACAACACGTCCTCACAGAGACAACACGTCCTCACAGAGACAGACGTCCTCACTACCATGCCTGTCACCTCCTTCAGACAGTCTCTCTTCAGAAGCGTCGAGCCGAAGGCTACGCCCCACTCATAACACGTCCTGGATGTAGCAGGTTTTGCACCTCAGCGGCGGGCCAGAAGCGCTACAGCGAAGGTGGAGGAGAACCTGGCCTTCCATCCTGGTTGGTAGGAGCTTAACCCTCCTCCTCCCTCCGCTCATGCTCCCTCCGTACGCTCCTACATGCGCTGTGTGTGTGTGTGTAGTACGTACTTGGTCTGTGTCTGTTCCTGTGTGTCTGTCTGTTGCTGTGTGTGTCTGTGTGTGTGTGTGTGTGTGTGTGTGTGTCTGTGTGTCTGTGTGTGTGTGTGTGTGTGTCTGTGTGTCTGTGTGTGTGTGTGTGTGTGTCTGTGTGTGTGTGTGTGTCTCTCTCTGCAGTCGTTGCGTGTGTCGGTTGAGGAGTGCCGGCGCCTCCATGAGGAGGTGCAGCTGCTCCTAAAGCAGGAGGTGCAGGGAGGAGGAGCCCAGAGGAGGAGGAGGGAGGAGCAGCGGGTGGAGGCTCTGCTGGCTCACACACACACACAGCTGGAGCTGCTCAGAGGTAGCCCCTCCCCCCCCCCCCCCCCCGCTGGCTTTGCTGCTAACGCTAAGCTAACTCTGTGGTCTCCCCACAGAGGCCCCGCCCCTCTCTGTCGTCACGGTAACGGTGGCTGACTCCTTCCTCCGGCCATCGGGCCCCGTCGCCGCCCGAGCGCGTGACGCCCACAACGCAGCGCTGCAGGCCGGCCGGCGGCCATTTTGGAGGATGCTGGATGAGGACGGCTGTGGCCCCGCCCACTTGTTCCAGGACCTGGAGGAGGAGCTTGGAGGACTTTACCTGGGGGGACTTTAGACCAGAACATG